>NC_137543.1:131904113-132282837 GCF_963082525.1 Nesoenas mayeri
TCAGCATCTTAAAAGCTACAATCTGACTCTAAATTACAGGCAGAGTTCTGGTGAGCTCCTCTGGCTACTTGGAGCAGCCAGGAGAGGAACACATACAAAACACAAAAACTCCACAGTCTCCGTCCTGGACCTCCAAGCATGTATTTAACTATTATTTACCATTTAATCATGTCATTACTCTCTAATTTACTTGAGAACGTGTTTTCCTCTCATTAAAGCTGTTACAATGATTGCTGCCAAAAGTCTACCCACCAGTGTTCTGAGCTCCTTCTCTGTGGTTCCTTCATGATTATTTGATTAATTTTCATTGATATTCTTCCAACAATAGCATCTAACATTAACTGGGTCAGTTTTTACATAACTTCCTGAGTCATCAGGCTACATGTCCTAAATAAATATGTCCACACAGGAGTCAAAAGATAATTTACCCTTCCAGCACTGGCAGGAGCTAGAACATTTTGTAAAGCTTATGTTCTGTGATAAGAAAACACATTTTCTTTTCAGGTCTTAACTGAGGACTTTTTATTTGATCAAACATTCATTTGGATTAAGTCAGAGGTTTGACTCAGTTGGCAGTATATGGCCCTGAGCATGGGGGAAGGGGAGATTTTAATGCCAAATACATTCTTCTGAAAAACCTTTTCCAAATGGCTGAAATTATGAACGTTAGTGTTGAGGTACCTGAATTAAAATGGTAGAGATCTGGCCTCTAGGCATTAACTGCTGATTTCTTGCTTTTAATACCAGAGAAGGAAGCCCAGTAACACTTCAAATTACATGTCTCAAGCAGGCATTTAATTTAGATTAAATTAGACAGTAATTGTATGTTAAATTAATACCAATGGTCTCCGGAACACATTTTTTATGAATTAACAATTTATGTAATTGATGTTTTTATTACATGCCTGTTAGTTCTACAGTAATACGTTTTTCATAATTAGCTCCTCTTTAGCTGCTACACTGAACATAACTTATTAAATCTCTACTAAGTACATATTCAAGGATACATAGGATACCTCTTAGAAAGCCAAACAAAGCAAACGTATCTCACTACAGGAAAAAGCCACCTTGACAACGCTCAATAGGATGGTCTGGGCATCTTCAACTGTCTTGAGATATGTATGTGTCCAAGAGGGTCATGTAGTCCACTGCATTTGCTTAGCCCTCTGGGAAGGAGGAACTTGTATGCTTCAACCACACAATGACAACAGTGACTATCTGAGAAAATGATCCTTAGAGAAAACACATGGAGGAAGGACACTCCTCCAAACTCTGCTCCCAACTAATTCATACTCAAAAAAAAGGAAGGGATTTCTTCTGTACCATGCATTATCACGAAGTAGGGGTTCTGCATCCTGCAGGAAAGGTCATAGTGATGTACAACATAACAATGATGTTTTTAGAGCTGTTATAATGCTGTCATGTGGATTCAGAGGGAAAATATTACAACCACAGATTTCAGCTGCCAGACTCAAAGCAGGAACCTTTGGATATTTTCAAAACTGGCTGGATGTTTTCAGCCCTGTTCTTACTAGGTATTTGTTCTGTGCGTTCCTTCTTGGTTTCCTCACTTTCTCTTCATTTCTACCCCATCTCACACCTAGCCCAAGTAACAATTTTTCTATTGTCCTGCCATCCTCTCCTTTTTTTTAAAAAAATTGCTTCCTATTTAGTAAATTGTCTACTAAGTAAAGCTAGCCAGGAAGCAAGATTATCTGACTGTTAAATGTTTTTTTCAGGAACATGTAGCTATTCTGCATGAGAAGCCAAGAAGCCAAAAGGGGAAATGTAGAACTGCAAACAGCAAGATGGCATTTCAGAATCTCGGGTTCTCCATGGGGCTTGGGGGACTTATTTTCCTCCCCCCCCTCCCCCCCCTTGGCCCCGCCAGGGTTTAAAATCCCTCTAAAGAGATTCTACAGGGATAGTCTAATCAGGCTGATAATTACCTATTGAAAATCTGCCCCACATTTGTGAAATATGTCAACTTGATAGTGCAAGTGATTACCACTGTTATAATGATAACTTCTTCCAAATCTGATCAAATTGCTCAATTTAAACTGATGTACAACATAGGCATCTGATGTTACAGATTACAGATGATTATATCTCCAAATCTGAGTCCAAACTCAGTAAGGGGTTGGCTAGAAAACAAGACATCTGATAAAAAAAAAAATAATTCAAAGTATGAGGAATTTGTTTCTAATCCACACTGGAATAAAAATCAGATACTGCTATTGACTATCCAAATAAATCAGTAAGCTTGATTAAGTTTGGAGAACTTTATTATAATGCTACTGCCTATAAAATCAACTTGACAGTTTTTTAAAATAGGCAGGGCAAAGTTTCTGCTGTTGTAAATGAGTATGGCTGAAATGTGGGCACTGAGTTTTGACTGAAAACAATCTGATGGGAAGATCTAGACTTATTTTTTTTAACTGATGAAAAGCCAAGTCAGTTAATTTTGAATTGACCCAAGAGACTAACACAAAGGATCTGATTTAAAGTCCATCACTCAGAAGCTGAGAACAGACTGCCATTTTCTGAAGATGGTCTACAAAATTCTGCCAAGAAAAGCAGCAGGGACTAAATGATCTTTCCAACATATACAGTTTCTCAGAGTCTACGAATTAAGGCTCTCACTTTTTTTTCAGTCATTTATTGACCCTGCCACATCAAAATATCATGTTAAATTAAGGTCTAGTTCCTTAGCCAGTGTTAATCAGCATATACCATTATCTAAAGACCTGGCCTCCAGATGTGGATCATTTATCATTCCAAGACTAGGGACATAGATACAATAAGCATATCAGGGATGGGTTCTTGTAGGTGGATAGACTTGAGGTAAATACTCTATTTCCTGACCAATTTGGCATCAAGTCTCCTGGTGAACTCTGTATCAGAGGTCTACTGCCCCTCAGGATTTTGATCACATTGTTTAATAAACATCATTTTCTAATATCATAAGGGAAAAAGGCAGTGCATTTCTAAGGGATTACTATACATCTCGATTGGTTACTTACTTTCCTTCTGGCCTTGTGCCCGTTAACCCCACCTGACATATGCTATAATCACCCAGAAATGCACTGCCTGTCACCACTTATTGAAAAGGTAATGTGTAAAACTCACTAAAGGAAGTGGTATTGAAACTAGGCTTGGGGTCTGACTCCTTACAGTCTTCTGATTAATTGCAATTTCCAAGTAAAATATATTGAGCAACTTTCTGTTATGCTGTTCTGTTACCAAAACGTGTAAGAATTAAGGATGTGATTTCAACCCATACAACAGCTCTTTTGTCCTTTTTCGTACTATTAAAAAGGACACACAGATGCATTGAAATGGCAGGTAAAGCTCCACAGAGTAAAATAAACTGTAGCTACCATTAGAATGACATAGGTGGCTCTATCCAGCCTTCTTCCCCAACAGAGAAATCATGTCAGAACCTTGTCACCCATTACACAGCAGAGTTTGCAAGAGTCTTAACCTGCTGGGAGCATAAGAAAAGGTGTTGGGGAGTTGCATGGGCCTCCAGTGAAGGCAGGATTGATGCTTCTGTGTTCTAATACACAGGACAGGGAAATATGCAGAAGACATTTTTATTTTCTCTTCCCCAGAATGAAATATATGACCCATCCTCATCACAGATATGCACCAATTTTAAAGAATGAGAGCATACAATACAACTTGTGACCTGGAACAAGTTAATTAGAATAGGAGTGGCCTCATTATTTCCCCAGAAATTCTTCCCCTGCCTCAGGAAAACATATGAGAATAAAATCTTTTCTTAGAATATCTAATGTCTCATCCCTGTCTTTCCAGTCTTCTGACACACAGTTCTCTGAAAGAGCCCTTCTGTGAGCTTCTGCAGCCAAGAGGCAACCCACAAACAATCGCTTGAGAACTAGAGCTCCAGAATCTCTCACGGAATTCTTCACTGAGTGGTTTTCTACCTTAGAGAAACATAAAATAATGATCATAAAAAAGCATGGGTGAAAATTCCTTTAGGTGGCTGACCAGACATAGGGTACTACTTTCTGGATTTTCTCAGAGTGAGGAACAGAGTCACTCAGGAATGATCTGATTCTGCAGAATCTGTAAGTAGGCAAATGACCACTATCTCTGCTGTTACCACAGCAGGAGAGCAGTATTCAGGGAAGCTGAAAGACCTAAAATCATTGTTAATCTTTATCAAACAATAAAAGCATCAAGACAAACAATGTCATTGTTGTGCTATGCTTAGACCTACATCTAGCTAACTAGTGTCAAGGTAATTTGAGGACTCCAAATGTTGTTGCAGCTGCATTACCATAGTCAGTCATTCTCCTTAAAAGCTGGAAGTTTATAACAGGGCAAAAATCTTTCATTCAGTGTTAAGATACTGTTTCTTGAGCAACATCAGTAATTCCATCTTCAAGGGAAAACAGTACATTGGCTTTTCTAAATGAAGACACAGAAAATCTACTACCAGAATAGCTACTGTTTCTGCCTCTGGAGTTTTTACAGTTAGAAGTAAAACAACCTGTTGCCAGAGTTCAAAGGTCCCTAGTGGCTCCAGAAACTTAGCAAACAACATATACCAAACTGCAACATCAGGATTGCATTTATTCTTCCTTCTGACAAAGATGAAAAGTCACAGCAGCTGAAAGCTTAGTCAAAAATTATTCAGACTTCATAACAAAGCTGCTTAGAAGCCCTTCACAGCAAAGGTGTTTGACTATCTCACTGCAGATAACTAAAGAAGATCAACAAGGAAAAATAACAAATTGAGAACAGCTCCATTCATTGGAGCATGCAGTGGTTTCTCCAGCAGAGAAGGATGCACATTTTAGTCACTCTCAGTTTTGGCTGAAGTACTGATTTCATAAAATAAATGGTCATGGACCAAAATTCTAGATCTTCCCACAGTTTTTACCTAATTTTTTACAGCTGAACACTACATTAGAGGGAAATAATTAATTAAGTACACATGAGAGAGAAAGATGAAAGAATAAAAAAATGTGCCAAGAATATTGGGAAAAGGATAGAAGTGTATGTTGGGTTAACAAAAGGTACTGCTATTATATAAGATGACAAATAAATACATTTGTGACTAAAAAGCAATAAAGGCACAGAGGTGAAATTACGGGATGACTGAGAGGAGGAGCAAGAACAAAAATGAGTGTGATTATGAAACTAAACATTGTAAAGGAATCCGATTTTCTTATAACCATGAATAAGCTTATAACCATTAGGAATGGTCAGAAAGCAAAGAGAGCAGAGAAGGTTTATGACCTTATTTCTGTGAACAGATGCAGAGTATTTCTGAATCCTTCTCCAGGAATATACTTTAGTACTCTTTATACACAGAGGAAGGTGAGGCAGGCCCACAGCTGTACAGATTTTGTCTGCAGTGAACTCTGGATTCCTCAGTGACCAGTTACTAACTCAAACAACATCTAAACATAGACATCTAGTGAAAAATGTCCCTGTCCATGGCAGGGGAGTTGGAACTAGATGATGTTTAAGGCTCCTTCTAGTCCAAACCATTCTATGATTCTATGAAAAAAAAAATAATTTTATTTTCCTCATACCCATTGTGAACTCAGTAAATCTACGTATTTATTATAATGCTTGCAAGGACTTGGTGCTCAAATCTGAGTAGAAAACATATCTGAGGATAAGTGTTTGCAGGTCAGTAAAGAAAAACCTCGTTTACAAACTCAAGATGACTTTTGGTGGTGGTAGCTACTGATAAAGCACTTATTTAGTGTTAAAATCTATAGAAATCAGAGTAAGGCCTGGATGTTGCCTATGCAAGAGGATTCAAATCCAACATGTGGATCTGGCAGGGCTGATATAGGTGTGAGTGAGCAGGTGTGTGGTGGCAGGCAGAGGCAGATGTAAAAAATGCTTTTTTTCATTCTATGGTATTCGTGTTGCTCAAGAAACAGGGAGAAACAGTGCTTGTGACCACTTCTGACTAGGAGGTTTTTACTACTTCTACATGCTGTACTGGGTTTTCCTGCATCCTCACTGTGTCTGGAAATGCTCAAAAGTCATTTTTTTCAACATGACTATTATCCATTCTATGGGACTATTATATAGTGCACAGAATTTAATGTTTGGATCAGAGCTCTGTCTGAATTTCTGGCTGTGGCTTTTCATGGCCAGTTGCAACACACAAGTGACATGCTGGTTGATGTTACAAATTGGACAATTAGAAAAATAAAAGCATTTTTATTTAATTTGAAATTAAGATTCAAGAAACAAGAAATCTAGAGCTCCACAGTTCCACTTTTGGATCAATCACTTTTAACTTACTTTTCATTATAGAAAAGAGGATAACAGAAAAAACTGATATATAGGGAAAAGGTAGGGGAATATTTATTTCCTCTATGATTTAGGCAGAAACTTTGAAGCTAGCATTTATTGCTGGCTTATAGTTTACAACCTGAACGTGGTCCTGCCTATACTGAGAAAAGCAAAGGCCCAGAATAGAAGATGTTAATTTAATTAACAACTCTATCTTAAAGCATATGCAAAAGGAGTCCATTGTGCAAGCAATCATAAATCTCACTTGGCCTAACTTCAGAGCCATTGACCTTACAACCCAAATAATGTTCCTTTGTGCACAGCTTTTATACGCAATTTCTAGATTTACTGTTTCAGAGAAAGAGTGTGTAAACAAGTTCAGCTAAGCCTAAAACGAGAAACTCACAAACTACAGCTGGATGACAGTTTGTGCCAAACTGCAGAACTTGTTTTTGATGCTACTTTCAGTGGATCCAGATTCAAACTTTTCATTCATTTATTTGCACATGCTGATAATATCTTAATCAGGAATGAAATGAGACGAGGAGAAATGACAAGTTTTAGCAGTTCATTGGACAGGAAAGTATATAATAGGAAAAGGTAATGACACTTTGCCAGCCCAAGAGTATTCCATTGTCAGTCATCGAAGGACTGCTACAAATCAAAAATTATGAGGACTTCTTCAAGAAAAACCAGAAGAGGAAACATAGGCAACATAAATGTAACTTCTATTTGCTCTCTCTTTAATTATCCAGCATATCAATATCTCTTTTTTCTATCAACAAAATTTCAGGTCACATTTTAATAAGTTCAATATTCAAAGCACACATATCACTTCCATACGAGTGTTCTAAGTGATATCCATAAGGAAACAGTGACAAGTTCCTTTCTTCATTAAGCATTTTAAAGCCTTTAAAACAAAATTTATCAAAAATGAAAATATGTAGCACTTAGTAAATATTAAAAAAAAAATCTGCAATTAACTCTGAGAGATTCTTCAAATGTCTCTTACGCTGATGGGCTTTCTTGGTCAGCCTCTTCTGGAGAGCTCTGGTAATCTGAGTCAGCCTCTGGAGGCTGCACTGGCCATCTAAGGGGTCTGTGCTTTCAGTTCAGACCCCAAGGCTGAGTGGTTAATGTTAGGGCAGCAAAGAATATCTCAAACTCACTAGCAGGTTATCCTGGTCCTTACATTATATGGAAGTACGGCCAATCTTTTATACATTATTAGAACCAATTAAAGTATTACTTACAAATAAATAATTCAGATAGTGTAGCCCTGCTTCATGTTTAAAATTCTGTTTGTAAACATGTGTTAGTATTTGCCAAATGCTATTTTCAGCTTAGAGGCTCCCTGCACACTGCTTACTTTGATTCCTAACATTAACTATCCATTTCTTATAAGTGCTCATAGAAGAATATCTTATAGTAACTGCTCTCTTAATGTGTATTTAAAACTTTATACACAACAGAATAGCGATTAAATAAGATAAAGCGATAAGTAGTAAATAACCAGTTCTCTTGAACACACAAATTTCCAGGAACCTTTGCAAAGAAATATCACTCCTCAGACTTCTATGAGAACGCAAATTAGAGCTTGTGACTATTTTTCAATAGGAAATGAAAAAGGAACATGAGCAGGGATGGAATGAATGAGTTTTAAAAGTCAAATAAATGTTTTCTAAAAAGAACAGCATTTGCATTCCTGTTTGCCTCAGCCACTTGCCCCTTTTGCAATCTGATAAAACAAATGAGTCAATACAAATCAAGATGACTTAGTAGAAGAGCAGCAAATGGCCACTGTAAAAGTAAATGCCAGAGAAAAAGGGACACCATAAAAGCCCCAGTTCCGCAATTTTTTTTTTTTTGCAAGCATGTTCAACTGGTGTACTCTGGCCAGACACCTTTAAAGTCAGACATGCCATTTCACTTAAGGAGAGAAAACAGAAAGATCATGTCCAAAGACAGTAAAATAAAATGGAATCATATTGTGAGCTGTTACAAAGTTCATATTTTGAAAAGAAAATAGTAGAAACCTTGCACAAACGTTTCATGAGAACATGCAGATCTGTCCATTCTTCAACTATATTTATGTGATAAACCAGAAATGTTATTCTTTCCTTCATAGACATACTGCCTTGTTTTCATTGATTTACCCTGAATGTCAAGGAGTCTTCCAGAAAACAGTGGATAAGCTGAGAATTTATGCAGTTCATATTCACTATCAGACAAATCACTGCAAAGTTTCATTTTCCCCCTTGCATGTCTGACAAAACTGCAAGACAGGCGAATACAGGTGTTCAGATATATTCAGACAACAGTCATTTTCCTTCTCTCTTTTTAATATAATATTTTGTCATTTACTTTGGTGAAAACATTATGGCTGGTAAAGTAAGATCAAGCAATAATTCTAATTTTTTAAAGCCTTTAAAGCATTTTTTGAGAAATATGGGAGTTTAGACAGCACATTTATTTAGTTTTAATTTTTGTGCTGTCATACATCAGGACTGAAGTCCTGATTTAGAACACATGCAGCTTGCCTTTGAAGTTTTGGTTGTTTTTTAACAATGGCAAAAAAAAGATATAAAGAAATTAAACAGCACCAAAAAAATCATAAAACAGGGCTTTTGTGCTCTTGATTTATATATTGTTTTTTATGTTTGTTTAAAAAAAGCTTTATTCTCAATAATCTTTCATGGGGAGCTTTGCTCTGACATACCTTAATTTATCTAAGCCTTTTCTTCTGTGTTGACCTTTCTTTTCTCTTTCCTATCCCCTCAAGTCTGTGAAAGGTACTTTGTAATATCATTCCCATTCAGTAGCAAAATGAGTTTATTGGAATTCTTCTGAAAATTGAAAGAGTAAAAAATGCACAGTGATATGCTAAACTTATATTTTTGGATAAACCAAATAAATATTCCAAGTAAACAAGACCTCCATATGAAACAGCTTTTTACTTCTAGTTCTTGCTGGACTCCCCTTCTGGGTTATGCATATGCTGTGGTATACGTTGTCCTTTTGGTCAAGTTACACAACACTGGCGTTTTCCAAGGAAGTGCATGAAAGCTGATAGTTGTCATTGCTCATTTTTGTCCAATGTGCTGTAACAAATATGAGACAATGCCATATTTGTTTGTTCTGTGGCCAGCTTTTTCCTGTTATTCGAAGCAATGACAAAGACACCACCACTGGCTTTATAGTTTTACTTCTCCTCAGGGTCTTTCATTCCCTGGAAAATGTTAGTGCACACTAATGTCATCTAAAGGTACTGACACCATGTGCTGCTAGGACCAGCTTTAAGTACAGTCTACCTTCAAAACATATCAAAAGTAATTTCCAGACAGACCAAGGCCTGAAAGTGTCCAAATGTTTGAAGCAGAACAATAACAACACCAACCCACTCACACCCCCCGCCACCCCAATTCTTATTTGGCAGCCCAAATATATACATGTACAGTACCAGTCTGTATATGTAGAACGATAGGTGCAGGGCATTTGTGGTAACTGAGAGGGTTGGAGGAGCTGAGACTGGCAAAAGAGCTGGGATTTGTCTAAGGTATTGTAGGAAGGTTAACAGCTGCATATCAGGAGTTTAGAGGGGACTTCCTCACTCACTGTCTCCCTTCCCTTACCTTCACTGTCCTGTATCCATATGCTTCATCTCTGCACCCCTTCTGAGATACTACTTACTCTTAATAGTGAAATAGTGACAGCTGCATTTGAGGATGAAGTTCTTTTTTGTATCCCAGCTTATTCATGGGTTAGTACAAAATAACAGAACCAGTAAAATCTCCTATCACCAACATTGACACATGGATTATGTCAAAACAGTTTTTCCCAGTGAAGTGTACTGGTAAACTTATTGCAAAGATACCTCTGAGTTCCACAATACCTCTCTTAAAATCCATATGAAGAACCTGTGTAACATTTCGACTGAATATAGAGGGTTCTGCAGTTTATTTTATTTTTATGGAATTTAACTATCAATTTTAGCACTCTGCATTGATATAAAACTTGCTTATGATTTAATTTCATTTCATATTCAATCCATGATGTTTCTAAATCTTGAAGTAAATATTGCTGGATGAGAAAAAAAAAGTTTGATTTTAACATTCATCAGGATTCTTCTCCCCTGCCTTTAAAAGTTAGCTGTCTCACTGCTGTTACTCCTCTAAGCTAGTTATTACTCAATGAGGAGACAAGAATCTCCCCAAGAAGATCTGTTGCACTCATTTTCAGAAAGAATTAAGATCTCCTTGGAATTAAACAACTCTCTATATTGACTGTGATGAACAAATCTGGTCTTATTAAAGCGTATAATGTTCAGAAAGCCCAAATTAGTGAGGGGAAGTTCTATAGCTCTGAAAGACTATGTCAAGGCAAGTGAACTTTGTTTTCATCCACCAAGGTCATGGTTTGACATTCTGAACACAATATGCTCACTGATAAGTTTCTCATGTAAATAAGAAATTAGAGATTAATGCATTTAGATGAAATTCAACAAGGGCAAGTGCAGGGTCCTGCACCTCGGGAGGAATAACCCCAGGCACCAGTACAGGTTAGGGGCAGACCTGCTGGAAAGCAGCACTGCAGAGAAGGACTTGGGAGTTCTGGTTGGCAACAGGTTGACCATGAGTCAACAATGTGCCCTTGTGGCCAAGAAGGCCAATGGTATCCTGGGGTGTATTAGGAAAAGTGTGACCAGCAGGTCGAGGAAGGTTCTCCTCCCACTCTGCTCTGCCCTGGTGAGGCCAAATCTGGAGTACTGTGTCCAGTTCTGGGCTTCCCAGTTTAAGAAGGACAAGGAATTGCAGGAGGGAGGCCAGTGGAGGGCTATGAAGACAATTAGGAGCCTGGAGCATCTTTCTTATGAGAAGAGACTGAGATAACTAGGTCTGTTCAGCCTGGAGAAGAGAAGTCTGAGAGGGGATCTTATAAATGCTCATAAATATCTCAAGGGTGGATGTCAAGAGGATGGGACCAGACTCTTTTCAGTGGTGCCCAACGACAGGATGAGGGGCAATGGGCACAGACTGAAGCATAGGAGGTTCCATCTAAACATGAGGAGAAACTTTGAGGATGACAGAGCACTGGAACAGGCTGCCCAGAGGGGTTGTGGAGTCTCCTTCTCTGAAGACATGCAAAACCCACCTGGACACATTCCTATGCGATCTACTCTAGGTGAACCTGCTTTAGCAGGTGGGTTGGACTAGATAATCTCCAGAGGTCCTTTCCAATCCTAGCCATTCTGTGATTCTGTGATTCATTCTTCGAAGTAGATTATGCGTCTGTTAATGCCTCAATAAAAATTACTCTTCCTAGAACTTTTACAGGTTATGGAGCCCTGTTTTCAAATTATTTTCTTTATTTAAGCAAGTTAAAATACTGATATGTTTATACAATATTATTCTATTAGTTACTAGGAAATTATTTACAAAAATATTCAATATATAATAATACTATCTAATATATTTATAATAACTATTAAAATCTCAAGATAGCAGGGGGGTTTTTATATGAAAGTCGTGGAAATGATGTAGAAAATATGGTTGTTCTACTGGTAACATGGAAGAACTCATATTAGCATGTTGTAGTAATAACCTTTTTAGCTTTAAATTCTATTCACCTATGAATATCTTGTAGAATATTTCCAGATTCATAAACTTTGGAATAATTATATGCAGATGGGATTTCTAAGCCAAATTTTTTCCATTACTCCCAGTAATAATTCCTCAGACTACACTTCTTCTGACTCAAAATATTTGTTATCCTATCAAGCCACTTTGCACCTTGCTTTTTTTGGCTAAGACATACATGATCAGCTCTTTTAAGCTCTGCTTAGTACTTGGCTCAATCTGCCCTTACACATTTTTATTTCGCTCTCCTTTTCCCTTGAATAGACTGGCACTCCTCTGCTAACAACATGACAAAAACTTGGTAAGTGGTGTGCATTTACCAGGGTGGCTTTTAGATATTCGAGGAAAAAAAAAGGAATTTGGCCATTTGGTCCAGGTGTTTTAGAAGTTAAACCATCCACTCGAAAGAATGGCTCCAGCTTGAATGTTTGACATTCAGCTTGGCCAACCTCACACCTGGGATA
Organism: Nesoenas mayeri; assembly: GCF_963082525.1. Taxonomy (NCBI): domain Eukaryota; kingdom Metazoa; phylum Chordata; class Aves; order Columbiformes; family Columbidae; genus Nesoenas; species Nesoenas mayeri. The sequence goes on from NC_137543.1 coordinate 131,916,505, forward strand.
ACCCAGGCTGAAATACAGGAAAACTTCCTCCTCCATCATGAACTGACTTGCTGCTCTCAAGCTCGCTCTTTCAGATTATCAGTTGACATATCTCTTAACAGTGCTACGATAAATATCCATATTGCTTCAAAAAAGAGATATTGAAAGAGGGGAATGATTGCTTACATAAGATAGATAGAAGCAAATAAAAATAAAATCTCTAGGAATGTGTTCCAAGAGTGAAATCTGGACAGATCAGTCTCCCAAAGGTAGTAAGAGATACAGGTATTAGTCTGAAAATAACATAGAAGGTATAGTTCAGTAACATAGTGATATAATAAAATAGAGTAGGGAATGTTCCTGTGGTAGCAAGGGGGCTTTTCTCTGACCTTTTGTCATTGTATTTTTTTTTTTTTTTTTAATGCTCTTCTGAAGCAAAGTCTACTCATTGTGCATCAGTTTTCTTAAAAGTTAAGGAAACAATCAGAGCAAACCAATATATTTCCCAGGTGCACTTGTCTTTCACTGGAGTTTCAACAAAATAAATAATAAAAAAGGTACCAAGCAAGGAGAGTGTTATTCAATGGACTAAATTAGATAGTTGAGTCACCATGATGAGAAGGGTGGATAGATTTTGAAGAAAAAAGCAGGTTACTCAAGACATCATGTTTGGCATCTGGTTTACGATACTCTAATTGTCAGTAGTCAGCCAAAGCCAAAAGACTCCTATTGCCTTTTGGATGACATATATCTAGAAAAGCGATGACCAGTTACTCATTTAAATATGTCCTCTCAGTTTCTGATTGTCCTGCCTTAGAATAGATTTTCTACTTTGTCTTTTAGAAATACTGGGTTTAGGTGTGTCAAGTTGTGATGGTCAGTATACACCATGATAGAAGTGGCTGAAAGAGTAAAGTCGTTGTGCTGCAGGTACCCTTGTTGTGTTTTAAGATGTCCAGTTCCATTACATTCAATTACAATTTTTTGTTTTAAAGTAATGAAACATAATAAAAAATTAAAACAATAATCTATAAGTATTTTTGAAAATTTTAAGCAAAATAATCAAATTAGCTTTATCTTTCTTACTTTTCCTTTCTTTTTTAACCATGAAATACAGATTAAAATATGGAAAATTATTTCATCTAAATGGAAGACACTTTTCTTCTTTTATGCTCTAGAAACTCCTCTCCTCTCCTCTCCTCTCCTCTCCTCTCCTCTCCTCTCCTCTCCTCTCCTCTCCTCTCCTCTCCTCTCCTCTCCCTTTTCCCTTTTCCCTTTTCCCTTTTCCCTTTTCCCTTTTCCCTTTTCCCTTTTCCCTTTTCCCTTTGCCTTGCCTTGCCTTGCCTTCCTTTTTTTCTCTTTTTTCTTTTTTCTTTTTTCATCTTTCTTTTTTCTTTCTTATATTTTCTTTTTTCTTTTTATCTTTTCTCTTTTCTTTTTTCTTTACTCTTTTTTTTTTCATTTATTTTTAAATTTTCTTTTTTCTCCATTTCCAAACTTTACTGTATCTGTGATAAAGTACTAAATCTGATAAAGCAGATTCAATTTCTCATTCTTTTTTGAAAGCACTACATAAAAAGTTATCTTCATTAAGTGCCATTGGGAGTCCAGCACCACATAACTAATCAGAGAATTCAGTAGCTTCATGTCCATGTGATGACTCAAGTTCAAAGGGGACAAAGACATCCTGTTCGGTGTTTTGTTTCACGCAAACTATTAAAACTGTACAGACCCCCTTAAGTGTTTTTAAAGTCATCTTCTTTATTCCCTATCAGTAACATAAACCTTTATAGAAAATGGTGCTAATTTAGATAATTTTCAAATTTGCAATGTGATTTGGAAAAAAAAAGAAACAGTGATTCTCAATGAAGTGGAAGAACTGAAACTCCTGGTGGGTACAAACATTTCAGATCTATTACTTTTTTTTATTTCTCTTAAACATCTTGGCTTAGTAATTCTGTTCGACTTCTGTGACCTTGATATTTTTCCTCAAAAGGTATGCTGGGAAATTCCCAGAGATGTGCACTGTGTGTGGGAATGTTTACACCCAAAAGGGTCAAAAGAAAAAAATTACATGGATCAGTACATATCCACTGTCTTCACCTATATTCTACAAAAGTACAGCCGCTAGAATTGAAACCACTAAAAAATAAAGTTTTGTTCACCAGGTCATATAAACATCACAATATTTTTAAACTCCTTTGATGTAGTGTATTTGCTAATTAAGTTACAAGTTTTGAAGTAACATCTTATCACTTGATCAATAGGTTTTCCTTACTGTTTTTTCCCATGGCTTGATGAAGATTTAAGAAGGTTGCTTACTCAAGTGTTTATTTGAATGAAAAATTACTTTTAACCTGTTTATGCTGGCTTCTGAAGTTTAAACCGTACTAGATTCCATTTTGCCACTTTTACTTGTGTACTAAGATGCTTTGAAACATTGGACATAAATATGCAATTATTTTAAAGCTGATTACATAAAACTACTTGAAATTCCTAATAAATTTGTTAGTACACAGAGCAGTCATATTCAAACATGATTTTACTGCAAAGCTGTTCCTCCAAGATTCTTCATGTACTTGGTAGAATCTATAACTTCCAGCTGAAAATAAAGGTTTTCTTTGTAATAATCATATCTGAAGCTACAGATACTCATTGTTTTATTAGAAAATAAAATAGATACAAATACCAGTTATTGGATTTGATTTGTTGGTAGTCAATATCTTTTTTCTACAAAATAATAAATATATTCTTGTTCATTTTTTCCATTGTTTTTGTAGAAATTGTACATTTTAACTGAAAGAAACAGAAGGACAACAATATGAAGATTTTCAAAATAAATTTGTGAAAATATATCAGTTTTTAAATTGTCATTTATATACATCTCAACTTTTAAATTGATGCTTTCTTTTTGCAGCATAAAAATACTATGCAAAAAAGTGTAAGTTATTCTTTCTAAACCTTGAGCTTTGCTTAATAATCAGAAAGTGATCCAGAAGAACATACACAGTATGCCTAAACTGCAGTCATAAATGAAACCATAAATTATGTTGCAATATATGTGAATTATCACCTTTCCATGCAACACAATTACTGAACTCAAATCTGATGTTAAGTAATCACGTTAGGAAAATGATTTTGAAGGTACCACATTTAAAACCCAGACATTTTATTGAAGGATATATTCCATTATTAAATGGAACAGCTTCATTTTGTTTTGCTTTTAGAGATCATTAATTCATCTAAGTAAGGAAAAAAGAGATTTAGAAATCAGCCCTCACAACCAAACTGCACCTAAATGGATACAATGCCAGATACCAAAAAATTTTTGGTCACTATATAGCTAGAGAAGCAGTCTTTTTTTACAGATAGAAATCTAAGGAAAAGGGATAAGACTATGGATCAAAGGAAACAAATATTAGTTTGTGCTAACATTTGCTATCATAAACAGGAACCAGGAATTCACTGAGTTTTAATTAACTATATTTTGTTGTTCTGCCTATATAGTTATTTATAGTTTCTTCTTCCAAGGAAGGAAATATTCCAAGATCTGTCCCTTTGTCCTTTTTAGTGTATATGAATCATAATCAATGATGGGGAGAAAAGAAGGAATATGAAGTAAATAAATTACTACTAAATGCATTTCAAATTGATTTATTTTACAGCAGAGCTATTTTTCTTTCCAAGTTAATTCTACAAAACTTCAGGAAATACTTAAATAACAACTTTCTCATGTGAACATGCTTTTGAAGACTTTAGCCTCTGTTTTCATACCATATTAATACTGACAATGCAAGGTCTGTCCCTGTAAACATTACTTATTTTCGTAAATCTTAATCAGGTTGGTGGAGTGGTCTCAATCAGCAGGACTGCTCAAAGTGAGTAAAAGCTTGTGGGATTAGGACCTACATTCTTGCATTTCCAGCAATTTTATGGCAATTAGTTGCTATAAGCAAGGACAATTTCCTTAAAACAAAACATCACCATCACCCAAAACAACAAACAAAAGAAATAAAAAATGCTGAAAAAAAGTAGGGCTTTTTTTTTTAAATGTACCAGTGTTGGTAACTTGCACAATTTTATTGCAGATTTCACGGTATTAGGTGTTTGCATTAAAGCTGTTATAATCAAGAGATTGCAATGGGTTCTCACTGTTCAGTTTATAAAGAAAAGGCTGCAGAAAAGAACTTAAAATACGGAAGAAGTTTGACCTAGGAGCTACACAACATAAAGAAATCTGGGTAGTATTTTAAAAACTGCTATGATATTTTTGAGGTCTGAAGCAGTGCTTTTTGAAGTCTAGAATTGGTAGAGATTATATTCTACCTGAAAAATTAATTAAGGTGCAAGCATCTTGTGTGGTGTTGCATAATATGTGACTTTTTGAAACTACTGCCATGAAGTGATGTTTTGAGTTTAATCACATGGATAAGCACTCATTTCCCTTTACCTACAAATAATTAACATACCTGTTATAAGTCCTATTTTAATAATTTATTTTCTTTGTGCCAATAGTACCTTTAACATAATTTTCAAAGTTTCATTTTATATGTTTACTTGGGTAAATAAACAAAAAACCAACCAAAACAAAAACACCACAACAAAAAACACAACAGAAACTAAGAAAGTTGCCTGGGATCAAAGCTAAAAATACCAAGAAAATCTTTTCAGATCAGTGAAGAATTTCTGGTGCTGATACTAGTCAGACCCGAAGTGTACTTGATACTGGGATAGTGTGAAAAAGATGAGTTTGCAGACCAAGAAACAGATGGCCCCTTATCACCACATGGGGCTAAACACATAAGAGCAAACTTCAGAGACACCTTACCTTTACCCTGTCTGTCCCTATCAGGAGAGGCTGTTATATTAAGGGTTATTGCCTCTCTAGCCCTCCCTCTGATCAGCTTTTGAAGTCCATGGCCAAGCGACCAGTGTGAGAATATCACCCCAGATAAGAGGTGTTTGCTCTGTGAAATATTCAGGACAGGAATCCATGGACCAGGTGATAGTTCAGCAGGGAACCACAAACTCCAGCTAATATCTTCTAATCCCCCGTTGGTTTGAGAACTACCCACCATAAAAAGCATAACTGGCTGTTTATTTGCACAAGCAAGTGATAACATCTTAAAGTTACAGTCTGCCTTAAGTAGTACGGATGTGAAACCCAAAGAAAAGAACCATCCAAGCTCATAATCAAAATTGTGTGTGCTGCCTTCTTCTCTGCCTAATGAGATGTAAACATTTTGGCTGGTGTCTCTTTTGAAAGATATTAATCAAATATATTGGTTAGAAATCACAAAGGATAGTCCAGTCTACAAATTATGTCTTCTTTTATAGCAGTCTGAAGCTGTGAACAATATGTTAAAAATTTTCCCATGGCGCAACCAAGTAAATACTTGTGGCACATTTCTATTTATTACAGAGAATAGTTAAATTCTAAGACATAAATCATGCTCTTCTACTAAAGGCTTTACAAATTCCCAAAGGCAAGCCTAATTCCCAATGCAACGATGCTATAAAAGATCAGACGCTTTGTTATGGAGAAATCCACATTTGGAGATGTCTTTCAACAATTTTCTCTCAGGGCCCAATCCTGTGAAAGGCACATGCGTGTTGCTGAAGACTGTGTCAAGCTCCATTTGTTTCAAAATGGCCCTAAAAGCTTATATTTAATTTGCTGTATTTAATTTGTAATCTGACAAGTTTAATATTGCCTAAGGAAAAAAAATAATTAAAAATTAAATTCTTTTTCTTTCTTCTACTAAGTGGCAGTCTTTTGGTTTCAATAAGGAAGAAGATTTCAGAAGTTTAAATCTCAAAACTGAGAGAAAAATGCCAAAATTTTACCTTTTTTTGCATCCCTCACTTCAGTTATTTTCATTAGCCAATGTCACCAATGTAGCACAAAAGAAAACCTAACTAGAGGTAGGTGAAGAGATAAGGGGAGATGAACAGAAAAGGAAAATAATTCTTAATGGTTCTGTAGATCCTCTTTTTTTTTTTTCTTCTCCATTGTAATCTATCCTCCACCTTGTCCCCAGCAACTGCCCTAAATCAAGGAACTGGCACCTGATGCATTCTGCAGATGGATCAGCACTGTATATCTGGAATACAGCACACAGGTGGCTTTTTACTTGCATGAATTGGTTAACTAGTCAGCAGACACATCTTCTGTTTGTGGGGCAGGAGAGGGAGTCGAAAATGGAAACCTCTCCTGGATGATTTACAGAAAGAAAGGGTAAGTGAAAGAGCAGGTCAGATCAGCTCTTATTTATTAATATTTCTAATTGCTCTCACTTCCTGTTTAGGTAGGCCCTTTCTGGAAGACAACCAGTCAAACATATAGTCATTGAAAACACTGAGCAATAACAGGATCAGCCTAAGATTTCTGAAATCTTTAGATGTCTTTTAAATACAAATTCAGTTAGACATGATTTCCCCAAAGACTGAAGACGAGGATTTCCCTGGCCTCAGCAAGTGAGGTAAATTTTTCACTGATCTAATTCTGTTTCTCTTGGTTCAAATCCATAGTGCAAGCCATTGACACATGCTTACTTGTCAACATGTGAGGGCAGATTCCTCAATGCAACACTAGAATTGTCCATTTTTTTTCTGCATTTCTCCAAGAATTAATCTCTTCTCCAAATGGAACTCCACTTTTACCTTCACCTTTACCTTTTACTATGCTATATTCTAGAGAGAATGCTAATTTTATACAGTGAATTCCAATCTCTCCTCAATTTCTACAGGAGCCACCAGACCACTCTTCCTCACAGAACAGGATTTCTGGAATTTTATACATTTTATGTGCATAAATTTAAATGTAGTGTAAATGCCAATAATGTACCAGATCCTGGAATCACTGGCAAATAATTCACCGATTCACTGCAAGAGCAAACTTAAGGAGTACAATGCAGGAGTAAATGCAGCATAATCTGACCTGGGACACTGGGCAATCCAGTGGCCATGCCCAAACCAGGGGAGATGCTATGGCAACCACTGCTATGGGCTAAGAGGAAAAAGAAATCAAAATGCTTTCCTTGTCCCTATAAATCCTGTGAAAATAATTGTGTCTGAGTGTGGGTCACCAATGAACTTATCTATTTTGATGTGTTTCATATTGTACCAAACAACCATTCAATAATTATTCAAGAAATCACCCTAGAGAAAAAAACAAACTTTGCTTTCCAAAGTGAACAACTGGAAGCAAAGTACTGACACTGTTTTCTTGCTGCCAGTCACTGGGTACCCTGTAGTTTCCAACAGATAAAAGGAGCAAAAGGAAAATTTCTCATATGAATCAAGATACTCCCCTGTGAAAAACTATATGAATGATCATTGCACCACCCCACCTCCAGTGGTTTTATCTCTGAGTCAAAAGCTAAAGATCTATCCTGCTCAACAACCATCTATCCTGCTCAACAACCATCTTATCACCTCCAGTACCACAAAGATAACCAAATTATGTTAACCAAAATCAAATCTCTGAACTCAGAAGAATTCAGACAAGAAGGTAGCTATGGCAACTGAGTTAATTTAACAGCTTTCTGCTACCAAAAGGTATCCTACTCCATCTCTCCCTTTCTCTACTGTCTCTGCCTCCCTTCCACTCGCTGTGGTACACATTGGTCCTTCCATAATCTGAATCAGATTCATAGCCCAACACTTCTTTGGCTGATTAAGTTTTCTGATGGGCTGTTTTCAGAGAGATCTGATAAGAACCAGAGCCAGTGAAAGGAAAGTAAGGGACAATTCAGAACGGGAAGGTGCATGCAACCACTGTTTGCTGCAGCAATGAGCTGTTGGAGCAGCTCACACCATTTACTGGAACTGCACTCAGAAGTAGTTACTGTCAGACTTTCCAAGATCATCGCCTCTTGTACTGACAGTTGAGTCAAAGACTTTCTTCCTTGTGAGGAGAATAAATTAGACATGGCATCATAAAAGTGTGCAATGCTATTTTTAGAGACTTGAACTATGTTTAAACAGCTACCAAGTCAAAATTACTATTCTGTTTAGCCAGCTGTCAATTTGCATGGACTCTGCCTGCCTGCCTTTAGCATTTGCCTATTACATTAGCCCAAGTAAACCCAGTCACAACCTTTTTGGAGGCAAATGTCAGGGAGAGTGTAGTCCCTCCCCGAAGACATTACAATCAGTCTACCCCAAAAAACTCACAGTCAGTTCAAGGTGTTGTCCAGTAGATAGTTACAATATTATTTGGGAACTCCTTTAGATATTAAGGGCTTCCAGGAAAAACAAACAAACAAAGCCTAGACAAAAAACAGCAAGAAAAACCCAACCAGCCAAACAAAACAAAACCAAAACCCCCCACAAAATAAAACAAACAAACAAAAACACCAAACCAACCAACCAAACAATAAGAAAAAGCCAACCCCCCCTGCATATATATCATTTGCTATACTTCAAACACTCAGAATAGTTCATAGAATATTTTAGAAATAGTGAGGCTAACACACAGGAAATATCTTCTCTGAAATGTATCTGAAGTTCTAGGCTCAGACCCAGATCAGTTCTACATTAGAATTCAGTGACAGGCAGTTCTAGCATTTTCCTTTGATTTGTTTCTGACATACATACCATACACAATATATTGAAAAAATGAAAAGAATGACAAGATACAGTAGGACAATTGTGAAGACTCAAGAAAACACTGGTCATTGAAGAAAAGTTTCATTAAGTGATTTTTGCATGGAGCCTCTGATGTCTGAGTGTGGTACGACATACCTATTTGTAAGGATGTTGTAAGCCATCTATTGATAAGCCTCATTTAAATCCTCCCAGTGATCGCAAATACACCATGCTAGATCATTAGTTTCAGTGATCAGCCATCTCATTAATACAACTGTGCAGATTACCTCCAATTTCTTTGTCACTAAGTCCTAGATATTTTATCTTTTTATAGCGTCTCTATATTTAGAGACCTTATTATCAAAAATCATTATTCCCTGTGAGGAGTTGGAACTGAAATGTGAAGGGCAAAACAGAAAACAACAGGACAGGTACCCAAGTTCAACCTTGTATCCTGAGAAGTACCAGTTACAGCCACGAGAAGAGATTCCTCAGTGGAAAACCTGCTACATGTACATCAGCAGCCCTTTTTTAAACACTCATTTAGACCACTCAAGTTGACATGTCCTTTGGAAATAAACTGTTTAAAGCATTAATTGTTTCCTCTGCTGTGATTAATCAGTCAGATTGTGCACTGTTACAGTGAAGTCCTACCTGCTGGGGGCTCATGAGGAGGGAAACTGTTCAAGCTTTAGCACTTTTTTCATTTATCCCACTTGATAGAGTGTATCACAGCATAATGTAGAATTTGGTAAGTTAAGGGAGTCATTGCAATTTTATCAAATAAAAACTTTAAAAGTTACAAATCAAATTAGTTAGAGACAGCTATATTCTAGACGCTGGATCAACCTTGAATCACAAATTTGGCATAACAGTAGACAGGTATCCAAACTGACAAAGTTCAATTTCCTCTTTAAATGCCTGCAGAGTTATCTTTTCTTACTTTCAATTGCTGATCTTCTTTTGCACTCTGGTGTCAAATAGCATCTTTGGAATAAGAGATTAAAACAACAGGAAAATGGCAGTAAATCTCCATAGCCCTTAACAATCACAGTGCTTCAGGAAGATAAGTACCCTAAAAAAAGAAATCTTAATTCTTGCTTGACACTTCTCAGTTTTCTTTATTTCTTTTCTGGAATGGTCACCATTTAATGAGCAATTATGTAAAATATTTACTTGAACAGTAAAGTGATCTCAGTGACTTTAATGCAAGCATAATTCTAAGGGCTGCTCTATAAAACAGAGAAAGTACTTCACCTCAGGATAATGTTACAGAAAGAACTTCAGTCAGCAGGTCTAAATTTAAAAACAGTGCTCTTACAAGATCTAACAGCTTGCAAATTTATGATCAGATCCAGCATCTATTTTTCAGACCTGTTCACTGTACAGAATTCAAATGGTGTAATAATACAATACATTTTAGCAGAGGTTGTAAAAATTAACTATAAAATAACGCACAGAATATATCAGCTCTATCTTCAGTAGTTTCACCTAAGCATTTGACAGGATAAGATGGGAGAGTAGATTCAAACACTTTAGGTACCTCCTTACTACTCCAAATACAAAACTACTTTATCCTCTTTATTTCTTCTCCCATTATTTTTCTTTGTGAATACAGTTTTTACTATTCCAGTACAAAAAGTGGATTTGATGCAACTATGTTTTTCTAGTATGTAATATATTGTGTTGATATTTTATGTGTTACTGTATTGAAATATATATCTATATTTCCAGTAATAAAAAGGAAATATAAGGCTAGTCAGGAAATAAGTCATGTTTTCCTCTTAGCTGATTATAGTTTACAGTAAAATTAAAGCACTTCTATAGTTTCTGATCTAAACAAAAGGATTCCAATGACATCAATAGTCACTCTATAAAAGACTTGTGCATGAGAGGGCTCCCACTTGTGCATCTACCTTCACCACACAGCTTGGGGAAACAGTTTACAACATGGACAGAGCTATGCCAATATCAATGATGGACATGACAATACAAAATACATTCTGTTATTTCAAGGCAACGAAGGTAAGTTTCAGTCATAAGAGGGGAGCCATAGAAAATAAAATCTGTCATAAGCTGCTTGAATAGCCCTGCATATCTGAGCCAGACCCTAGCAGAAGTCAAAGCTCCTGAGCATGACTTGGCATCTATCACTGATACAAGACCATGAGCCAAGAGGACTACCAATAAGGTCTAATGTACCACGTGTCCTGATTTCTTTTATTTGCTTTTTGATGTTAAAATTGATGCAGGCATGATAGTTTAAGGGCACAGGCAGGAGAGAGTTTGTGGGTGCAGATACTATCTTTATCAGGGAAAAAAAGGTATATTTGGAAAAAGAAACTCCTTTTCAGATATAACCTTTGAGGGGGGAAGAGCTTCTTCGGGATAAAGTGGTTGTGCATTCAAAAGTATTCCTACTGTTTTCAGTTATGCTAAGGGGTCTTATAAACGGTATTGTCAATGAAGTTTGTCTTTTCTTACTAAGATATTAGGAATATTGTTGGTACCAAAGGCCTTAGAGCTTACTGGCAACAGAATGTCCTATCATGCAGAATGTCCTGTCAACTCAAGTCTTTGAAGCCCATTTTTGTCTTAAGAGAACATAAAATCCATCGCAGATTTTATGTACATGGGTTGAGCATATATTTCAAGATGTGTATGTGTACCTAGGTCTATAAAAGCACCTTTTGAAATGGCAGCGCTTCTTTGAGTGAGAGGATCGGAACAAAGGATAAAAAGAGCCAATAAAAAGGAAGTGTGCCTGTAAATCCTCAAAGTTGCAGTTGAAACAAATGTTTTAGTTAATGCTCATTTTTGACTTCATATTGCACCAAACAAAATCTGTTTTGGGGGCAGGTAAAAGTTAGTTGAATATTCATTAGTTTAATGAAAACATTTCTCCTCTAAAAATCAATAGACTAGGATGAATTGCAAAGGCAATTGGAGTAAAAGATTTACCAAGGGAAAGTGATTTGAAAAGTGCAATAAGAAAGGAAAGATTCAAAATTCCTTTCCATCTTTTTTAAACACTTTTTTTTTTCCAATGGAAAAAGACCATTAACAACTTTGTTACTTTAATGGGACCAGATACAAATTAGGCAAGTGAGCTATCTCCTAACTCTATCATCATTCATCTCAGCCTTTTTCCATACTGCACCCTTCCAGAGGAGCTGAGGGTCATCTCACTGTGAGAAAACTTGATATACACATCAAACCCATGCATTTAAAATCAGCTGCAAAAATATATATGACTATTTTATTGCTGATGTGTTTGTTTACTAGTCAGAAATACCGGCTCCTCAGTAAATCAGATTGTATGTTGATATAGCAAAAAATAAATAAATAAATAAAAATATATATATATACACACTGGGTTAGAGCACATTATAATTTAGATCTGTCAAACTGTGTAAATTTAGTAGAACATTTTTTTCTGTATGTAATTTCCTGTTATATGGTTACTACAAAGCTGCAATAAGCCCAATTGCTTGTCTTCATCCTATAGTTTTTACTTTATGACTCAGGAATGCTGATTGGTTAATGTATTTTAATTTTTTCTGTTTGACTGTACTCTGAAGGAAAGACAAAAATAACCCCTTATCAAGAACCTAGTGTCTCTCTAATTCTCTTTAATAGCAAGGTTAGTAGTTAAGGACCAATATTCTCTCCTTTGATGTCAATCTCTTCCTAATTTGCATGTGTAAAGTTTGTATAGGGTCATAGAAATCAGAAAATTCAATGTATTAAGTGTATATAAAGTGCTAAAGATTTATAAAGAAAGAATAGTTACAGGTCAAGCTTTATTTTGCATTGACTTTTTGGGGCATAATTTCTACCTACTACAAAGAAATTATATTAAATTTTGCATTAATATCTATTTTTAGTTTTTAATATGAATGTTTCTCTTTGGAATTTTTGTTTTAATAGGCTGCTCATTTTTCTACATACCACATATAGTATGCTATGTTCTAAAATGGTATGGTGGAATGTGGAGAATTTTGTTTTGGGGAAATAATAAATTCCTTTGGCTCTGTACAAAAGGTTTTATTCATCCCTCAGGTGCATGATCATTATCTGTGTCTATCTTGACTTCTCTCTTAATTTAAACAAGAGCCACCCACTGTAAATTGTCTTTTTTTTGCTTACAGACATGTGCAACTTGTGGATGTACAAACTCTTATAGTAAAAAATGTACTATGATTTCAGTTTCTTAAAAAAATTATGAAGGGTTAATTCACTCATGAATTAAAATTAACAGTGATTCCAATATCAAATGCTTTTTCTTTGCTGTCAGGGTAAAACAAAGTCTATCCTGAGAGGAAAACATGAATTTATCAAAGTTTCTAGGTAAGTTATTGAAGCTATGCCAGCATATCATGCATACCAGAGTGTCACACTGGAGCATTATGCATGCTTAAGGGACACTCATAATGTATTCTCAGCTGCTGAATACAGATAATTATGCAATGCTTCTCAACAAAATATTTATTTTTATATCTCTTGGAAGCTCATCTCCCCATCACATAAGCTCATGAAAAGGTGCCTCTGATCAGGAATGATACTTATGGAAAAAAAAGTGATCAAACCTCTGACAAAGGTCTTTTTAATGCACAACATTTTACTAAAAATCATAGTACACAGACAAACGATTCTCAAACATGCACACAAGCTACTACATTTCTTTACTCTCTAGTGCAACCACTGCATTAACTTTAAAAGCTGTGCTAAAACTCAACATCTTACAGCTGCATGGATGTTCCCTTTCCAATCTACTTGCGCATTAGCACCCAAATGAGCGTCTTTGGTTGGGCCCTTGTACTGTTCTTGTATTCTCACTTTCTACAGCTGTGAGCCTAGCTCTCCATCTAACCTTTTATCCTTTCCTTAGGGGAACCGGTGCAGCATGCAGCTAGAATGAAAATAAAATTTCGCATCTCTTCCCTGTTCCTCCTGAGGTAAACACCAACTTCTTTCTGCTGACCTGTGACAAAAGGCGGAGGCCAGAAGGACAATATTCTCTGAGCTGGAGTCCATTTGTGCAGCATGTTAAATGCCATTAGGTCTCATTGACTTCTCCAGTCTTTTCCCAAGACATTTGTCATTTGCAGCAGAAATCCATATTTAACAACTATGTAAATGTTATTACAGCATTTCTTGAGATATACTGAAGAAAAGTAGATATACTGAAGAACATTATTAACAGTACTGAATTAGAAAACCATTTCGTGTTGTCTAATGGAAAGCATTTACATATATTACAGTGCACACTACTGTACAGAGCATTACTGCATTACCCAGCCTTGCTTAACATATCAGGCACGGAATTATTTTGGCCACAATATCCAGTAAGAGCTAGTGACTTTGGAGTGCTACATGCAAGACACCTCAGACAGACATGTCTTTCAGAAAGCATTAAATCTCTGCCATTAACACACATTTTGGAGGACTGAAATGGACATCCAAACATTGCAACCCAACAGACTAGTCTTTCAGAAAACTTTGGCTTTCATGAACACTGATGTAATTCAGGATTAATGCCATTGAGCTAAAACAGATTACAGTAACAAAAGAGCTACATGAGATTGGACTTAGCCCTCCAAAGTCTGAAATCTCCAATATACATTATTTAAAGAGAAAGAACTTCAGCATTTGGAAAATGGGGCCTATTGAAAAGCACAAAACCTCTAAAATGTTATTTCAATGCCAGAAAAGTAATAGTTTAAAAAGCCATGACAAAAATGCCAAAAGGAACAGACAGAAGGAAGCCAGAAATGCTGACATGTTCATTTCCACCCTGTCCGTGAGATGGGTGACACATGCAGCTCCGCCCACAACTCTGCCTGTTAATTGACAGTCTCTGTGACAAGAGTGTCATCTCACAAAACGGAAATATGGGCATAAGCAGGACAAGGTTCTTAACTAGAAAAAAATACTAAGTCAGAAACATGCACCTTATGATAATACCTACATTTAGCTGTGACTTTGTACCCGCCCAGTGGAGGGTCATGGCCTTCCACAGCATCAAATCCCGCTGACACCAGGACAATCTCTGGTTCAAACTCATTGGCAGCTGGCATGATCACAGTCCTGTAGAATGAAAAAAATACAACCTATTAAAGATTTAAAGAACTTCTCTATTCATGATATAAATAGCAAGAGTCTTGAAAATACAGAACACGAGATTTTGTGCATCAAAACCATATTTTCTTTTAATTAAATCAGTCTTCATGATAGCTGTCCAAAACCAAACACAGTTCAGGGCTTCAATTAATTTCTTTCTACTTTTTTTTTTTCTTTCTTTTCTGTGATTTAGAAAAAGAAAATGCAGGTACATGTGAAAGCCTCTAGTATCACACACACATCTGTGCTCATTTTATCCTGCTGCCTATAAAAAGTTGCCTCTTCCAGGGAAGTGACTAATGGTTTGCAGAGAGCTCTCAAAGCCTGAGTGGAAACCCGGACTGCTCCAGTTAGTGTGAACTTGGTGTAAATTTGAACTATAAATTTCTTTTGGGAAAATGTTTGCTTTCCAAACTTTTTTTTTTTTTTGCTTCTTCTTAACATTTTTAAATGTTTGTCAAGGTGGGGGGTGACTCTAGCAAAGGAAAAACATGAATTTCCTTTAATCAAATCCAGACGATTTTGTCAAGCCCTTCCAAGGTCAAGCATAACAGGAATGTGACAACCACAAACTAGTGACAGCAACCCCTGCTGGTGTCAGGAAGATAATTCAGCCCTTTACAGTCACAAAGATTCCACTTTTTTAACCCCTTCCTTGACAAACTTCCATGGGGATATTTTTTGCTCTTCTCCAAACTCAAAACATTAAAGATGTGTTGAAGGAGAAGACCCTACATTCTGCATTCGCAGTTGCCTTCTTTCATGCTGACTTTCAGAAGGGAAGGTGTAAGGATGGCTTTTACACTAGTACAACAAATGCTGACCCTATAATGACTGCACTACTTCAGCAGGACATCAGTAACATTAAAGGGCAAAGATACAAATGAATATTCTCTTGCAAATATATTAACTCAAGGAAAGCCCCAATTGGTCTACACTGGTCAAAATCTGAAAATCAATTTTGCACATGTGTAATAGTATTTATTGTTGTTCAATATTTATTTATTTATTATTTAATCAACTTATGTCAAAGAGATTATATATTTGTTGAAAGATTAAAGTGTTCTGTGGCAAGCAATACTCCGTATTAATAGGATTTTGACAACTCTTCAGGTTTTTCTTTAGTTTAGTTTCCGATACGTGTTTCATAAACTTTATGAACTTTGCTCTGATTTCCTTGATGGCACCTTTAATATTTGGAAAGTGTTCTTTTTAGTTGCTAGTCAGAGAAAGGGATAATTCAGGCTGAGTGAAAAGTATTTGTCAGCATTTCAATGAATATAGTTTTACAATGAATATAGTTTTACATTTTTCTGGTGATTTCACTGAAGTTGCATCACAAACGTCTGTCAGCACAGTGATGTAATTTGTGAAATATTCCTTTTTTTTTACATGTCATTAGTAGGCCTCTGCTGAAGCATGGATTATAGTATCGAGCACTGCACTTCAAGAAGGACCTAGACCAACTTGAGGGAACAAAAGGAAAGAAAAAAATTCTAAAAAAAATTTACTTTAGTGGATAAAAAGATAAAATTATAATTAGTTGATTCACATAACATGAGGGCAAATATAATAAAAGTCCATTAATATATATGGGGTTGTTGAAAGAGAAAAGAAATAACTTGTTCTGCATTTCCACTGTGGATAGTTACATGTCCACATGAAGCAGTCGCAGCAGGAAAGCTGTAGTTCAGACATTTGAAAAAGCTTTTTAATAATAAGTATAGATAATCATTTAAATAAAATAGAAAATAATTTAAATAACATAGATAATAATTTAAATAAAATGTTTAATAAAATTGGAGTCTCCAACTCTTTGAGTTTTGTATAATAGGTAAAACAAGTATCTATCAAGCTTGCTACAGATTCAAGTTGACATGGCCTTGAGGCAGGAGGTCAGATTACTTCTCTTCTAGGTCTTTTTCCTATAGTTCCATGATGTACAAATTATATAACACACAAAGTACACATATGAGTAATTATATTAGACATTACAATGACTGGACATTTTTGTAGGCTAATCTCCACAAAGTTAGGGAACAATATCAGGAATAAAGATCTCCTATGCAACCACACCTTATCTTTCTTATGTACTTACCTTCTGATACTCTAACTATATATTTATTGTCTGAAGCAATACATAGTTCCCAAAATTCTCCATGTCTGCAACATATGTGATACAGATCCTAATTAGTGATGAGGTCAGTGACTCATATGCTTTCTTGATCTGTCCCCATAGCACCATATATTTTATACAGAGAAAGAAGTAGGGATCCTATGGAGAACCCTCCCTTTCTGCAGCCACTTGAGCTTTTGCCCTCCTCCTCTCCATTCACATTTCCTCGAATTAAGTCAGGCTCCATTTTTTATTTCTTTATGTCAAATAAAGTGGCAGCACCATGGAGTAAAGTATAGACAATGCTCAGGATTCAGGAGTGTGTTCAGTGTACAGAGAGGCTCTGGAAACTCATGTTGCTGAGCACTAACAAACATATCCAGAGAGTCTTATAATTTGGAACACTGGAAAATCTACCACACTTCTACCACATTTCAAGACCTTGCTCAAAAGCATAAAGATGTCAGCACATTTTTTTTAATAACTTGTGTAAAACAATGTATTTTACCCTTAAGCTTGTTTTTAGAAGCAGCAAAAATTGTTTAGCCACAGTTTATTTGAAATTATTGTCAAATACATATGTCTAACATGAATACTGCCAACCACACTGTGTAACATTAGTAAAATTATTAAATACTGAAAGAAAGGTCTTTCAACACAAAGTACCAGGAATAGCTATTAACACCATCTTTAATAGTACAGAACAGGAAATAGTAGCATATTCATAAATCCATACAGAAATGATATATAGAAATCTCAGCTAAAGGAAGGAGAACGCTATAAGGATAAGAACTGGAGATGGGATTTATAATTCACTGTTCTGTTACTGATTTCAATATTACCTGAATTCACTAAAATAAGACCTAAGAGGGTCTTTCTGAAAGAAAGAATTTTTTTCTTTCAAAAATTCAGACAATGTCTGTTAAATCTCACCAGAAAAACAGCACCCTTCTTTTGCTATAATCCTGTCTCACAAATTATGACAGAACTCTGCTGCTGCTGCTCTGCATACGACTTACCAGAAGAGGTAACCTATGTGCCCACAGGACCTGTGTCATTAATTCCTCTTTCATCCTGCATAATATTGAGGGAACTGGAATATCAGAGCTCATCCATCTTACATTGTTCTTGATTTAATACTGAACAGAATATCTAAGGACTTTCAAATAAAAGACATTAAGAAAAATTTATTCATTTTACTGGGATAGCAAGCTTGACTCTTTTCTAAGACATTTCAGGGTGTTTGTGGTTCTTGTTACAGCAGTAAAGAATACTATTTAGTCTTTCAAAAATATGACAGCCATGAGTGTCTCAAATGCAATGAGGACCATATAGACATCTAGTTCCTAAATCTCTAATCCAGACTTCCTCTGCCTTAACCAACAGGCATTTAAGGTTTCTTCTCTTGTGAATAACTACTATAAGATCTCTACACAGACAACAGTGGCTTAATGTCTGGAAAATATCATAGCACTGTGTTTTGGAGTTTGTGTAGGTAAGACTTCTCTAATTTTGTCTTGCCTTGGCAGGAACTCCTTTGTGGCACAAAACACATGTGCAAATTCCTTCACAAAAGCGACAGATACTTTTCTATCTTATGAAGTGTTAGAAGAAATCATACACATACATTTTTAAATATAGACTAAATTTTACCAGGACATAAATAAAACCTTTTGTCATTTGCCACCTCTCAGCCTTCAGCATCTTCATTATCTCTGAATAACTTTAGAAAAATGTTTTGAGGTTGGCAGCTGTAAAGAAAGCATACACAGATGACTGAATTCTATCCCTGTTTTTTTGGCTTGGTTTGTTTTTTCTACCCAAAAGCAATGTGAAACTCACTTTTGCCTCATAAACAATCTTCTCCTACCTCAGGAGAGTGAGGACAGTGTTACAGACAGAGACAGCTCCTGACCCTTCACTGTCTCTTGAAAGTAAAGAATCATCAGCACTTTATCTTGCTCCTTTCCCATCTCAACTATGCTCTGGAGGGCACAGCAAGACGTAAGAATGAGAGATCATCCACACACTGCCTTCTCAGGAACTGAATAAAAGTAGCACTTGCCTTCTCAATTGCCCAAGAACAGAATTCTGTGAATCAGATCATAATGGAAGATACATTTTGCTTTTTAAGAAAAACAAAACAAAACAAAACAAAACAAACAAACAAAAAACCCACAAAAAAACCCAAAAACACAAACAAAAAAAACCAAACAAAAACAAAACAAAAACAAAAAACCACCAGACAACTAGCATTGGTCATACACTAATAGGTATTCATGTTAACCTTCCCAAATTCCTCAGACCAACCCTATGCTCAGAAGTCAGACTGCAGCTGGCAGGATTTGTTATGGTGCGAAGGGTCAAAACGCTTCTCATCAGAAATCCTTTGCAAGGGTGCATAGGCAGCCTGCACTCAAACCTAGGTAGGAACAGTTATTATCTTATCTGCAGCAGGAATAAGAAATATGATTTGGCTTCTGGTCATAGGTCACCAGACAGGTATGGGGTGGGGGCTGGCACACTATATCCTTCCTGCTTGGAGCCAGTTGAGCTGTAGGGGTTATCAGCAGACAGAAGTTAAAGCTAGGCTACTTCTCCAACAAAATGAGTAATTTTTGTCAGAAGAGAAGTGAATTTTATTCTTCCACTATGACTCACACTATCCTCTACATCCTTCTCCAAAGAAAATAAAACACATAAAAGAGATATTTATTCTCTGTGATCCCATATTATATAGAAGCATAAATATTTGCTATACCGTATTCACCTAATGATGACAGCAGAGTTACAGAGACATCTTGACTGGCTGACTGTTTCTTTCTTTTCTCTCACATTTTCATTAATAAACATGTCAAAGCCTGAAAGCTTGAGCAGCTGGATCACAGAAGTTATTTGTCTGTGCTAAAACTTGCAGTTACAATGAAACTGTGTCCTCCAGCCCAAGGTAGTGCAGATCGTCCTTAAGTCTGATTGTGCTGGGAACCGAGCATGTGTCTGGGAAGCTGAAAAGATCCTTTTTTTGTCCCACTAAGAAGATTTCCCCAAAGAATTAATATGTTCCATTTGGGTATGCTGCTGTCTGCAGAGAAGCCAAGGGATGGCTTCCAGTTGGGTGTAGTCCTAGAGAAAACATCAGGCATGTGATCCTCCCCCCGCACCAATCCGAACATCAGATGCAAGACATTAAAGAGATTCTACCAAGGGACTCTGTTCCTTTTATTCTTCCATTCTATTTTTGTACATTTAAAGCACATGGTTAGGATGCTCCCAAACATTTGTTCTCCCAGAAGAGATTGCAGAGAAGTACCCAATTCAGAAATGACTCTGCAAGTACTATCACACAGAGCTGGAAATCTCCAAAGAAATGCAAATAGCTACAATTTTTTTTGCTGTGTTGGTAATTTAAAAAGGAAATGAGCAGGAATACCAGCCCAGGACAGTAATTTATGTAACCGAGAAAAAAATCTGCACTGTTCTAAAACTGCAGATTGAAATGACTTAGTAACATAAATTATTTGCTCTTTGCCTAAAATCCTCCAGTGTTTTCATCCAGTGATCTCAAAGTACTTTCAGAACATTAATAAATGGAAAGGCTCATATCTTCAGCTGGTATAAATCAGTATAGATGTTTCTGATTGCATAGTTCTCTAAAGCAAGCATTTCTTATACCCACTTCACAGATGAATCAGCTAAAACTAAAAGCTGGTAAAAGACTTGAATAAATTACTTAGTTGTCCCTGGAAAAACCTTGAAAGAAAATGCAGAAGACTCTAAGTCCACTGCTTCAACTGTTAGAAAACACTATAAAGCACTGTTATTTATTCAGTTATACTAGATCTATATTTTGCAAGAAATATATATACAATGCATTAGTGCTATTGGAGTGAGGAGTTTGCCACCAAATGGAGACCCAGTCTCTTGTTTGAAAGAATGTAGGTCTACCTACAGTTTCTTAGCTTCACATCCAGTAAATAAAATATTGTTCTAAACAATCATTATATTGTCCTGCCTTAAAACTAAGCAAGTTTAACTATGATGCTGAATGTACCCTGATATGAATAGATCAGAAAGTATCTAAAAGGTTGCCCCAATAGGTATGTGGAACTTATGGTATCTATTATTTTTATGTGTTGTTTGCACATATGTTTTAATGTAACACAGTATCAAGCAAAGTCTATCCTCACAGAAAGCTACATGACATTTCTGCAAACTATTGGGTATTTTTTTTCTCCGTATTAATTGAGTTTAAACTAGTGCCTCTTGTTAAAATTTCGGTTTACCTTCATGACATTTCTTTATGTCAGTTCTACCATCAGCCCAAGTTTACCAAGGCCAAACCTGAGAAATTTGCCCCAAAACTCCTTTCTGCTCTGACCATCAGCTTTGCCCTGGACTTAGCCTCCAAGGTATGCCTAAATCTTGCAGATTTTGTCTGTATGAGTTTCTAAGTTCTACTTTTTATATAAGTTTTATCTTTATATCCTTCCTTTTTATATCTTTTCTTTTATCCTTATAGGTTTTCTTTTTATATCTTTTTATAATTTTATTTCTTCTCTGTTTTTTGTAAGCACAGTCAATATTCTTGTCTTTACTTCTATTTTATAGTTACCTTATTTGCTTTCTGGAGGTAAAAAATATATTATTTTATTCTTCAAGGGGCAAAAGGTACCACATCAATACAAAATCCTCACTACTGTAAATCATGGTCATTTCACTGGGATTTGCACATGGTATTAAATTTAAGCACATGGCAAAGTGTTTAAAGAGCCAAGGTTTTCCAGAGATGCGCCCAAGTTAGTATTTTCAAATGTTATAATTGTAGCAGTATCTAAGTGTCACTGAATGAAAAGTTTTAGAAACACCAACAACTTTGCCTTTTTTTTTTTTTTTTTAGACATTTTCAGAGTCTAAGACAATTATCTGTGGGTTCTTTTTAAAATGAGTAAGTATTTTGGCATCCTGCATGCAAGTTCCTAAATTCTATTACAGCTGGAATTGCAACACATTAGGCACTCAAAAAACATAAGAAATATTGACTGCAATATCTGCTGATCCTTCCATTTTTATCATTATTTACAAAGGTGATTTCAATATAATTATAAGGATTCTTCTATATATGATCTACATAAAAAAAAAAAAACAACAAGCAAGAAAAGTATGAGAAAAATAGGACTTTGTGGTGTTCAGAATTAACTTTAAAATAAATAGCATTGTCAAACAAAATTATCAAGCTTCTAGAAACATGGGCAAATACCTATACACACACATAATGCACATTCACATCCCTATTCAGAACTCAGTCAATTTCAAAGAACAGTCATATCAGGTAAAGGCATTGGCTAAAAATTATGGTAAGTTTGCTCAAAGGCTGTGGGTCTAAGTATCTCTCAAATGGTCATAAATTGAATGAAGAGGTTAACTTGGAATGATCAAAGACTTCCAGCTGTTTAGTACGCAAATATAAAGCCTTCCATGGAAATATACACCAAGATAGCACATGCAATAGCAGGATATCTCCTTACAGATCATTTCTACCCTGAAGAGTGACTTATTAAAAAATCTACGTTTTCTATTAAATGTTTCTCTGTCTTTTTAGAGCCTTATCTGTGGAAGCACAGATATGATGAAAGAAAAATTTGCTATCTTTCTATCTTTTATGTATTTCTCAGGTCTCCAGTAAAGCTGGCTGGTACCATGTCATCTTATGCAACATAAATAAAACTTATTCACTAAGTTCCAGCTGGTAACTGAAGGACTGATGTGGCTTCCAAGAGCTATACAATTGAAGATGATATATGAGAAGGAGGAAATAGAGATTTAATTTGCAAAGATGGGGCTTAAAATAAAACACAGCATGACTTAAAATAGTATCACCAACACTGAGAAAGTAAAATGCAATAAATATGGAATCCCACCATTTAAAGTCAATTATTTTTCTCTCCAAGTCATTCTAACTTGTATGGGAAACAGTACTGACACATGTATATACACTGCCAAATTTTATAATACTCTGAATATTATTTAAGATATTGTTTAGTTTTCAATGTGTAATGTGTTCCTATCAGAAAAAAACAATTCTGTTCCCATTTCTTGTCATTATTTCATGGGGGGGAGGGGAAAGTATATTTTTTTTAGTTTTCTGCTTTGAATTTTTCATCGCTTTTTAGAAAATATTACATTTCTATCAAATCTGAGTATACTACAGTATTTTCTATAACAAAATAACTATCAGTTTCACCTTTTTACTAAGTAATTTCTTTCAACGGTATTTTATCATAAAAGTCAGTGGACTTGGCCTAAAATGTTAACATAATAAACGAATGATACTACCAAAACTATTCACTGCTCCCAGTAAATCTTATTACATAGTAATGATTGTTCATAAGAAGACAAAAATAAGTGTTATAATATCAGAAATAGTTAAATACAGAGGTAGGAACTTGCCACAATGTGTTGCATATATAGAATTCACAACATGAATGATAGCATGGTATTCTCTCTGAGGAATTTGGTATGTCTATGAAAAAATATATTATTTTGAGCCTGTTCTATCTTCTGTGTCTTTTTAGAACACTTAATGCTTTTTAAATGACTTATCAATCCAAGAACAGTATAAGAGAGAGTGTAGTACCTACTTTGCTTACACTACACAGGACTGGAGGAATTGGGGAGAAGGAGGAAAAGGTCATGTTCTGAATAAATTAAAAAGAGAAGAGGGCTCTGGGGTATTAAGTTTGTCTGTAGGTCCAAAATCTACCCTCATCTTTTATGAAGAACCTTTAGAAAAGCTGTCCAGTGGGGCACATAACATACAGTTTGACAAACATCAGGGATGAGGAAAATAAATTACCTAAAATTTACTGTGTTTATTTGTATAACAGCTAATTTTGTGATGTTAACAATCTGCTTATGTCACCAATGAGGTGATCACTATAGAAGTTTAAAGTGGTTTTCAATTCTTGCAAAAGTGAGATGTGGAGAAGAAAGGAGAGTAAATCTTACTAAAAATTGCCTGGGGAGATGAATTGGAGGGGTTGTCTTTTTCGTGGGAGTAATAGATTCAGTGCATAAAAGATACAGAAATCTCTTGGAAAAATGCTTTTACCACAAAATTTGCTAAATTTCTGAGAAGTGTATTTTGTCCAGAAGGGATTTTTTTCCCCTTTAAATAAAAAGAAAATGAACATTTTCCAGAAATCAAGTTATTTATCAAGGTCATGGCCATTTGCAAAAGCATAATTTTTCACATGCTGTATTTGTCAATGTGGTTGTGAATACAAAGTACATGAAGTTGCTTTAATTTTTTTCCTCAGATGTCTCTGCATCTCTTTTGCAAATGCCTTCTTTCTTTGTCTTGTGTTTCCTTCCATATATTCATAACTACTTTTAAAGGTATCTTATGTGTGCGTGGTTTTCTGTCCTATCACTACATAGAAATTTCACAAGTTTCTTGATAGTCACTATGATTTTATTATATATTATGTGGTCACTATTCCTTTGAAGTAATGCTATTCATAAAATTGCTCATATGGTTAATCTTATTTTTCAGCTCTTGCAAGTTATTCTTTCAGATAGAAGATACAGACATATGTCACTTCCTCTTGGTTTTTTGCTGAGGAACATACACTTGGTAGAAAAGAAACATGTGGATCTTTTCTTACACCCACACTAAATTAACCAACAGGAAGTACCTCTGATCTAAAGCAAGAGGATATTGATGCTACAGGCAGCAACAGTATCCAAGACTTCTGCACTGCAACTCTGTGGTTAGTAAATTCAGGCCTATTTGTTTGTCTCATGCTTTGTCATTGGACTCAGGATCACTTTGGACCATCCCATTACTCTAACGTGTATTTAGACAGACCAGTTTGGCTCCATTTTAATAACCAAAAATATGGCATCCCTCATTTCACAAGGTTTTATACAGAACAGAAACATCAAGTCTTCTCACTTTACCTCAAACGAATGCCACTTAATGGAACTCATACTCATATAGTTTTAGTGGGGGTTTAGAGGAAATATTTACAAATAATGTAAGGTAACCCAGAAAAGCACTTTTCAATCCCTGCCACTCCCACCCTCCCTGCAAAATTCTCAGAGAGAAGATACTTGTGGGAGCAGGGAAACGCTCACGCTAAAGCACTAATCCCCGTGTTCCACTTAGTGTTAGAAACTACAACTTTTTCTGGTGCAGTTTCAGCTACTGTTTGGTTAGAAATGTGATCTGGTGTTGGCTCTGGGTAGCTTGGAGGAATGCTGTCTCTTTTGTATTCTCCTATCCCCTCTTGTCTCTCACACTCATTTTGCTCAACAAGAGAGAGGAAATACAAGAGACCCCAAAGACAGAGAAAATTGGATGCCAATGCTTACAAATTAACTGAATTGAACATGACTAGAAGGACTCAACTCACAAAGAAGAGTACCGGACTAGTTCAGAGAATAACATCAAGGAGGCTAATGTTTTTAAATATGGAATCTTGTCCTGCAAGACAGCTATACATACAACCTACAGAGTGAAGTCAAAGAAAAGACTGGAGGGAACTAAGACTTAGGGAAATATGAAGCCAAATTTGACTTGTTAAGGACAATGGGAATTTTGTTTCTGCTTTCAGTAGTACAAAAAACCGGTGTTCTATACCTGAAATTCAAAGGGAAGCTTTTTCATATAGGAAAAGTATTAAGGAACCAATGTCATAAACAGGAAGTTAAATAAAATTTAAAAAGTAGCAAAGGAATCTACATTAACACAATATCTGAAACAAAACCCAAGATGATCAAGAGATTGTATCTGTTTCAGAGCAACTTAAATAATAATTAAAAAAGGATATGTATTCCCATTCACAGACACAATGGGGGAGACATAAAGTTTTTCTTTAGCACATCTGGAAGGAGAAGAAAAAGAGGAAAGCCAAAGAGCTTTGAAAAACAGGGATTGAAGATAACACTGCAGAATTCAAGAATAACATGACTTTCAAAATATGATAACGCAGATGTACTACGATGTGATTTAATATTTTACTTAAACTTCCATTGGCTTCACGGACCCAGCATTTCTCCTTCTAGAATTTACTTGCCACCTGCAAAGTAGATGTAGAAATTCTTGTGGTCTTAGATCAATCATAACTATTTCAGTGGTGCACATGGAAGAAGCCTTTGACTTTTGCCAGGCATTTTACAGCAGAAAGGCAATTCCACTCACCCCAAAAGAATCATACTGATATAATGCTAATCCATTTGCCAATACAATCACTTGCACCAACTCTTCGTGTTGCCAGGACCCTTGAAGAAGGTCAGAGGAGAAATCAAGGTGAATTTGGGGATTTTGTTGAAGAGCATCTAAAAATGACATTTTGATGTTTCTAAATTTGCCTTTCT
The DNA here is from genome assembly GCF_963082525.1 of Nesoenas mayeri. NCBI lineage: Eukaryota > Metazoa > Chordata > Aves > Columbiformes > Columbidae > Nesoenas > Nesoenas mayeri. The sequence goes on from NC_137543.1 coordinate 131,942,693, forward strand.
CCTATGAACTTATGTCTCTGCACTTCTGTTACAAAACTGAACTGCTCACACCTCTTTTAATCATTTTTGGATCTTATTTGGAGTGACAAATGGGATAGTCTCCTCTATGCATGAAATAAAAACAAAAACAAACAAAAAGCCTACAACAACAAAACCACACACACATTCCTTCTCCCCTTCCCCCCCCCCCCAATTACTTTTCTACCATATGTTACAGTAATAAAAGAGAAAGCTGTTTCCCATTATTGGCTGGTCCATCCTCATGTAGTCTGTTGCCTTGGAAACTGAGATTGATTATAACTTCCAGAAAATGTAAGAATGAACTGAATCACATAGTTCCTTTTTCAATGTCTGTCTCAATTTACAATGTTGAAACTAACAACAAAAATATCCCTAAGCATGATTTTCACTTCTAGCTTTGGGGTTTTTTTCACTTATCTCTCAGAGTGACAGTCAAAATAATAACTTAGATCGTACAAATCAGTAAAATAAGAAGTTTCAGAAAACATTGTAATAAATGTAAGTCAAATATGCATACAAATTAACTTCATTTTAAAAAAGAAAAAAAAAAGGAAAAAAAGTTTTTCTGCCAGATTTGATATCTAGATGACACAATATCTAGCTATCATGTAATTCATATTCTGCACTCTGTCCAAAAACTTGAACTTTTGTTGAAGCTAAAATGTATTTGATAAAACATTCATTTTCCAAGTATTTCTCTGGCCCTTTCATGAGTTCATAATAATTTCTCTCCTAAGGATTTGACTTTAGTGTGCTTACTGCAAATAAGTTACCCTGTATTTATGAAATCCTTTTGTCATTTTAAATTCCTTACTTAAAATTGCCAACAGAGCTTGTAAACTGTGCAAAGGACTAGTTCAAAAGCAGCACTTTCCATGCTGTTATCTTTGGATTACCAACAGTCCCCAAAACTCTGGAAAGATGTTTTTTGCTGTGAGTTCTTCAATTCCAGTTCCCAACCTATAAAAACAAGGATATTTACAACAGCTGAGAAATTTGGCACATTCTTCCCATCTACTCTTTGTTAAAATTACCCTTCCAACATAAAATTGCCAAACCTGTCATAAGGAGTTGTGCAATTACAGTGAATAGGAGAAAGTTTCTATCATTGCTAATACATGGGAGGTGATCCAATAGATTTTTAAGTTGTGACCCATTCAAGAAAGTTTAGAAGACTCTTGGCATCTAAGCAAGAAACGACTTTATCAGCCCTTCCACATGAATAGCTAAGGAAAAAATCACACATTAAAATCTGTAATCTTTGTATTGCTTTTCTGTAACACAGTTTAGTCTTTGCAAGAAAAAACAGTACTCTAAATTAGTATAATGTTAAGGATAACTACAGAAGGACTGTCTACACATCATCTAAGTTGATTTTGATTTTGCAGTCCTAATTTCAACTTTTTCTGACTTTCGTTAATTTATTAAAAATCAACCAATTAATATTTAAAATTTTATTTCTTTCTTTTCATTTATTGGGCATTTCATGTCTTGTACTTTTTTTACCCAGCTCTGCACATTTGACAGATGTTCCTAATCAACTATTTTGCAGTGAATTTTCTTATCAAGTGCCAAATGAATGATTTGTGGTTTTATATTACTTACCTGGTATAGCTCTAAGAAGATATTGCAGTAGCAAAAATATAATTTGAATTTGATACCATAGCCTTCAAATAGATAAAAAACTCTTTATTTTATTTTAAATCTTTAATTCTAGCAAAAGTCTGGGCTTTTAAATTGTAAATCTTGAAATTTAACTCCAATCTCAAACAGCAATTGGCGTCCTGACACTGACAGCCTGTCAGTTCAAGTGGAAATCCACAGTCAGGTAGGAAATAGTTATCTATCTCTAAAGAGATTTGACTGTGGAATGAGAACTGGTAGTCTTGCTTGCTACAACACAAACCAAGCCAGCTTCCCACCAACTTATTGCACTGCTTTCTTCACCAAAAAAGCAATGATGAGGAGTATGAAAGAGCAAAGAGTACTTAAAAATAAGCTGATCCTGCCAAGGCTGATATTTTCATCTTCCCTGTGGCTCAACTCAATTCTTTTTAAATTCCACTGAATCACCAAAGGAGAACTCTGACCTGATCATGGAAAAAAAAAAAAATTAAAGAAATGGAAAATCAGTGACTAAACCAAGAAATGAGAAGTACTCCAGTTTGTAATCTAAGAACTCCTTTTAGTGGGATTGCTAGCTATTGGTGAATACAGCTCAAGAATGTCTTAAAGAAGCTGCTGCTACTTAGTACTAAGTATTTCTATAATTCATTAAGATACTGTACAGATTAAAAGCATTTAAGATTGAATTCTTAATTCTTTGATTGAAAGGCATATGTTGTTTCAACAGCTACAGAGTACACATGCACCTTCCAATTTAACTCTATATCTAATTGCAAGTGAAGCCAAATCCTGATACACAGTTCCTTCAGACTTGTGCTCTCTTTAACAGTTCCTACATTCTCCTTACATAAGTTAAAAAATCCAATTAGAATTCTTTTAATTCACAATAAATGTAAATAATGAGTTATTATTAAGGTAATGAAGATTATTATTAGACCAGGCTAATGCGAGAAAAGATGATGTAGGATGGAAGTAAAGAAAGATGGGTTTTGTTTATCTTGTTATCCAGGCATTCAGTTTTAGGTTCTGTACAGCTTTAAAAGGAAGTATATATTAGCAAAGAGTAGACCTCAAGGGGTTTGAAGTTCACTTAATATAAATTTATAAATGTTTTGATGTTTATTTCAATCTTATCTATGCAAAGTCACTATCTGAATATCCTGGTGTAGTATCTCTGTTTCTAATTCTAGGACAAAAAAATCACAAAGTTTTGCCTTAACCTTTTTAAGAGCCTGTTAAAGATTTGTTTAATTCTGAAGTGGGACTCAGGGTGTAAGTTTCTTTTTTTTATTTTATTCAGACTAGTTCCACCATGTCTTGTGTAAATCATTATAGTCTTGTCTCTCTCACTTCATTGGGCTTTTGGCTTCCATCTGTTTTCTCTCATCTTTTCCTCCTCTCTGTCTCATCTACATTCTCTTTCAACTCTGTTTTCTCTCATCTGCTTGGTCATTACTATTAGTCCAGCCCTCTGGTTTCCCCTTTACTTCCCAATTATGTCACAGAGGTGGAGAATGCATAAGACCTGAGTGCTCCTTTCTGAGAGATATTGACCATGTTAACTTCTTTTTTTGACCTGCAAACTTTTTTTTTTTTTAATATACTTTTGAAGACAGTCACGGATGTCTTCACAGACATGTTACGTTTCTGAATGTTGTGTAAGGTACATTGTGCTCTTATTTCTGGAAACATTAATTTCTACATGACCCATTTATACTTTTCATAGAAATTTGTAGTCCCCTAGTGTCCTACCTGCAAACAGGCTAGCACAGTATCATGGCATGGACTTTACTAATATCTGAAGAGAAGCTGTAAATGTTTTATTCTTGCAAGTTATTGTATCATATCTGTTGAAGAACATTTTAATGTTCATTTTAATGTTATTACAATTTACAAATGATGCTGTGATATAAGGAAAAAATTTAGTAACTCAACTTTTTTTGTTTGGTTGGGGTTTGTTTTGTTTTGTTTTTGTTTGGTTGGTTGGTTTTTGTTTTGTTTTGTTTTGTTTTTGTTTGTTTGTTTGTTTGTTTGTTTGTTTTAAAGATACACATGCATTTAAAACCTTTTAGAATCAGGACCCAAATATATACATTATTCTGTTACTGAAAATGGCTTGACATGGCAAGCTTAATGCTCCACAGCTACCTTCTTGACACCATGGATGTCACAACTCCCTGTTCTAAAGCTGCAATCTAGCTGTCAATATTTAGGGTTAGCCATCATTCCTTAAATTGAATTCAGACAGAAACTTCCAGCTTGAAACTATATTTTTCTTTCTTAGCAAAGAACAACTCTTCACAAATGTTCAAAACTGTACAGTAGAGTACTGACCTTGCAGAATTGTGCATATGGTCTCACTCCTGGGACCTTCAGCAGTTTCTCACATTTGTGCACTTTGCCTTGTGATCCCTCCAGTACAGTCCTCTGTGACACAAGTCCAGAGATGCAACACCACAAGGACTTAGTCAAGGTCATCACCTCAGCATTAGGTCCATCATTTAAAGAGTGTATTGGTGCATAATTCACAGAATTGCTGATGCATTTCTATATCTCAGGGTTGGGAACGCTGGCTGGACACTCAACTAAACTACCGGCTTCAGTGAAGCCCAGCTGTTCTATGTGTCCCTTTTCCCTGGAACATCACCCAGCTACAGTAAAAGGCACCTTCTCAAATAAACAGCCCTGAAGTAGGAAAGCCTTATTTATTTTGGGGGATTTACCACCTCTGCCCTTGTGCTAGCAGAGATCTGCATTGGTCAAAGCTTTCATTCCTCACACTCCTCCCTTCTCTTCATGCTGTCCAAGGGAATATTTTCAAGCACTCCCCAAGGAGACACGAACATAAGGTTCTTGCTCTTCCCAGTGTCAGTGGAAGTGGAAAATCACCACAAATTAGTGCCCTGCTGTGGAAGAAACTTCTGGATACTCCAGAGAGTTCTACAACTTTCCAAAGATTACAAACAAGGTGTAGAGAGGTAGCTTGCATTTTGCCTTAGTTACAGAGTCCCTATCACTTTTCTATGACTATGAAAACTGTGAAAACTGTGGAAGTTTTGAAACAGACTGAAGAAAAGATCATCCTTCAGCTTGTCCACTGAATGGCAAAAAGGCAAGTGACAGAAGAAGTTGGCTGATTTGGATTTTATCAAATGAATGTAGCATTGTAATTCCATGTCATTTCATGCTCCATGACATATCATACTCTTTTTTAAAGACTATGAAAATTTTTAAAGCTGAGCTGCTAATGTGTAACCCTGCTAGAGTAAGGGTTGCTACTGAAAGAGGTAACCAGTCTATGTTTCAGAGAGGCTCTATTCTGAAAGCTGGCATCTATGCCACAGCTGAAGTAGTATTTATATTTGATGAAATGCTGGAGTCATGAGCCTGAGTGATTTGGAGCTGCCTTATTTATAAGCACATATTTATGACAGTATTTTTGGAAGGCAGCCACTGGAGTGTACTGTATTACAGAATAAATCTCACTGAAAAGATGCTCCCTGTCAAGTTGGAGATACCTTTGGAAAAGATCAATTACAGAAACCATCACATTTATGTGACTATTTCTACCTTTGTTAGTGACACAAGCTTATTTCATACACTCTGTAAGATCCCAGGTGAGTTCCCCTAAGATTTCACACAGATCACAATACCACAGGCTCTTAAATCTAGTGGAGAAGTCTCATTTTTTATAGTGCAACGAAGTACAATTAAGGTATGATCTTCCTCTGACAGGTCTGAAATGATCCCCATCTCAGCTCCTTAGGGAGTGTGTGGAAGTTTAGCCATTTAAAAGATCTCTAGCCAATGTTTCAACTGCTCTGAACTCTCATAAATATTACCAGTTCTAAATTTCTGGAAAGGGTCACTGTTGAGAGGTAGTCCCTTCAGGAGTACACAGTACAAGCTGACTACAGTACAAACTCATCCCAGGTTATTGTTCTCATGTATTTTGGTCTAAGTACAGCCAGAAATATTGTCTACGGAATGTGCAGTACACAGATAGAATGCAAAGCGTACAACTGAAGCGGTAAACCTTCCACTCGATTCATCAATAGACTGAAGTAGATACCTTGTGTAGAGATATGACTACACTGCACAATGCAGCTAGGTCCAAAAATGTCTAGCTTTAAAATAAGTCAGCATGGATACTGAAAAACTTTTGCCAGAGGGACTTGGTTTCCTACAGGCTGTTTCATATTGCTAAGAAAACATAATTTATGTCAGTGCAGTATATTAGTCCCTTTAAACTGTTTCCATCCTGAAAGATTGGTTTAAAGACAGACATCATAAACTACTTAGAGTGTGTGTGCTTATGTTTTGACACTGTGCAGTAAAGACAAAATCAATGAGCATGGGTGGTTCATGAGAATTCATCAGTCATTTCACAGGTATCTTAAAGCTGGACTGAACATTGAACTTTCTTGGAAGGTATAGTAGTATAAGCATACTCTGAGACACTGGCTTAGAACAATATCCCTAAACATATACGGATTAAACCATGGTTAACTGATTTATGCCAGAAGTGTGTGTATAAACATTACCTAGAGTAGAGATTAGTTTAACCAGGAATGACATCCAAAGACAGATCCAGACACCTAATCATATACTGTAGGAATCTATATGTGAGCTGAGGGTCTAAACTTATATTATATTTCATGGAGGCAGAGGATTGAGTCCAGTTGCCTATGTGAAGACATCCAGCAGCTTTTGGGATGCAGAGGGACCTCTCCTGGTCACCTGCTACTCTCCAATAGGGCACAATCTCTCAGAGATCCTGTGCCATAACTGTCAGCCACAGCAGTAAATGTTGGCTCCTCCAGTGCATCTCATGTGGGACTGGACTTGCATGTTTTTGAGAACTGAATCAAGGTCCTAGCTGGTACAGGCAGTGAAGTCTAGGAAGTTATTCAACCAACCAATGTGAGTCTCACAGGGTGAGTCTCACAGCTCTCTTGATCTGGCTGAATGAATCACCCAGAGCTCCGCAATGGGAAAGTAAGATAGACACTGTCCTCACATGCAGATGCCTATGCTTCAGGGACATGGCTGGATTTCTTTACTTGTCACTGTTTATATGCTAACTTTTAACAAAAACCTAGTGTGAAATATTAAACCAAAAACCACAATTTCTTCAATATTGTTGAGTCAATCAAGCTAAAATCTCCAACAGAGAAACCATTCTAGGAAGCCTCCCATTAACATTGTTCTCCTTTCAATCTTAAGGTACCAATGAGGTTCCCTGGGTAGACAGCAGAGGAACTCAAGGTTCTTTTTTCCAAATATAAAATCATTTTTCTTCATGTTCAAAGCAGAAAGGACATAAGGAAGTGAATCACATCTGTATAATTAAATTTTTCAACTAAGATCTGAAAATGTATGGCTGCTTTCCACATTTTCCTTTAGGGTGCTAATGCAAATTGTTTCTACACAGCAGGCTGAGCCTTCTGTTTCCTCTCAATGACTTGTACAGTGCTGCTTTTTCAGTGCAAAAATCATAGTCTGATCTGGGCAGCTAATACTGCTACAATAGTTATAAGAATACTTATCTAGATTTTACCAAGAGTCATAGTATTCATAAGCAGCATGGGCAATATGGAACTTAGCACTTTGTTAATTTCACAATCCTTATACAACCTAATACGCCACAGATATTATGGAACTGCAGTTACACAACGGCTTCCATTAAATAAAAAATTACATGTTTTTTAAGTTAAAATGTGTGAACTATTAGTCCATTTTTCAAAACATCTAAGATAGTATTGACTGCAAATTCAAAGTAATTCTCCATGTTACTGTTAGAACAGAATTTCACTTCTGTTTAAAGCATGATAATAAATAGAATGCAATGGGAAGTCTTTTACATTTTTAAAGAAACGTTCAATTTGTGTGTATTTTCCTGTGTTTTATTACAGCACTATCAATCACTCTAGATATTTTGGAATACTGTACATATGAATTAAATTAAGGAAACAGAGCTATTAGGAGAAAATATGCAACTAAAATCACTCCCTGTTTTTTCTTAATCCTAAATCTGACCTTGTTAACAAGCAGGTGCAAGACTTCACACCACAACCAAGAACAATAAAGAAGCATGCTGACCTCATTTTTCCTCTAATTGTTGTTTTCTCCAAATTGTATCAGCTCCTGTTTGTTTTATGTGATATTTCACCATTATTCCCTTTTATTCTTTTCAAGTTTATTGTACTCATAGAGTACAATCCTTTGATCTCCCACATCACACAAAAGTAATCTATGAGAATATAGCATATGCCATGATATGAGAAATGTATCCCAGTTGAATTCCTCAGTCAAAAGAATTACATACCTATGGCATCCCCCGTGACAGTTCTCTGCAGTGAATTATTCCCATGTTGTTACTGACTACAGCAATGAACAGTCACACTCAAAAAGCCACACGTATATAACTTATGTAGGTAATGTCCTTATTAACTCTTTCTATCTGCTTTGTCAGGGTAAAGGATGCCAGAAGGTAATCTATGATTACATAAACAGGTAAAGCATCCAGCATTGAATTAAGTGTTCTTTGTGGTATTTATCTTCCAGTTACCCCCTTGTTATCAAAGAGTCTAAAAAATATGTAATGAACAACAGAATGCAGTGCTGCCAAAACATACGTCATGGTCGTTACATCTAAAAGTGACTTACTGAACACAAGTGGTTCAATTTACCTCTTCTTTACACATTCTACAATGATATAAAGGAAGAATAATTAAAAGCAGAATCAAAATCTACCCTTAAATTCTAACAGGAGAGCAGATGGATACAGAGAAAGATGACATCTAACAGCCATTTTTTTAGATGTGTCACTTTAAAGAGGCAGAAATGTACAGAATTAGTGAAAGTAAAGAAGCTCAAAATTCACTTATGTCTCAGCCAGCAATTTACTGTGTGGTCTCTGTAGTGTTTTGAAAATGCCCAACACAACAACATTATGTCAGGTCATGGCTACTTGACGATTATTTTGTTAGACTTCTTTATTAAATTGTAGATTTTCAAGCAATTTTAAGTGAGGTCGAAATTATGTAACTGTGTAGCTCTGAGCTCCCTACCTATTTAAAAAAAAACCACCTTTTTGGTAATAAGCATTGTACTACTTCAAAAACGTTGTTCAAAACCTTAGGAATGAGTGGTTTAAACATCCAGGGAATTTTTTCCTGCAGTAAAATGCTTCCTCAGTCACTATCTCCTGCTTGGGTTACACACTCACCTAAGCTTAATTTTACCCTATAAACTAAATCACCAGTAGATGTTATAATTCTGTTTCTTCTATTGAAGACAGCAGTAGGCATATGTGCCAGGTATTAATTAAATCACTAATAGAGTATATAATCTCACTTCTCCTAGTCAATAAATCATTTCCAATATACCATAATATTATTATAGCATAATAATAAATCTCTAAATCACATTAGCCTCTACAAAATGTGAATGTAGCTGAAAGTACAGTCAGATAAGGATTATGTCTTACAACATTAATGGCCCAAACTACCTCTTAGGTAGCATGATATCAAAAGGAAGTTTGTGTCTTGTTATTTAGTCATAAAAAATGAGAGTAAACAAAATTTTCTGTTTAATAAAGGGTAGAACATTTACTCATCTGGAAACATTGCTTATAAGAATAGTCACACTCTCACACTATGACACCTACGCCACTATTTTCTCACAAAACAATCTGTAGTATTAGAAGGGAAATTATTGTTTTCTGATAATTGTAATGTATTATGATCGTTTGAAAAGATATTTTCTCAGCTTAGAGAGAGACTAATTAGTGCTAATAAAATATACATCGAGATACAAGCAGCTCCCTGTGATGCTGGCTAGGAGTTTAGGAGGTTAAAATTTCACAAACTGTTGATAAAAATATTAAAACCTGCTGCTTTTCTTTAAAACATATAACCAACTTGCCATTCTATTAACATAAAACGTGTTAAAATGACAGGCCATATGAAAGGGAAGAAAACAAGAAGCTTTCAGGCTTCTTGAATAAGAGCCCATTGTGTTAAAAAATCTTTAGCTACACACACATAAAATTTGCATTATAGCATACATATTATTTATAAAATAACGTAAGTTGGAACTAGCTCAAATTACAGAAGCCTTTTTTTTGTGAAAAAATGTTGCCTTAAGGAAAGGACTGAATACTCTGCAGAATGTATCTTTGTGACATTTCTAATTTTTATGAAGGAATCCAAGATATTTTTAAGCTTTTAAGAAAAACAGAAATATTAGCTCCATGAAAAAAAATACAAATTCACAGAGTAAACAGCATCAGAACTGATTTTTCAGTCCTCTCTAGTTTGTCTGCCGAGGTCATGGAAAAAATGTTTGTCTATCTTGATCTGAACTTCACTGTTTCAATCCCACTAGCAAGTAATATTCATCATTTCTTTTATTATGTGCTAGTGTTGGTAATATGGGATCTGGCCCAAATTGGCCAATATTATACACTTTCATTGGTCTCGGGAGGTCCAATCCTGCAAACATAAATGCACATGTGTAACTTTACTTGGGCCAGTAGTCTGATTGACTTAATAATGAGTTAACATGCAAATATATCCAGCCACACATTTAAGCATTTGCAGGATCAGTCCCAGGTTTCCTGACAGCAGCCTTCCCAGGAACCTCGGTGGCCCCAGACACTGGATCCTGAATCCTGAGACATGTCCCTCCTCCTATCAATTGTCTAGATTTGAAAACCCATTCAGGAACACAAGTTCAGCCTCTTTTGTTTTTTGTTTTGTTTTGTTTTGTTTTTTTTCCCAGCAGCACCACCAGCTGGAGCAGCTAAAAAGATTAGGACCAAACTCTGTAAGTAATTATCCTGAAGAGAATAACTCACAACTAGCATTGCTAGAATACCTCAGTTGTTGCTTGCCCTTACAGTATTTCACAGGAGCCTTTCTGGTTTTGGAGAGCACATTACAAGTTACCCTCAAGATATCAGGCTGGCTGTAAGGAGTCGGTTCTGTGGGGTGTCAGGTCTGCAAACACACCATAGGGGTTTCCTCACTTATTCCCACTTCAAAGAAGCATTAAGAACAATTTCTCTTTATTACAGATTTTAACTAGATTTCTTTCCCCTGTGATGATTAATTAGGCATTTGTTACAATTTGCCTTCTTTCCACCTCTAAGAATAAGTGTCCCGTTCTGTTAATCAGACACAAACAAAATGTTTTGAAAAGTAATCACTTGCTAAAAAAAAAATGGAAATTGGGCTTCTGTGTTGTGAGGAATGTACACACATAGCACAGTGAAATTTAACACGGGTAAATGATCTGACTACCTCAAAGTGAAGTTTTTGCCTTCCTACAGTGGCCTTTCACCCTGCCCTTTCCTCCAATCTGAGGAGAGCTGATGTTGATGGAACATATAATGGCTCCTTTCCTGTGTAGTAAAGTCAGCAATAAAGCTCAGTAATTAAGGTGACCGGGGAGGCCCAGCCCAGCAGGCTAGTGGTGTGGCGAACACTTTCAGAACTTCAAACAATATCAAAGTCACTGAAAAACGGGCCTAGTTCAGGGCTGGTTTGAATTAAGCCTCACTTCCACACGCACTTTTCAAATCCAAGCTCAAACAAGAAAGCCAAGGCCTTCTGGATTTCATTAGAGCCAATTATCTTATCTGTTTCATCTCAGGCCTGACCCTAAGGCTGGCAAACAGCTATTCAGTGCATTTGTGTGGTTGTTTGAGAAAGCCTCCAGCTAGCCAATGGCCTGAGGAACTGCTAATTAAAACACAGTTGCCCCCTGCCTCTAGTGATTAAATATTTTCAAGCTTTTGTAAATAATTTTTCCATTCTTTGCCCCAAGCCTCAGAGGTCCAATACATGCAGTAATTTATTTAGTTTGTCAAAGAATAGTGCTGGAAATAAAACTAAAATAGAAACTTAGGAAACTCTTATATCTTGCTTAAATTCTGCAAGTAATGTTCTACGACCCTGCAAAACTTGTATACCGTTTCTTATGTAATTAAACCTTAATAACCTTATTGTGTTTGAAGTGATACAGTGTGCAACAAGCCCTACATTTTGTTGATAATCATTATGTTTCCTCAGATGTCAACAAGACACATATGTTCATGGGCTTAATGAGATCTGAGACACTGTGGGAAGGATATTGAGCAATATCTGTGCTCCTGAGATGGGTGGACAGAGGGTGGATTGCACTTCCAAAATCTGTTTGGGGAAGAAGTCGATCTCACCAGTAGCATACCCACATGTCTCAGCTGACAAAGAACAGTTCCATAATACAGGTCTGTGTCACCATGTCACAAATAAATTCTGGTCATTCAAATTTGCATAAAAGACAAAGAACTACATGTCTTTCAACTGGGCTAGAGGACTCAATCCTTCCATCTCCCTCTGTTGAGCCCTGGGAAGACACCCCCTTTTGCATCAGATCAGGGGACCTGGTGCCAGCTTTGGTGCCAGTTAGTGCACCAGCTCATGTGACCCCATTTCTCACATGCAGCCACAATCACCAGTATTGGGGTTGTATATCATCATGCAACATGATGAGGAGAGGAATAACTTACAGTATATGCCAAAGTAACCTTTTAACTCCTTACATCTTACTATTATCCTTAATTATAACAAACAAAATTATATTAGCACAATGCATAGGAGGCACTGTCACAAACCAAAGCCCCATTGCATAAGACACCGTAAAAAAGGAATAAAAAGATGGCTGCTGTGTATAGACTCTGTGGGGACTTGAAGAACTACAGGCAGAAGCTGTACAAGCTAGAACATTAGAAGGAATCTTAGCAGTATAGGAATTTAACTACTATCGAGTTTTGTGGGAGGCAATGTAGCAAAATAGAAATGATTTCAAGGAGGCTAATGGAGTAGTTTTGTAACTGTTTATGAGAATACCCTACAAGTCTGAACATTATCACCAGAAAAAGCAGAAACTGTACCTGGTATCATGCTCTGGAAAATAAAATTCAGAGGTGTGTTCTGAGAACAACATTGCAATAATAAACAAAATGGCAGAAGCTTAGAAATCACTTTTGCTGGTTGGACTGGTAGTATATTCTGTATTTCACAGACACGCTACAGAAAGAATTTGCAAAATTTAGACGCTGCTGGGTTGTGACTTCCAACAGAGAAGGTCAAAGGTAACACAAGAACTTGTCTGAGTGACAGAGAGAAAGACGGATCTGTCTATAGAGAGTGGCAGCAGGAATGTCTTGGGGGTAAAAGTTTGGTAAAGTTGAGCTTGAGCTAAAGGCAGATTTCCTAAATTAGTGTACCATAAAGTTGCTATACATTTTCATACTGCACAGAGGAGACATACTTCGAACAGAGAATTAGTTGGCTGACAAAAAATAATTGAATTTGTGTTGTGGTTGAACTGTCCCCGAGCAAACACAATGGAATAGGACCAAGACCACAAGCAGAATGTCATGGAATCACTGAAGAAAGCTCAAGCAAGAAAATGTTGATTCTTCCAAGAGACAAGCTGAAGGAGCTATGTGAAATGCTGGATGAAGGCCAGGGACTACCAAGCATGGAAGCCAGGGAAGGATAAATTTTCAAGACAAAGATCACCAGGGTAAATAAAAGTGGATGATACGCAGCCTATGGAAAATAAGGGTGAAATATAGACTCTGAGCTTTGGGCTGGGTGGAGTTTATACTCAGAATGGTTTCAGAGTAAAGGAAGGCTGAGGTGCTATTTTGGAAAAGGTCTAGAACTGAATCAGAGGACAGGCAGCGATCTGTACACTCAGTGGTCCTGGGGACAGAGAAGGAGATAAGAGACAGGATGATAGACAGCTTCAAAGCACTTTTTCTTTTCCATGAGACAAGATTGTATCACAAGGGACAAGAACCTCTATTGAGGGGAATGGGAGGTTAAACAGAAAAATACAAGAGAAGATTTTGTTCCAAGTAGACCAGAAGATGAAAAATAATGAGTCCTTGGTGCCAGCAAAAGAGTTTGAGAAGAACAGATGAGGAGCAACTTGGTGATCAGAGGCAGAGGGCAGAGATGTGGGAGGAAAAAGGGAGTTAGTGCTACTGTGAAGAATTTGGTGAGTAGTCAAATTATGACTCTAAGAGAAAAATGTGAAAGGAAAAGGCGAGGTGAGAGTATTTTCTGTATTGGAAAATTATCTCTACTGTTTGGTACTATTGGAAAAGTATTTCCAGTACCTGGAAGTTCTTAAATTTGCTTTGCAAGACCACAAAAGGCAACACAAAAATTTCTTGGTTTGTTTAGTGATTTTTTACATCGAGGCCTATGACTGAACCTGACACAGAGCAAGTAAAAATTAACTCAAAAATGCTCATCCATTGCATATTTTCACCATCAGGGGCAGCTAATACTTGTTAGCAGTGGCCCATCTGATGGTATAGGGTGAGAATGAAATCACCGCCTTCTTGATCAGGTGGAAATCACAGTCTTTAAGCTGTTACAAACTCTGTGTTTCTTTTGCTGGCTTTGCATGCAGTTTCAACAATATATTGAAAAAGATGGGCAATCTTTTGAAGCACTTGCAAAGGTTTAAAAACAATACTTTCTTAATCAGTAAACATCTTGATTGGAGAGGTAGGAGGGCTGGAGTGGTTCGGGAGGTAATTAGCCCCTGCTCTCCTATCAGCCTAATAATGCAGGATTAGAACTGTAACTTTTCTGAGAAATGTGCTCATTTACCAAAACATAATCTTTTCGTAGAGGTGCATCACAGCTGTTTTTCAGAGGAAGACTCCTTTTAAGAGTGAGGGTGGAAAATATTGCACATAGTCTGACAGCAAAGGCATTAACTTCAGATGTGTGAGGATGGGGGACAATAATGTTTTTTCAATCATTCAGGGGTGGGATTTCTCACTTCAGTTTTTTTTCTTCCTCGAATGATGCCCTCACAATGAAGCTAGAGATGAACATTGTCATGAAAGGGTTTGAAACACACACTTAGTTGTTTTCTTGGAAACTTTCAAACAGTTTTGGTTTTGTTCCAGTGTAGAGGAAAATCACATGTCAAAACCACGGACAGTTGCTACTTACTGGAACTGCTGTCTTTAGTCATCTCTATTTAGTAATGCACAGGAGGGAGAAAGCAGCAGAGACTGATCAATTTACTGACAGGGAGAAAAGAACCAAATAAGCTGCATCTTCCCTTCAGCCCTCCACCTTATATCATCTGGTATGCATCCCAGAAATAGCTATTTACGACCTGGTATATACTGTGCTGTAATTTGTTTGGTTTCATTTTTCATTATTTTTTAATTAATTAAATTAATTAATTTCATTAATATTTTTTGTAACTTTATTTTAATACCTCATATAAATATGACTAGACTGATTGTGGTAGGTAAACATATTAATCAGATAAAGAAATATTCAAAAGCTTATTTTAAGGCATAACAACACATGAAAGTGCTTGTATATAATCTTAGAGACCTGATGGGCTAATTACATTAAATGTTTTCATGAACTCTTTCAACAATGACTTTTGCAGGAAGCTACTATTTTGTATACATAACTACATCTCAGCCAGGAGTTATGCTGGTGTGCACAACTGAGACCTGCATTAGCTTATGACACAAATGATCCATTTACTTCTAAATCCAGACCATAGCATATGTGATCACAGGACAGCCTCCACTTTGCAGGAAAAAATATACAAATATGCCAAACATGGTAAATTACTGCACAACAGCATTTTTTCTTACACTGCCTGTAAGAAACAACTAATGTCTAGGAGTCTGAAGTCTGCTGGATTCCCTCACACTGGGTAACAACTTATTCTTCAAGAAGCTGCATTGATTTAATGGGATTACTGGTGGCCCAAGCAGTACTGCTAACACCACATAATCATGAGTCATAGACCTCCCTGAAGTTTTTCATTAGATATCTATTTTTGAGACATTTATGTTTTCATAGTTTCAAACATCTCTCCACAAGACTAAAAGCTGACTTTTAAAAGTAATAAAATACGAGTTGGTGCTCCAACAGCATCCAGTAACAAGAAACCTCATAAGATCTTGCAGCACTGAGCACAGTTCTATTCACCATAATTCAGGATTTCAAAATCTTCCTCTTGCCAGATTTTTCTATTTTTCTTCAGAACTATTTGAGTTTTATTTGCTAGAATACATTTTCTATGAAAAAAAAAAACAAACTTGTTCCTTTAACTCAATTACTTTAAAGGCAAAGTGTAGCACAGGTACACAAAATCATTAAGATTAAAAAATATCTACAAAGATTTATTGGCGCAAAAGCACGAGAACATCTAAGGCATGCCATGGAGGTACCCACACAATCTTATACTGAGACACAGGTGTGTGAGTACACCCAGAACCTCACAATACTCCTTTGCAATCCTGCTTATGTTTGAAAGGAGCAAAAGAAAACTTCCCACTTCTTTTTCTTCTCTAAGTATTAAAAGAAGAATAGTGGAGGTCTCATTAGCTAAGCTGGCTAAAGAAAGCATGAATAAGAACTGTGTAGCTGAAAGGCCTCTGTTTCTGCTGTTCTTGAAACAACACTTCTGTCTGATTCTGGATAATGGGCTTTTAATAAAAATATCCACCAAAGGAAAACAATTAAACAATACATAAAGCACCAGGGTGCAATCTAGTGGTTCTGTTACAGTCTGGAGCTGTTCCAGCAGAGAACATGTGGATATTTTTTACAGGCTAGAGTATAGTTCTCAAAAGTTATTATAAAGCAAGAAAATTTAAATTGATGCCGGACATGTACACAATTGCTCAGTGTTGCTGTAGAACTTTTAATTCAGATCTGAAATTTATCTCCATCTAAATGCCACAGATATTTTGGCTTTTAGGATAAAAATATCTTCTGTATTCTTGTTGCTGTTTAATTTCTTCCAGGATGTTTCTGGCAATATTTCTCACCTTTCCATCGAAGCATTTGACAATATGGCAATTCTTTATCCATCCATCTCTATTCTTTCATCTTTCTGGCCTGACAAAAATTGGAAAATAGTTATATTGGAAAAGAGCTCAGGTTCTTTTCAGTACATTGAAACTACAGACCATGTATGGCTTGGGGTTTTAATCAAATAGTTTTTAACCTGAACCACATAAACCTGACACATGCCATATTTTATTATCCTTTCTCCTCCACCCCCTACTCTGCCATGTCAATAAAAGAAACTGTGCATCTGTAGAAAAGTAAGCCGACACTAATTAATTTTTGTAATGAAAGGTTTCATTTTTGTAGTTCTCGTGAATGAAAGGATCATCATATACAGTTTTTTTTAAATCCTGGTATATTAAAGGTGAAAATTTAAGGTAGTTTGCTGAGAAGAAGTTAGATTTTTCCAAATAAAAATAAACAAGTAGGAAGAACAAGAGGTTGCAGGTTATAAACAGTGTTGCCAGTTTTAGTTTTATGGTGAACTTTGAAGTATAACGAAATACTGTAAAGCTGTTTATACCATACCAGTGCTTCAAATGCTTTTAACTCTGCTTCTCTGTTTCCTAAGGACTATCAGAAAATTTGGCAAGAAACAAGAAAAAAGCATGAAAATTTACCATTTTTACAAAAACCCCACTACCATATTAAAAAAAAATATTCAAAACCCACAAATCTTCAGGACTACATATTATTTTACACATGAAACTTATACTTTAAGCAGATTTTAAAAATATTATTCCAAGTAAACTTCTAGCTTCTTCAAACTTCTTCAAAAGGAACTGCTGAGGCACTCTCAAGTCATCTTTTTATAGCTGTTTGGTGTACCTTTCTTCAAATTCTCTTAAGACATATTCTATGGCAGAAGGGAAAAGAAAGACATCTCCGGTTGAAATGCTTATCATTTAAAAACACTTGGAAGAAGTGGACAAAATCAGAAATACAAAAGTGATTGAAACTGTAACTTACAACTCCACAGAATGCTGTGCATGACTGAAAGCAAACTATATACATCCATATAGAAACCATCACATAGATTTCCCAGAGCTTCCATGACTCTGTTCTGTTCAGCTGTATTTTTCTTCGTAAGAGCAGTACTATGCCCATGACAATGCAGAAGGATTTTGGACAATTAGCACTCTTAATAATGTCCATCTACATTTGGGTAAGTCATTCTCTGTCTCTCATAGATATGACTCAGATATCTGCCTTCCTCTTTAAGCACTGAAATGCTGAACACACTGCTGTCAGCAAATAGACTAGAGAAACAACAACAACTGGGATAATCTTTACCGGTTATTGTAAAGTAAAATATTGAGAAATATTGAGAAATGCATAATTTGTTTCTGTTAGTAAAGATAAACATGGCATTTTGCTAGTTTGAGGCTATTGTCAGCAGAGTTCACTGGTAACACAACAGATTCAAGTTCTGAAGAAGGTAGTTCTGTCTACTTCTACTTCCTTTATAGACTTATGAGACTGAGCTGCTAACTTAGCTTTTTTATTTCTTCTCCCACACTTCTGGCTTTTTATCTCTTCACATTTGAACCAGAAACCAAGTCTTACCATATTTTTCAGTCTAGTGTGAAATAGGCTCGGAAGCAGCCTCTGGACATTACTGTCATAAAAAATAATAGCATTAAGTTATGGGTATTTAGAATTACTGTTGAAAAGAACTTTTTCCTCAAAAGCTATTCCGAGTGGAATTCATTAAATATTATCGCAATATACCATTGTTCTATGACCCACTGTAAATAGTTAGGTACAGCTAGAAAAAATGTATATTTTTGTCTCCTACATTCTTTTACTATGTTTATCAGAAACCAAGGTTTCTACTCAGTCAGACAGTTATACAATATTGTAGAATAATGATGTCAAAGAAAGACATAATAATATTAAAAATAATATAAATCGATGGTTCGCCCTCATGTGGTGTATTTAGCTCATTTCTAGAAAACAGCAGATCTTAAGAGATGAGCAATTAAAATGATTTGGCAACTGGATACATTTCTAAAGGAAAAGAGATTGAAAAGACCAGAAATATTGTATTTTGAGAGAAGAAAAATAGGAAAGGACACGACACAGATAACACAAATGTATTTAAAATAATAAATATGGATAGGTAAGAATGTGCACCTCATCTACACATGTAGTACATGAACAAATGGACATTTAACAAAAGTAGAAGATTAGTGATTTGAGCTAAAAGAAAGAATTTATGTTTTTCATGCACACATACCTAATATCATGAAACTGAATACCAACACGATACATAAAACTTATTAAAGTTGTTATCTCCAATTCCTTAGTGTACAAAAAGTTATTATAAGCAAAATTTACAGGAAAATTAAATTAACATGTACAAATAGATACTATCTATGTATACTTAGGTGAAAAATCATAATAGAAACATAGAAATATTTGAGTATGCTTTTTATGGTTTATGTATGAAATTGTAACTTAAAAAGTAAAAAAAAACAATAGTCAGTACCTATGCTGAAACAGAGTTAACAAGGAGAATACATTTGAAAAACAACAAAAATACGTTTACAAAGTTTTTCATGTGCAATGTCAAAATTAAATGTCATCAGATCAGGAAATACAAAAATAAGACCAAAAAAAATAAATGTTGGTGTACCTTAGTGTAATCTCTCAAACAACATTAACTATGCCCTGTAAGGCCACAAGACTACAATGAATATTTCTTGATATTTTTGATCAGAGATTAGAATACAAAGAGTTTTAAACATATTTATCTTCTCCCAGAACAAGCACTAGGGATTGTAAGACAGAGTGAAAGTTTTCTGCACACCTTCGTTTTAGTTAATTTTATTTCATTTCTACATTTTAACATATGAGGCTTGAAGCATTATTTTGATTTTGAATTCTTTTTGTTTAAAAACATTATTTTGGAGTAATCATACATTTTGTGTCATCTTTTAAATTAGATCATTATTATAGTTCATCCTTAACTCTGTCTTAATGTCACCTATGTCTTTTGAATTTGCTCACCTTCTTAAATTAAAATCATACACGACTGCTAAAAATTGAACTCAAAGATAATATTATCATGAGCTATTTCTAATAATTCCAAGAAACACACACACATATTTCATTTTATGGAAGCTTTTATGGCCAGGTTCATTGATACGCTGTGGCTGTTTTATGCTACTCTGGAGTAGAGCAAAGCAGCCAGAGCATACTGGCTGGTTAAGCTAAATTTACAGCTCCTTTGTTGAATCAAAGCAATGCAAAGCAGTTGGAAGACACACCCCAGTTTCTTTCTGTCTCTTGCTTCTCTCTCCCTCTTCTGAACACACACACACACACATTTGTTTCCATTGCCTCCTGTGTTTTCTATATTTTGCTCTATGGAAACACATCTCTTCTGTCCTCTGTAAACTCCAAGTACCTATAGATACATATGTGCATGTACAACACAGACCTGAGCTTCTGCTGTTCGCTTAACTGAGCACATCTGGTATTATGTGGAGCTTATGAAAATAATTATTTGAACATTAGTAGTTGACTATTGCTCTTATTTTTCTATAACTGTTGGCAGAGGAGAGTGGATTATATCCTCATAAACTCGAGTGTAGAATCGTCCTCTTAGAAAATAGTCACCATCTTCTATTGCTTTCAAAGAGATTAACACAAATTTAATCTGAATACGTGGAAGTAAATGATGAAAAAAACTCTCTATAGAGAAAGATACACCAGGCCTTGAAAATAATGGAAAAGAGCTGTGCTTTTTTATTATCATAGTGGAAAAGAAGAGAGCTTCCTGCCCTTTAGAAAAAGAACATTCTTTCAAGGATTTTTGTAGCTAGACCAGTTGCTTTACTAGGGTGAACATCAGACAAAATTTTTCCTGCAAAATTAAAAGGTATAGGTTTGATTACTGCACTTATTTTCCATTCTACAGAAACTTCTACTACCTTCTTGTAGTTAACATAAGCAAACATATTATCCTAGAAGAAATGGGAAAGAAATGGAAAGGAAAACACATTCCTTTATATATGAAAGAGCAATCTTCATCTCCAAACTGGCTACAGCTATTTACATCTGATTTTGCACTAGAGTTATTTTCAAAATACAACCAAGACTCTTCATGTAGCACTGAAGTCAAAATGGCAGACACAAACCAGCACCATATTTTTTTCCTGTTGCCCACTAGAGTCCCACAGGAGTCACTCACTCACCATGCCTTTGAGGTGATTTTTCTGTGTTATGCCTCTAACTCATCTTCAAATTTTCTGCATTTTTACACATACAGTTGTTTTTTCCTGAAGAAACAGAAATACTTTCTTGGACAGATTGAGGGAAGAGTAAGGTGGAATCTCATTCAGTCTCAACAAGATCTACTTAAAATAGGTTTATCTAATTATTTATGCACTGGAAAATGACTAATATTCAGCTACCTGCGTGTATATATCTATATCTATAGCTATAGCTATAGCTATATCTGTATATCTACATGTGTGTAAATGTTTATATTGTTCTACAAATAATTTCTGGCCTAAGAACAATATATGTGATACCAAATACTTCATCATATGTAATATGTGATTATGGGCAGAACTCTAGAGGCAGAAAAAAGCCTTGGTCTCTATTTCTGTGGACATCGTTCAGAAGGATCTCTGCTGTGAAATTTGACAGTCAATCAAGCAGTAATGAGCTACCTAGTGTCATGGCTGTTGACACTTCAAATACGTGCTTGGTGCAATTCCAGGAAGAAACCAGGGCTCTCTGGTGAGAAAGTGAAGGTTATGTGAACCCCCTAGGGAGCTTTAGATGATTTTAATGCAAATTTCTCAGTTCCTAAGAACTCAAAGGATTAAACTCTTGAGGCAGCCAGAAAGCAGGAAGTCTCAGCTTCTCTCCAAACAGGCTCTCCTCATCTGCAGATTTATTCACACCTTGGTTATTTTGGAGAGGACCTTCACCAATACCCTCTGTCCATTGGGGAGCAGGTATGAAGAGAAAACCTCTCAATTTTGTACCTTATTTTTCGCTTGAAATTGAGGATGTCTGGCACTTCCTCGGCCTCCTCCTCTCTTAGTTAGGTAATTCTGTAAGTCTGTAATTCTGTCACTAAAATCATTTTATTTGAAAAAAAAAAAAAATCAAGGTCATTTTCCTATGTACAAAACTCATTGTTTATTTTGTTAAAACCGACCTGATGCTGGTCAAAGCTCCAGAACAACAGCTAACTTACTGGGGTATTCTAGCAACTCTTCTATTGATTCTCTCCAAGACTACACCTTCCTATCTGTCTGTGGCTAAAGAACTGAACCATAGACTCTTTCCTGACTACTATCTCACAATTCTGTCCTGGTCAAACTGAGAATGGAGTTTACATCATGTGTGACATTTTGGATAACAACAATGGATAGATTCTGGTCCACAGGTTAAATGTCTCTTTATTAGGAATTGTGAATTTACCTGGCATTCAGACCAGATTCATAGAAAATAGCTATCCAGTCTATCCTACGTAATTTATGGATTTTTGTATTCACCCTCCAAAGTTCCACGCTGTTTGCTTCATTGAACACCACTCGAAACTGTCATACCTGTCATACCAAATCCATATCAATAAGCCCTACAGAGGGCACAGAGACTGTGCCCATGCAAAAAGGGGCTTAGGAGGTAGGGAAATATTTCCTGTCATTCCTACTGTTCTGGAGAAAAGGAAAAAGGCAGTATCTACTGTAATCCGTCAACAGCATTATATTCCTTAAAAAAAAAAATCCCCACAATTTAACCCAATGAAAAACCTTCACATTAATTACAACATTAATCACAATGTTAAATGGATGCATTTAAAATAACAGCATAAAATTTTACACCATCAGCAATTTTTTAAAGGGAGATCCCAAACTTTATATTGAATTTATTTGCACTGAAAAAAAATATATAATTAAGCATTTATTTTAGTGTTATGTCTGCAAATGCTTAGTCAGTATGTAGTAGCTTACATGAATTATATTTTCCTGAATAGTGCTGTTCTACTCAGGCACAGAGATCAAAACTCTCTCTAACTCTGATGAATAAGTACAGCAGCAGTATTAGCCACTCCAGACTACTTACTCGTGTGCATTGAACTAGAACTGCAAAGTACATATTGGAAAAGGTATTATTAAGCTCAAGTATTTGTTGTCAGAATAGCAAGGGTAATGATTGTGGTTGCAGTCTCAGTTATGTAAATCTTCTGTTTGATAAGATGAGACCACCCTTCTCTGCAGTGTTAGATGGCCACATTACCTATAATATTACTGGGACAGGTTGGATCCAAACCAAGAATTTTGGGGTGAACATACCGGACATATTAATATCAGACACTATTACCAGTGATTTGAAGCATCCAGTTCCCTAACTTCCATAAAATTTAATCAAAGAATAAGACAGATCTTGGAAAGATCTTGAGGCAGTACTGAGGTGTAGAAAATTTGGAGCCTGCCATTATTTTTTTAGACTCTTTTAAAATACAGACAAATGTCATAAAGAAAATTGAAAGCTTGTCTATAACAACAGTGTGATATTGTGAATGTGTAAGGCTATTTCTGTGTCTACAGCTTAGACTTTGAATTCAGATTTGTTGTTTATCAGATCCTCTGCATATTATTTCAGGTACTGCGCAGGAGTGCTTCAGAAAAAGAAATGAAAATGAGTTTTATACTTTTTGTAATGTGTTTTGGATAGCATGTAGCCAAAAGTTAAGGTAAATGCACTATTTCGAACTAAAAGTCTTGAAAGTGATCGGAGATACATGTTAGTCGTCTCATTGCCTTTCTGTTATATCAGTTTCCACTAGATGAAACCTCTTTTCAAATATGTAGCATGTGCCCAGTCTTGAGAGGTGAGTGCCTACAAAACCATTCCACTGGACTGCTTTACAATGAAAGAAAATGGTTTATGTAAGATAGAGCTACTGAAAATCTAAAAGAGTGTGTTTTAAACTGGTTTTATCTCCTCTGGTCCCATGAAAATAAGACTAAATATCATGATGCATCACCTATGAAAGAACAAAATTTAATTTAGAATGAGCTATTGAAAGCAAAGATAAATACAGCGTGCAACATTTCCTATCATTCTTACTGAGATATTTCACAATTATTTTCTTTTAAATAAATAACATTTTATTGCAATTCATAGAAAAAAAAAAAAAAAGGTCAAATCTGTGAGCATCATGATTAGACTTTTAAGAGAATGAAGCACGCTGGGTTTGGACCATACTTCACATTGCCTTCTATCTGCTCTACTTGCATGTAACTACAATCAATATGAATGAGAACAGTAATTTGCTTCTGCCTGGTATAAAGGCTTACTTTTAAATTTTGCAGGTAGAGAAGTGAGCAAACTCAAAGTAATCTTACTGACACCATATAATAATGAAAAAATGACTGACCGATTAAACCATTAGACATACAGACATACTTTTTGTCGATTCTGAGTGGATGATCATGACAATTAAATTTTATTATTTACTAAGCTTTTGTATATTGGGATACCAGGGTCAAGTTAGTTTCATCATGGGTCATTCTCCTGTCTTTCAACATTACATTAGGTGCATCATGTGTTTATGTTCTACAATCACTTTTCATAACTTTAAACCAAAAATGTACGAACCTGAATGCTGTGAGATACTCAACATCACCCATAGGAGGATCCAAGCCACCTGTCCAAGCAATATTTATGTTATACCCTTCACCAGGGCCACTTCCAACCTGAAAAATAGGAATAAAATGCCAAAGGGAGTGAAGAGGATGAAAAAAGAGGAGGAAAAGAGGGGGGGTGGAAATCAGCACAGAAAAAATTCTCAGGCATGCTTTAGAAACAAACATCAAACAACATGTCAGATCAGCCCACTCTTGTTTGACAAGGACTGCTCTGGGTTATGCACTTGTTCTCCACTGGTCCACTACTCCCAGTGGACAATTTGGTAATCTGGTGTAATTTAAAGAACCAGAGAAGGACAAGAAAATTAGGGGTAATCATGCAATGCAATTACCTGAAAGATACAAATAAAAATGGGGCTCTAAAGAAATAAACCTAACCTCATTTGGGGCTCCACTGCCGGGGAAGAAGTTGCCTTCATCATAGCGATGGAGGGAAACATACAGGATGCTGGGGTCAGCATAAAAAGCCTGCTGTGTACCGTTGCCATGGTGAACATCCTAAAGGAGAAAGAAAACAGATGACAAATGTAATAATGTCCAACTTGGTGTAGAGAGCTCAGTTCTGCTTTCTTTTACCCCCCCTCCCTCTTTTTCTCCCTGTTTCTCTCCCTCTCCCTTGCCCTCCTTTTGTCTATCCCTTTCCCCCTCCCTTCACCACCCCATACTTCCTGAACTTTCAGGCAAATTACTCTTTAATGCACTCATTTTTTAAACTGGCTTCTAAAAATCAGGAAACCATAGCGAGCGTGCCCTGGAGACTCCAGATGAGCAGTCATTGAGAAATCCCAGTCCTTTTGTACAATTAGATATTTATACACCGGCTCTTTGTACTCCTTGCTTCAGTGATGGAATCTAGCATCCTGTTTTATGGAGGAATTTTATGACTTATTAACTGCCAACAGTTCATAACCCCTCAGGCTTAATTAACTAGCCTCATTGGCCTCTGAAGAAAGACTAATGTTTAAACTACAAACTAGTATTTTGCAGAAGGATCTATGGTTTACAGCGCTTTTTCACAATTCTTGACAGAACACTAAACATAAGTGTATTCATTGATTTGCCAAGTTCCACTATTGAGGTCAAAGGCTCTACGACCAGCTGAGTAAATTGGCTTTCTTGAAACATTCAGTTCAGTTAGCAGTCCCTCAGCAGTTAGATCCACATCAAAAGAGATGCCAGATGCGGAAAGGACTTCATACTTCATTTTTGCAAAATCATGACGGCAACAGTTGAAGACATAGGAATATGATCTCATTAGCTATTAAATCATCTGGCAGATAGGATGGTGCCTTCCACAATCAAGGAGCGGCCTTGGCCAGTCTCCATATTTCAAACGTTATATAATGCCAGTGAAAAGAAATTCTGTCATTAAATAAAATACTGAAAAATAAATGCTGGCAATATGTCTATACAACAAAGGCTGATGATGTGGACTTTTCCTCTTTTTTAGATTTGTTTTCACAGTTCTACTAACGTATTATGTGGTTAGACACACAAGAAATTTTACAAGTGAAAATGGAAAGCCCACTTGCCTTTCAGTAACAGAAAACTGAGTCTTTTCTGAAGATTCTTTGCTGTCATTTGTAAGAAGCTGAAAGATTACAGGTATTTGCTTCTCCTCTTTTAATCTATCCCTTTAAAATTTCTGATTTAAAGAGATAATTCAGAAGGAGGACTGAAAAAGTACTCTGAATGACAGCACTCTCACCCAGACTTTATTTATTTTACAAACACCATGAAGTCTGAACCAAACTTAGTATCAGAGGAACAATGGTCACATTTTCCTCAGGATGCCTAGACTCCAGGAAGGCTCAGGTTAGTTGAACAATACCCATGGCACAGCAAGCACTGCCCATTGCTCATGCTCTTTGCCAGCCAATGCAGCGTATGACTTTCATCCATACTGTTCGGGACTCTCTGTGTTGAATGAGTCTTACTTGTACTGCATTGTGCTTGACTTGTACCTCCTCTGGGACCTCTGTGGGGTGATATTATAATGGTTACTTTTCTCAGTTGAAAGTACTTGAAACAACATGAGGACGAAGTTACAGCCCAACTGCAACTTAATGCCAAGATTAAATGCAACACATGTTGGAGGTGCAAGGGAGCACACACTGGTGTGAGGGTGTTGGAGATTTGAAGGCAGCCAACGTAGTGTTAGAGGGTTCTGAGTGGCAAATGAAGTAAAATCTGGCATGCAGACTAAACCCAGAATCCCATCCAGTCTTCAACTGTGACAGAATTAATGTGTTCACTCCAAAACAGACCCAGATCACACTGACATACATGCAAGTATTGATGATCTTGGAACAAGGATTGCAACAACAACCTGAGAAGTTATGTTGGCCATATAGATATATCTGCAAGAGTATGACTAAAACCATAATAGGACTTCATTTTTTGATTGCAATTAGTCTTTCCTTTCAATTCATACTTGGAGCTTTAGATACATTCTTGCTGTAACAGTTTTCAAATAAGAAGAAAAAATATTAAATGGAAATATGGAGCGATTTTTAAATTTTTTTTGATTATTCAAATCTCAAAGCTGGCTTTCTTGTCTAGATTTTAATCTCACCAAGGGTTACTTTGTTTTGAAAAGCAGTAACTTCTCTAGTTAGACAAAGGAAAGTGCTGTTTAAAAGTGCGGATGTTACCATGTGGGAAACATGTTCATATTCTGCCCTTAGTACATCAAATGTATTCAGGGCATATAAGTCAGTTCAAAATGGAGATTTATTCAAATGGTGGAATAACAAAAGAAAAGCAGAAGGAGGGGTCTTTTATTTCAGTGTAGAAAAAATGAAGGAAAGATTAAAACTTTTAAAAGTTAAGCATTTTTATATTAATACATGCAGCAGATATGAAGATTACACTTAATTTGTAACCAGAGTACAGTTTAATATGTGGGATCAAATATTATTTTTTAACATCTACATTGAAGTAACACGCATAGCTGCCAACCAGCATGAGGTCCTGCTGCACTAGTCACTATCAAAATATAGCCTTAAAGGTTAATTTCAAGTTTAACATCTGTAATTACACTTTTTCCTTCAGATGCCGAAAACTCTCTGTTGGTGATCATCAAGATATCACTATTAACATGTGAATTCATTCAGTTTGGATTGTTGTTTAACTATAGTTTGCATACATAAGAAATTTTCCATACAAGTTTTTGTACAACATGGCACTGATCATGGAGCAGACTAGGGACCGGAAGGCAAGTGCTCCAGGAATTAAGTAATCTGTGTCAGCCATATATTTCTCTCTTTTCACCAGCTGAGTTATTCTGGCCAATAGGGCAAAGCCAGAGAGAGGCTGAACATTCCCTGTCTACTTTCCTAAGGATAGGTGGCTTCACAGGTAATCATTTGCACAGGTAATGATTTGCACATTTAACCTTCCCTTGCAAAGTTGAAGCTGAATTCCGAAGTCCTTATTGTCCGAGTAGGTCAAATGGAAGTGATTTCTTTTCCCAGCAATTGAATGTAACACTTACAGTCAAAAAGACTTAAAAACATTCACAAAACGCAAACTTTGAATAGTTTTTTCTTAATAAAAAACAAGAATACGCAAACTTTTGTCCAGCATTTTCAGTAGTTCATTGAACTGTAAGACTCAAATCAGCAAACAGTTACAACATAGAGTGGAAGTGATTTTTTCAGAAATACTGGTTTCTTGCAGTTTATAATTATGTTCCTAAGTGATGGTAGAACACTCTGAGAAATATTTGAAAGAGATTCTAAGAATATCTGCCCATATACTCACATACTCATTCTGCCATTCATATTTCACTTGCCATGCCTTCTCCCACACTCCCCCTCTCTCTGCTTCTCTTCAACAGCCAGTACGCATGTTTTACTGAACAAAAGTGCTAGATGGTAAGGCCATGACTTCACAATAAGATTTAATTATGAGTGCAGATATGAACAAGATTTAGACTATTAAGCCCTGCACTTCAAAAACCCTTTAACATATTTTGTTCTTAAATCTTTTATCACCTGCAAAAATTAATTAAGTGCAGATGTAACAGGTTAGGTTTTGATGCCAGGGTTCATTTCCTGTCTATGCTTTGTCAGACACCCTATTACACCTCCTCATGAACTGTAGGAAAACAAAAATGGTGCTCATAAATCAGCATTCAACTTTCCTTGGGCTGTGCATTGGGCTGATCCTTTAAGTGCAAGGCAGAGCCTCAATTCATTATTCATGAAAATAATATAGACAATATGCCAAATGTCATCTGCATTTAAATACTCCATTTGTTAAACATATTAAGTATTGTGTAAGAATGCCTTCTATTAAAATACAAGACTAATCCAATGAAGTGGATTTTTAATCACGCAGCTTTCCTTTGGGGAACCATCAAAAGCTGGCATACATGACTTGAAAACTTCTTAGAGGGAATGATCTGTTGATTTGTTTAATAATATCGAAGTTACACAACAAGTCGAATCATTGCTAGCTGGGGGAAGTGGTGAATTTGGTTACCAAAGCAACAACATTCTTTAAAGCACATCTAACTATTTAAAGTTTCTATTCTGTAGGGAAAAGTAAACTTGGGTTCTGTAGGGTTATTTTAACAGTGGAAGTATCAATTCATTTAAGGACCATAAAAGTTGCCCTGATCTGTGCCTTCTTCTCATTAAATTGCAGTTAACACCATTAAAGTGAAACATAGATCTTTATGGCTTCAGTACTACCATCCTGGCTTTAATGAGTTCTCAAAATCAGAGGAAATGCACACCTTTATTACTTGTAGGTATTAAAAGTAGGAAAGTCTTACACACAAATACAAATTCATTATCTTTAGTCTAGATGCACTGAAAGTACGATGCTTGCCAAGAATACATACCAGATCTACAATCAATATCTTGCCTATATTTAGCTTGTCTCTCAAGTATTTGGCAGTAATTGCAATCGAATTAAAAAAGCAGAACCCCCTGTGGAATAGAGAAGAACAGAAATAAGAAAGCAAATCAGTCAGGAAAACAGCTATAAATAATGTTCAGGGCATTTTTAAAAATGCTATATGATCTCTGAGGCCATAAATCTGCTTCTGGGAGTACCTAGAAAGCCTTTTCAGTCATCTGCTAACAATTACAGTTCTTCAGAGACATGCACAACGCAGGTGATTGCCAGTAACCTTAGTGCTCCAAGATGGGCAATATTCCCTGGTACTTACATGGCTGTTGATTCTTCAGCATGATGGCCTGGGGGCCTTACAACAGCAAAGCCATTCTGCAAGAACAAGATAGCTTTTCAATTATCAGCTTAAAAAAATACTTCACTGAGTGCAAAACAGAGCAGCAGGCAGACTGGATTGAAATCTATTAGAAGCTCTTGAGCAATTTTTCTGTCCAATCACCCTTTCATAGTACTGCCAGAAATAATATATTTGAGAACAGGGGCATATAAGCTTATATAAATACACACACGCACACACATACATACACACACAACATGATCTAAAGAGGAGGAAAAAGGCAGGTTGAGAAAGCTGTAGTTATCCATTCTGCTGTCTAGAATTCACATTTAAAAGGAAACAGAGACTACTGATCCATTCTTGATCTAAGTTTATGTAAACTTACATTGTTCCAGCTTGAGATTCTTCAAAACAAAAGCAGTTTGAGGTATATATTTTACATGATTATTCAGTGTTGACCCTACCTGCTATATGGTCTAAATGATAAATTCAGACACACATGCACTCCTAACAGCAGAATAAGGACAACAATGAATATCCCATATTTCTGCAAACCATAAATTAAACTTGGGAACCTGCTACACTCACAAGTTGAATAGATTCCCTACAGTCAATTTCTAATGCACTTGCTAGAATTGTGTATAAATTTCAGAAAGTACAGTATTAGCATCAGTGAAGATCGAGGAATTTTTTTGCCTCTAGAGCCACTGAAGATAAAAGAGAAATGAAATTTCCCTCCTTTCAGTGTGGGTAAGATAAAGGCAACATGTATAAGTACTAGCAAGGTAGTTCTGTTCAGAAAGTCAGATATATTCATGAAACAGTGTCTCATAAGAGTGTATCATATCAAACTTCTCTTACAACAGTCAGAGTTGGGAGTAACACCATTACTTCATCAACTTCACTCTTTATTTCAGCTACTCAACACAGTTAATCTCTTCTGTTTGGCTACCTATTTGACACCAAATTAGTGACAATTAACACATTCATAAAAATATGAAATTATAATCTGTGCATTACTATATCAGCCAGACTTGTCTTTTCAAGCAACCTCGCAAATAATACCCTGTGTATGTATGGCTGCAAGACAAACCAAGCATTGTATTTTCAGAGAGGATAGGACAGGAAGAAAAAGGATGGAATATTTCTATATTTTAACAGTCAGTATTAAAGTAGTCCAGTTTGATATACTTAAGGTAGTTAAATGTCAATGTTTCAGCCTTTACACATCTGAAACAAACATGATAATCACTGAACTTTCAGTCATGTGCATGTAAATTAGGAGGAACAACATAACAATAGAGGAACATTGGTGCCTGTGAAATCTTGAAATCTGTTTATTTACAATCTTATGAATGTATGTTTGTGTGTACCTGTGCAATTGTTTACTTATGTTGTTTCACTAGCATGAATTTATAAACAAATACTGCCAGGCTATCTCATAGAATTTGCTGCTAAACGTAATCCAAGCAGCCAGCTGCAAAGTTTTGTGGAGTGGGGCAAAGTTCTATCAGACAACAGCAAAGTTAAACTATAATGCAAATGGAGTACATTTGTAAGAGTAGTTCTTCTGGCCAACATTTAAAGAATCTGGGGGACTTGACATCATGCTTTCTGTTGTAATAGATGTCCATATTAGAAAAAAAACAAAACAAAACAAAAAAAAAAACAACACCAAAACACACCAAAAAACCAAACACAGAAAAATATATACATTCATATTTCAGCAGACATTCTTGGAGGTGGAATATAAATTGCTTATAGATCAAACACACCATCAAAACAAAGGCCTTGTGGACTGCACCGATCTTCAGAACCAAACCAGCTTTACACTCTTAGCCAAAGCCCTATTTCTTATCCTTCTGAGGAATTTTAACATTTCTTTTTCACACAAAACATGACTTAGAGAAGAATTCTGTGAAGAATTGTCTTGTAGGATTTATCAAAAAACAAGGTATGTTTATGATGAGGAATGTACAGATAACAAAGTGAAAGAAGACTCAGAGAAGAGGGTATTACTAGAGAGAGAGCATTACGCTACCTGTATTTTGTTCTCTCTTCATTTGGAAAAAGTCCATGCAAAGCTTATTGCTGCCCCTGCTCATCTCAGAGCTCATTATCTTCTAACTTTATCAGCATTCCCAAAAGATCAATATAATTAAGATGGTTTTCTCTGGGAGGATTTCATGGCACAATATAGAGATGGAAAAATTCAACACTGATGTTTTTGATAACACAAGAGTTACAGTACAGGCTTCCCTTTTCTATTCCCTTACTCTGGTGAGACTGTTTGGAAGCCCAGTTTTGCTATAGTTAGATAATTTCTGCAGTCAGAGCTTAAGTTAATTATTACAGTTCTCCATGCAGGGCATTCACATCAGTGTTGTGACCATTTTTATATGTGTTTACATTACAAGAACATCAGTATTCACAGGGGGAATGGTCTTTTTTAAAAAAATACAATGCCATATGTTATATTGATGATAAAGCATATGATACAATCAAATTTTACCAAACACTGAAGACTAGTTACCAGATACTATTAACAGCAATTTTTGTGTAATTGGTAAAACACTTCATTTCTCCTACTTTCAAACTTTGCAGGAACACGGTGTACATTAGCACAACGGAACGTGAATTCATTTATTTAGGCAACATTTAAATACCAGACAGTGAGCTCAGAACAGTAGACAGAAAGGCAAAAATCTGCTTTAAGGATAGAAACACTAACAGAGAGCAATATGTTGAAAATGAAGCCAACACACATAAATTCAAAGCATTTTTGTACAGAGCCTTATTTATACTAGGATACAGACACCTTTATGTGTAGACAGAACATTAAACTGACTGACAGACAAGAATACTAGAAAAATGATTCATGTCTGTGCCATTATATGATTACCTTTAGTTAAATTTGAGAATAAAGAATAAAGCCTGAATAGAGATATTCTATACTCTGTGCTTGTTTCAACAAAGAACAAAATGAAGCCTGCCCAAACTCATTTACAAAGCAAGTCCATTGCAGATAGATCCACTCAGTTGGATCTTTAACAAAAACTGAGAAAAAATGTTAACATTTTCCACAGTAAGCTAAGTATTCTCTTCTTTCATGACTCCAAATAGGTAGTCAGATGCTCGATTTCCCAAGAACAGAGCTATACATCCTACAGTGGCCTTCTTGTCTTTGGTAGTACATTTGATTCCACTCTGTGGTATGCTGGGTTAGCGTGTTGGGCTATATTATGCTTGGGCATCTACTATACCTCTGCCTGAACCTTTCCAAAACAAGTACGCAAAGCAATACCATAATACAAGTCATCACTCCATGGCTTGTGACTGACCATCTACAGCAGATTTCTGCTTGTGTGTCTATGATACAAGCAGGTAAAAACAGACATAGGTAATTTTTTCCCTAGAGCAATATGCAGTGACTGTGGCAAGGTGTGAATCGCTCTTCCCTTTCCTTGGCAGTGAGGAGCTTGCCCTGCCTAGGTTCCAAGTGGACCAAAAGCAGCCCAGGCAGTCTGGCACTCCAGGCATGCTGAGAAGCCTGGCTGAGAAGTTGTGCATACTAGCTTCAGCCTGCTATTCTCTAGTAAAATCCTCTGTCTTTTAATTGACTCCAATAAAAGCCAGTGCCATGCAAGAAATAGCAATGAACCCCAAGAGCACTTACTGAAGTGGTAGAAGACTCAGATTCAACTCCTGCTTGAACATGAGGATGAAGTTGTAAGTATTCTTCACATACCTGTTTGTGTATTTAGATTATGTGGTCCATAAATTAGATACTGAGACACATCTTGTAAGTCTGAGTTAGTTTTCTAACAATAGGTCTAGAGTCACGCTCTTCTCCAGTTCTTCTCTTTAATTATTTTCAGCAGAGTAGCAGTCCTTCAATAGAGGACAAAACATCACCACTAATCTCAAATTTAAGATAAAACAGTTTTATATGGAGTTTAAAATGGATTTCTTCCAGCTGAAAAGATAAGAAATTGAAGCTCTTCTTGTATTTTAAGTTTTACACCCCTGTACAAAAGAGCAATGTCATCTATCTCAACCATTCAAGTGATAATACTCACAAATTGAAACAGCAGGGGCTCCATCGGAATGTAAGAAAATGCTCTTTACCATGAGGTGTCTGAGCAATTTAACAGGTTACCCAGGGAGGTTGTGGAATCTCTATCCCTGGAGATATACAAAAGCCATCTGGACATAGTCCTAAGCAACCTGCTTGGATAGGGGAGCTGGACCAGATGACCTCCTGAGGTCACTTCCAACCTCAACTGTTCCATGATTCTGTGATTCTATTCAGAAGTTTGAAAAAAGTCTCTCAGGAAAATTGGTGTAACCCCTAGTGATGAGCAAGTTTATCAGCAGAACAGTGTCCTATAATTGCAGATGCACATGTTGTTAAGGACAGCTTTCTCAGGAACCTCTGTGTATCTCATATGGAGACCAGGTACCTAGCTCAGGGTCTGGATTCCACACCTGAAGCTCAGTAGGCTCCTAAAGTCAGCTGTTAAAGTTTCTGTTTTCTACATGTCTAAATCCCTTAACTTATCTAGCCCTTAGCTCTTAAAATTAGCTGTGCTTAAAAATGGCATTCTTGGACACTCACTTGTTTTTAATGGAAAGGTTTTATTTTTGCTTCAATGTGCACAGGCTTCAGAATGAGAAGTAAATCACTGAGGCTAATATTTTGTTTCTTTGTAGAAACTTTTTTAGTTATTATGCAGAAATTTATCCATTCCTCCTGTCAGATTTTATATTCCTTACATCTTACAGATATACAGTTTTTTATCTTTATAAAATTATTTTTAAAACCTATTTCTTTACATTTAAAAGGTGCTCCATACAGTGTATCTG
The DNA here is from genome assembly GCF_963082525.1 of Nesoenas mayeri. Classification (NCBI taxonomy): domain Eukaryota; kingdom Metazoa; phylum Chordata; class Aves; order Columbiformes; family Columbidae; genus Nesoenas; species Nesoenas mayeri. The sequence goes on from NC_137543.1 coordinate 131,976,997, forward strand.
ACAGGGTGTAACCTCTGAAATAGTCTTTGTGTCATCTTCAACTCTGCTATCTCTGGCTTAGTTAACTCCTACAATAACAAAGCTCAGGTCTCAACTACCTGCAACAACCCCTTTGCGACTGGTACCCTGAAGAAGACCATATTCTTACCAGTGTCACTTATGCTGTAACATGATCTCAAGCTATGACATCCAGCAGGGAGGGTAAGCATAAGCGTGAGTGGTGTAAGGCTGAGGCAATCCTCAAGTACCCATTTAGGACAATTTTACAAGTTATTCATACTGCCAGAGCAGGAGCCAGTATCTGGCCCTGGGGGTCTACGAATGCAGTGAACAAGAACCCATGATTTAACAGAGCAGTATTAGCAGCATGTAGATTTGCCAAGAAAACAGTAATGGACATGAGGGAATACCATTTTGTCTTGCAGAGGAAGCTAGTAGAGGCCAAGAACACAGAAATGGACATTAAATATTTGACTCTGTAATGGAAACAAAGAGTTCCCTGTCTGCTTTCCTGAAGGTCTTAGAGGACAGCATCAGAAAACATACATGAAAATTTGATTCTTGCAGGCTAACTTACTTATGATGGCCTGTTTAGCCACAACTAGTGTTAACTATATTGGGAAAGAAAGCAAAGAATTTTAAGAACAAACTGGTCATGGAGGTAAGTTATGTACCGCACATATAATTTAAGTTGCACTGCTCTATGAAATAATGATAGTCATTCAGCTACAAATATAACCATAATTGCTGGGATAAATTTTTAAGAGATGGTTTTGTAATTTTGTCACTTTGTAAAAGCGAAGAATACAAACTACTATCTAAAAGACCTTGACTGATGGCTTTTATCAGGCATCTCTGTAACACTAGTAAAATAAGCATTCATTTGTTAAAAATGCTGTGCCTGGGCATGGAAAGAAATGCCTCATTCTGTGGCTGCCACACATCACTCAGAATTTTTTTTTAAGGCAGAAGGAGAGTGTTTTAGGGCAGAGGGAGTTAGGGATAGGGAGTTAGAAACAAGGGCAGGACAGAGCCTGCAGGAGAAGGACTGTCCAGGAGGCACCAAGCATAGAGCGCTTCCCAGGAAAGGAGATTTCTGCAGGTAATCAGAGGAGCTGTGTGGGGTTTGCTGTTGCTCACAGGTAGGCATGGAAATTTGCTGGCCTGAAGCTTTACTGGAGGGAGGACACTGTGGGACTAAGGAGACATTTGTTCTTAGCTCTTTTTCATTCTTATGTCTTTAGAAAGATACGTCCTTTTAAGTTTTTTCTAAGAAAATATCACAGTAGAGCTGTGAAAGATGATTGAGTGATTTTGATATAGAACACTTTTCAGACTTGAAAACTAAGAGCTTGGTCAGGGGTGGGGGGCGGAGCTAGGGAGTTGATTATGCTAATTCTGCTTATTGACTAGATAAGTACAATTTACTGTATGAAGATTCCTTCACAGCCCTGGTGTGACAATGGCCTTGAGAACAGTAACAACTAAGCTCATCTGGAATGAGAGTTTCAAGTTCAACTTCAGCTATCCATGGATTGTACAAAGACACCAGAGTAGCTATGACCAAATGCAGGAGGTTGGTTTTGTTATTGACTCAAACTGACATATCAGAAACAAGCATCCCAGGAATGTATCAGATTCTGGTTTGGAGGAAACTAATTTCAATTGCTTTCATTCTGTTAAATGACCCCTAACTACCAATAGGGCAGCTCTACATGTGTGTGCACATGCACACACACATACATACAATGAGGCAGAGAAAGGGCTTGTGCTTTGCTCGATTCAGCCTAAGTGCATGTTCAGGACAGTCTCAGACCATGCTTTTAACTTATGTGTCTTTTCTTGAGTGTTCTTTTGCAAAATGGCTTCTTAATTAATTCAAACTTTTATAAAATAGGGAATAACCATACAAATCCTACCAGCTCTGGACAGTTTATTGTGTCTCTTCTGTTTCATATTTGCCAAATTAGAAATATATGGTACTTACATGTTTCTATTACAGAGTGCTACTATCATCAACGTTGACATATTTAAAGGATATGCAAAGTCAACTAGACAGTAATCCTTATTATTAGTACTGTACTTAAAATAATTCCAGTTTATAGTAGTACTGAATGAGGTCATCTGAGGCTGAAGAAAACCATTGCAGAAATGTTCCTTTGGATTTTCAGTACTTCAACAGTCTGTTCTGGCACTGAGTTGCCCATTATGATGCAAAGTCATCTCCCATAACAAAAAGAGGTTCTTACTAGGTATACTCTTTATAAATTATATTTTTCACTGGTACAAGTTTTTTCCCTGCCAGTCAATTGTAAATTAATAAGGGACAGCCAGAGAAATGTACGATTTGCTATCAGAAAAGAAGTTAAGACACCCTTGATGTTCACAAAACAGCACACACACACAAAAAATAACCATTACAAGAAAAAGTCATATTTTGAAGGACATTATTCAACAAAGTATAATTATTACAAAATTATCTTACTAACATAATCAACTATCTGAATCCCAACTTCTTAAAAGTAGTATTAATCATTTAATAAACACTTAATATAAAGCAACAAAAAAAGGTGGCAGCACCACCATGAATCCTTTTGTTAATAAATGAAAATATCAGCAACCTGAACTCTTTCAATAAAAATAATAATTTGGCAAGCTGAGTCCTGAAGGTAGATACTCTGCAAGCTCTAAAAGTTATAAATGAAATCTGAAACTCAGGAGAGACCACAAATGCAGAAACCCTCCTTTATTTTCCTCTAAGACTCGTCTACTGTGCGGTTTGGATGAACTCTGTACTTATCCAGTTCAGCAGCAGGAGAGCAGTGCCTGCTGTGTAGGACAGCCGGGTGCAAGCGAGGCAACAGGCTCTGTGCCTTGCTGCCTGTGAGAGAATCAGTGTGCTGATAGGGAGGGGAGGAGAACTGACCTGAACATCAGAGTCGATGTAAGGGAAGCAGCCAGGCCAGACTGGGAAATAAATGGGAAGGCAGGGCAGGACAGCACCTCTCAGTGTCACCAAGCCATGAGACCATGCACTCCTGAAATCTGCCTTCTTATAACTGAGATACTGTGAGTCACAGAGCTGCCTTCAGGTCCCACAGGATGTGTGTTATAGCCTAAGCCTCCACATGCACCACCTCCTTTTGCAATATACTTCTAGAACATCTCTCCTGTGGCAATGTGAGAGAGGAACAAGATTCTTAGGAGACACTTCCAAGAAAGAGATGCCCTCTGTGCAGATGCAGATCTTTTAGGGCACTCTTTCTGAAGGTACGATCATCAGGCAGAAGCTAGAGACAATGATTTGTAGAATCATCCAGTGATTCATAGATTGCCAAGGTCACAAGCTACACTGCACCCAAGAAATTATATGAAGGGCACTGTCTTGATTTCTTCTCTAAGCCCCAAGGAATATATCATAAGATGTGTCATATCTGTTAAAGTTATTTAATGGATATAGCTAATGACTGCTGTGGAATTATATTCACCCAGTTCCGCACATTCCACTCTTCTAAAGATCTGTGGTCAGCCAGCAGATTATTGAAACCCATTTACATAAATCTGCTGGCGAAATGAGAAAGGAGCAAAGGCAGCTACAGAAAAATAGCTAGACAGAAGAGCTGTGGCACTTATTCCATACAACATAAATACCTCACTATGCATCAGCAGGTTTCCTAAATTAAAAAAAAAATCTCAAAATAAGGTGACCTTTATGCAATCTTTAGGCTCATCTCCTATTGTAATATTGCCAAGATGACTTTCATCATACATGTAAATAAATTAATGAAAAAAGGAAAAGCATTTAATTCAACTCAGTATAACATCACGTTTATCATACTATATTTTTAAGTGGTGTGAATCTTTATTCTCTGTTATTATAAATATTATCCCAGATGTGTGTCAAATGGGTCTCAATGGGTGCTCATTATATTATTAACCAATCCCTCGAAATCCTTATTTTTTTGTCTGATATAATAATAACAATATCCAGATTAAGACTCCTGAGAGAAGGCACAATTTGTCTTGATTTTTAAAAAAGCAACTCTACAGTAATTTACTATTACAGCAGCAGCAGAATTTCAGTAAACCCTATTGTTTTACACGGTTAGCACTGTCATATTAATGCTTTTCTCATTAGTCAAGATCAAAGAAAACTGATGTCTCACAAGGGGTTTGAACTACAGTGAAGAGAACTTTTAACTCCTGGTCAGTTTTTGAACACTGTCCAAATCAGATGAACAAAATATTGCTGTTCTCAGATGAGACCTGTGTGAAATGGGACTGAGTCTCAGGAAATTCAGAACAAAGTAAAGAACCTTCTGCCTTTCTTATGAGTTTGACTCATGCCCAGCTCTGCAGTGAACCTCTCAGTTGTTCCACAGACTTTCATAACTTATTTTGTAGTTTCAACCCTTCTCTTAGCAGCTATCACACTGTGCAATAGATAGCAGTATCAATAGAGACCTAGAAATTGAAATGTCCTGTCCTTCCTGAAGTGGACTTTAAATGTCAGATGCCAGTCAACACAGGGGCACTTTATGTTTGTATGTTTGTTTCTACACTCTTGATAGGCAGTGAAGACATTTGTCTTCAGTATTGTAAATCATTCAGTTTTTAAATTAATTGAATTCATGTCCGTAAAATAAATTGTTATATTCATTTTAAGAAAACCATATTCAACTTTTTAAAAACATACATATTGATTCATCAAGTTGTAAGAAATATTCGGGCTGCTCACACTCAGCTATGCCAACAAATTTGATAATTCTCATATCAGAAAGGCACTTGTTAAATGAATGACTTCAGTTTCTCATTCCTGCGACTTGTCTCAGACTTTGTCTATGCCAGATAGTTTTACTTTGAGGTTATCCTAATGTTTCTGTGGCTGTTTCAGAAAAGGACATCTGTGATTCTCCAGTGCAGTGGGGACATAATCCACTGCCTCCTCTGCTGCAATCTGCAGCACTGCCCTGTGGGAAGTCCTTGCTGTGTATTGTTAGTATGCCGCTGTGAACTTCAGGACATGCAGCTCTTCTCAGAGAACGGTGGGATTTCAGAACAAATCAGTATGTCCTGCCTCATAATTTATTTTTTTTTCTTAAGATGACACCAAGCTGACTGTGCACCATCTGATAGCAATCCACAGTGGTAAACTTTCAGGGAAAAACTACGATGTGTTTCTCTACTGCTATTTACATGTTGCAGAGCTGTTATAGCTTACACACAATTCTTGGAAGGCATTTTTTTTTGTCATCCGAAGATTCTGAAGCTGCGGCACATCATCCCAGATCCCCATCAGAGCTTAATCCTCCCGCTCAGTGCTCACAGTACAGGCCCCAAATGATTGCTTCACTTGTATATTTGGCCAATGAATGCACATGGAATGGTCAGCTTCAGTTATTTTCCCTTAGATCTTCACAAGTACACTACAGAATCGACATTTTTCCCTATACATGAAAGAGGTATGTTTCTAGAAGAAAAATGGCAGCAAGATGGAAAAGCAACATGTAATGTCACAAACATAGAGAGGAACACGAATCTCTATGGGGCTAAAATCTTAAAGCTACCTAAAATCTCATCCTGAACATCAAGTAAAAAGCCCCAGAATACACTGCAAAAATCCCCATAATGTCATTTAACATATGAGGCTAGTGGGAGCAACTTGCCAGCAAAACCCACATTTGTATGGGTGCAATGAGAGAGCGAACATAGGAGGACTCTGCCAAAACATCTAATGTCAGGATCAGTGCATTCCAGAACTTCTGCTAGCATGCTTTTCTTCTGTCGGTCCAGCCTTAGTAACCTCTCCCTAACCATAAATTATAAATACCACACGTAGATTATTAGTTCATACAGCTGGCATGATGGCATGTAAGTCGTTGGGGTTCATGCTGGAAGTATAAGAGAAGGTTAGATAAATGCCTATCAGGAATGGTGTGAGTATTCCCAACTCTTTTTCGCTGCAAAGCCTTTCCACTCCTATTTCCTTGACGATTTGGTATAAATCAATTACTTGGCACATCTATCAAATAATTACCTTTCCTATGCCTCAACTGGAAGTTGTGTGAGACTGCTTCAGTTCCCTGCGCTATACACAAGGATTATATTTAGGATCAACAATAATTTTATGGTAAACTACAAACTAGAACTGAATTTTAAATATTTGTTTACAGACTGTTGCAATGCCAGTAGCAACCAAGGTCTCACAGTGCCTGATGTTTGATTCTTTTCAGCTGTCCATCACAGACATAGAAACAACCAGAAGCGTTCACACTGTGGAAGGATACCACAAATGTACAGAGGTAAGCAGTAAAGATTCTGCAGTATACCCTGCTCATGTCAACTGCACATAGGACATCTCTCATTATTCTTATCAAAACTTGCTTTTATATTGCCTTAGAGACCTACATGTGTCCCGCAGTTGCCAAAAGTAAAAACTAGCTAAAAAGTCCTTCTTCACTTTCATTAGTCCCATTGGGTGGGAAGAATGCACAGCAAGTTGTGTGTTAAATCCAGTTCTATCCAAAAAACTTAACGGGGATGCTGTACCCATCAGAAAGGATGCACAGCAGGCTCCCATATGATGGACCCTTGTCTTTGATCTGAGATTTCAAAACTTGTACATTTTGTGTAGTACCTGGCTAATGATTTTAGTTCCTGAACACGACAATTTAGTAACCACACTCAATTGTGTCAAAGCTATAGTATTGCATTTCACCCGAGCACACTGTCATTTATGTACCTATCTATTCTATATCTATGTATATATACACATAGACATATGTACCCCTCCACAAATATGTAGCTAATATATTTTGACTGAAATTAGACAGATATACAGAAGGAAAATTCTCAAGTTCAAATACATTTTGGAGTTTAAAAATGATATAATGTGAATCCTAAAATATTTATTTTTATCTTGATTTTGGAAACAGGACTGAATCCATTAGTATTTAGACTGGAAAGGGAATAAACAGTTTCATTAAGGAGACATGTTAGCTCCAATGATGTCTATTGGGGCAAGCCTGCACTCCGGCTGCATATGGTGTACCTTTAAATAGGGCTGTTAAAATACCAAATAAAATGTCAAAGTCCGTCAGGCCTGGAGCTTTTATAAATTGTTTAGACTGGGGATAATTTGGGTTTTGTACATCATGCCTTGCAGATCGTGCAGCATGGAGATAGGATGGGAAAGGGGGCCAGGGAGAAGAGCACAGGGCGGCCAGCGAGGCGGAGGCACCTCCAGGTCAGGGCTCTCCTCACCAGCCACCTTCCTCTGCTTCCAGCCTGCATGCCCGCTGTTTGCCTCTCCTCTCCCTGGGTGGTATCCTGAGGTTACATGCACAATTAAACAAACATATTAATTTATTTTTTTTTATTTTTTAAAGACATAACTTCAAAAGGCAGCACCACAGCCACTTGCCCAGAGGTGTGCAGGCGATGAGGAGCTTCACCTCGGGCTGTAGCCCTCTGCTCTGTAACCACCACCACTGCCCCAGTTTATGGACAGCAAGGAAGTCCCTGGTGAGGACTGGAAGCACCGCCCGGGCTCCCACACCTTCGTGGCCGTGCCCCCCGCCCTCCTCCCGCCACCCTCCCGGGAGCAGGACGTTGAACAACGCCTTCCCTTCAGTCTCCCCCCACGCCCCGCTGCCCCGGCGCTCCCACCCACGGCGTGGCCCTGGCCTCACCTTCAGCTCCCGGGAGGCCACACGGGCCGCCAGCTCGATGACACAGCCCACCGCCATGCGTGCCGCCCCGGCCGAGTGCAGCTCGTTCCAAACGGTGTCACTGTCCACCTGAGCAAACAGCCGGCCCCGGGAGGAAGGCAGGGGAGAGAGGGAGAGAGAGAGGGAGAGGGAGAGCATGAGAGAAAACAAACCTGTGAGGGAGGGCTGGCAGCGTGACAGCCCGTGTACAATAACATCAGTCTTCCGTCCTGGCCAGCTGAAAGGCCTTCTGGACATGGCTTTGCTTATGCTTTTTCTCTGCACGGGCTTCTCCAATGGAAACACATTCCTGTCATGCCTCGCTGCCATTCCCTGTTTAGATTTCTCATTACAAACAGTGTTACATCGCCAAGCCGGGCCGGCTCATCGGCCGCCAGATGCAGCGCGCCAGGTCCTCACACTGGTGGGGGCACGGGGACCTGCCAGCTCTGGGACCAAGTGTCCAGCGGGGACAGCCACCCCTGCCTACAGCAGCCACCACCAGCAACTCTGGCGACCAAAACTCACCAGGGGCTCAGGTCATCACCCTTTTTTTTTTAAAAAAATAAGGGCAACAAACACTCATCTTTCCCACCCAGGCAGGAGCAATTTTTAAATGACCAAAAATCAGAATAATTAATTGTTTGGATCATTTTCCATGCCATTATTGCCATAGACAGAAAATAAAATTAAATAAAATGAAGTTTGATGAACTAATAAATTTTGGCTTGAATGGCTTTAGATCCCACTTTGTAACAGATGAATGTGGTTACTCTAAAGCAGAGAAAATTATCTTTTGTTCCTTCTAAATGAGCGAGTGCAACATGTAAAACATTATATAAAACAGAAGGATAAAATATTGTAAAGACAAAATATTATAAATGACCTATTATAAAGATGGCTATGCAGCTGCTCTACAACTTAAATTGGTGTGCTCAAATTTTATTTTTGAAATCTATTTTCAGTAACTATTTGAAGAAACATACAAAATAAATACAGGTGAAATGTTTTATATTCCTTATATGATACTTTGCCAAGCAGACATGATGGTGTGAAATAGTCTGAAAAAGTCATCCAAAGAGACAGCCAGACTTTCTTGACGCTCCATGGGAAGTGCATTTAATTGTACCATACTGTACACATTCATCATGAAAAATGTTTAGGAATAGACAAAACACTGTAACAGATGCTATTTGGGTAACTTCCAAGCACATCGAGACATTTTCAGTTTGAACCAGAAGCTTCTGTTCCTAATTTCTCCAAAAAAAAAAATAAAAAATTAAGTAATCAAGTAATTGAAAATGGATGCAACTGGATGCAACTGCTACTCAACTCTGGAGGTTCTGAGGAATTTCTCTGATTAGTCATTTGAAACAGAAAGAAGCTTGATCTTCTCTACACCTGTCAAATGTCTTCATCATTACTGTTACAATAATATTATGTTTCAACCTACTAAAGTGATCTTATTTTTCAGTGTACTGGACCTGAGTTTTCTATCGTTTTGATCAGATTTGTGTGCATGCAGCAGAACTAATGAAAATAGTTCGTATCCACAGTAGACCTGAATAAGAAGACTGGATTTCGCTTGCAAAGTTTAGAATAACAGTAATAACACCACACTGTGTTTTCATCTGAGAGACTCAAAATGTTGTACAAACACAATTAAGCATCATCAACTTGATACAGGATGATTTATCGTATTTGTTTTGCAGATTGGTAGCTTGAAATATAAATAAATTAAGTAGCTTTCCCAAAGACACACAGAAATCAATAGGTAACTAAGAAAATTACAACAAGAAATAGGAAAGAAACCAAGTTGTTAAAAAAAAAAGTTGTATTTAACATTAGGCAGACCTTCAAGTTGTCTCTCAACTGCTTTAAAGCAACTCTGAATCAGTTTTCATTTTTAAAACAAATAAGGAGATAAGTAAGTAGAGGTCATCGGTTAAATCAATTTAATCAAACTCTAATAAAGTTTGAAAAATACTGTGCAATACTTTAAATAAAGAAGTATCAACAAGAGAGCTGGGAGGGAGTACTGTCTTACTATTTTTATGGCTAGCAAATTAAGGTTAACATGAAGGAGTGGCTGATGAAAATGATTCAATGGCAGCTGCTCCGTACACCAGGGCACGAGCAGGAGCCTGCATCCTCAAAGGGACTATGATTCATTTCCAGGAAGGTCGATTAAGTTAAAATTGTAACCACAGCTCGAGAGTACCCACCCTTCAAGACAGTTGTCTGCTCTGACACATGAGACGGCAGACTCTCCAACCACCGAACACTGAGTATTGGCCGGTATACAGCATTTATCATTTTCTGCTTTCAGCTGAGTGTGAGGAGACTGAACTGGGACAATAAGACCAAATATCTTCCACTAAAAATTTTCCCTCATACCACTTGAATGACTGCTACCTAATTTTCACAGAATCACAGAACGTTAGGGATTGGAAGGGACCTCAAAAGATCATCTAGTCCAATCCCCGTGCCAGAGCAGGACCACCTAGATGAGGTTACACAGGAATGTGTCCAGGCGGGTTTTGAATGTCTCCAGGGAAGGAGACTCCACAACCTCCCTGGGCAGCCTGTTCCAGTGTTCTGTCACCCTTATTGTGAAGAAGTTTCTTCTCATATTTAAGTGGAACCTCCTGTGTTCCAGTGTGTACCCATTGCCCCTTGTCCAATCATTGGTTGTCACTGAGAAGAGCCTGGCTCCATCCTCATGACACTCAGCCTTTACATATTTGTAAACATTAATGAGGTCACCCCTCAGTCTCTTCCAAGCTAAAGAGACCCAGCTCCCTCAGCCTTTCCTCATAAGGGAGATGCTCCACTCCCTTAATCATCTTCATGGTTCTGCACTGGACTCTCTCCAGCAGTTCCCTGTCCTTCTTGACCTGAGGGGTCCAGAACTGGACACAGTATTCCAGATGTGGTCTCATCATGGCATAGTAGAGGGGAAGGAGAACCTCTCTCGACCTACTGACCACCCCCCTTCCAATACACCCCAGGATGCCATTGGCCTTCTTGGCCACAGGGGCACAGTGCTGGCTTATGGTGGTCCAATAAAAATGGGAAATCAGGAAACAAAGCAGTGTTTCCTGAGGAATTTTCAAAAAATGCCACCTAAATGTACATAGGAAATTCAAGATCTTTTAGCTGATCTCTTGGGCATGGTACATATGACAAATGGTAGACCCTCAAATCCAGGAGTTGCCAACTGAAGCTGTGTAACTTAGTGCAGTTATTATAACACAAGAAAACTAACATAAACATATTAATAATTATCCTTGAAAGGGACAGTATTACAAACTTAGATGTCAAATTCAATTTCATGTTAACGCAACATTTAAGACTGAATTTTTGAGGAACATCTGATGAAGAACAGCCTAGAAAAACTTTCATCACACAGCCAATGCTTTAGCTGTAACTACTGGAAAATGCCATTTCACTCCATTTTATATCTCTATTAGTGCTATGTATTGCCTTAAATGTTTCAGGTGTTTAAACAGATTTTCTTTTAGTGATACTCAATGTTTACATTGTAAATCACTGATGAAATACAGTGATACAAATGGTAAACCCATTAAAATTACAGTTTCTAGCTGGCCCAGTTGTCAAGCTATATATAAAATGTAGCAATGTAAAATCCTACTAGATATGCTTTTCTTTATTCCCATTAGATTAAATGGTTGGATTTTATACAAGGGAATAAGATCAGACACCGGTTTCTGGTTCTAGTTCATGTAAATATCACGTGTATCTGACAGTCTATCTAGATGCTGAGTATGCATGAATTTGTGACAAATGTGATGCTGTCTGAATCACAGACTATGAAAAAGTCAGATGGAATTTTATAAGAGGTTATTTTTGTTCTGCAAGTGATTTGGAGCAGCTGAACCATTCAGTGAAAACTCTGTCTTGATTAGGAATTTTTTTCAGAAAATGTTAAACAAGATTTAGAGAAAATACAGCATTTGTAGTTTTATTCTAACACAGAATCTTAGCCCTTTTTTCTGCTTAATTAGATACATTATTTTCATTTAAGAGTCCTTTAAAAATTGTCAGGGTAGGAAAACATTATGAATGTCCAACCACATGAAAAAGAAAAAAAAAAGTAAAGCATAATAGTTTCAGTGTTAAACAATGAGCATATTACACATTTCGTTATCAAAAATCCTATCACTGCTGCAGTTCTTCAAAGGATTGTGCGTGAGAGCACCAAGAGCCAGAGAACACGAGCCCTATCTGAACACTGACTTTCTAACACACATATGGATTTACTTCACTCCGAGTTTCCTGAATGAGCACTGCAGGTTGTAGGCTTTTTCAAGCACATCTAGTATAGCTCAATCATTGGCATGTGTAGCAAAGCTAATACTCTGTAAAGCTACAGATGATAGAAATTAAGCTACCTGTCCCTGAAGTGGATGTGGAGGCATTAAAGAGGAAGGGAATGACTTAAGTGAAAAGAAATGTAGGTAACTTTTCTTTACTGAATGCAACTTATGTTTCAAGCCCTGTGTGCAGAAATTCCCTGCTTTGCACTACAAAAAGAACTTGATAGGAATGCTTCCTGCAAGAAATATCTATGTGATAATTTGACTTTCACAGTGAAGACTTTAAGCATACTAAAAACAAGCTAAGAAACAAGAAGCTTTGCAGCAGAGATGTTTCAGCAGATAGAAAGCTTGTACTGTACCCCCTCATGGCTGGAATATTGCATGTTAAGGAAGACTGACTATGAAGTTTGAAAGTTACCAACTCCTCATATTGTGCTCAGTTTGTGGCACGTGCATGTGAAGGTGGAAAAAAGGGATATGTAAGTACATCTGAGAGACTGTTAACTTAAAGGCCTTTCTGAAATCACCACAGTTGCTGAAACTGGAAATGTTACTTGTCCTGCTATTTACATTTATCTGGAACCTACCTATGGAAGGCAAAAAAGTGGCATGAATAGTAATTCTAAATAATTTTTAAAAATATTTGTAATTGCCTTTTGTTTTACCTATCCCTTCCCTGGCTAGAGAATCTCTTCACTCATCCTCTGTTTAAGTCCTTCTTCCTCTGGAAACTTCCTGTGATCTGCCTGATGATCACTGGGCCCCCGTTCTGCTGACCAGAGATTCTGCTCACAGTTTGACACACCATTCCATTTTTCACACCCTGTGTGGTGTATTCACCTGGGTGAGTTGTCTCTCTTTCTTAAATAAGTATTGTAAACTCTGAAGTTGCCTTAAATATAGATCCACTTATAAATATATGGCAATATAAAAGAGATCCCATGCTACTGCTTTGGGACGGATTCTGACAAAGCATCCTAGAGATTGCCCTCTCTCTCTCAAACACACACACACACACAATTTGTGATTTAACATAAATCCAGCTTCCACAGTGGAATTCTGGTTTAACTTCTAGAAAGAATTAAAAATATACTGAATCACTCATCTGGCTCTGGATTCTCTGCACAACTGTTGCCATCATAAAAATCAAAATCAGTCCTCCTAGAGTTACGACATGTCCCTCCCAGGGATGCTCTACTTATTCTCTGAAAATAGTTCAAAAATGCAATCTGTCATCTACCTTTTCATGAAAATTTTGACCTGTGATGATCCTTTGATAGCAGTGACTGTATCCTATGTGTCCAATGTCACAGTATCACAGTATGTTTGGGATTGGAAGGGACCTCAAAAGATCATCTAGTCCAATCCCCCTGCTGGAGCAGGAACGCCTAGGTGAGGTCGCACAGGAACATGTCCAGGTGGGTTTTGAATGTCTCCAGAGAAGGAGACTTCACAACACCCCTGGGCAGCCTGTTCCAGTGTTCTGTCACCCTTACTGAGAAGAAGTTTTTTCTCAGAAAAAAGTCCTGAACTACAAACTAAAAAGTAGCAGTTAGTTGCAGTAGTTTAGAGTCTTTGCCCATTATTTAAAAGGCAGAGGTTGGGCTCAACTGTTCTTATAATTTATGGAAGTTAATTCAGTATTCATTTCATATGGATACATTTCAACACAAATCTGGAAAAACTACCACATAAAAATATTGTCCTTTGATATAAGTGGTTATAAAATTGAGAAGTAAATAAAATCTAGTCAGCTAGCAACAGCATAGCTATATGCAGTAAACAAACTGATTAAACTGTGAGAAATAATATAGGAGAGTACAGACCTCCTCAGTGATACTGCAATTAAATAAAACTTGTGTATTGCAGAGTTAATTACTGTGCTTTAACTTTAAAAGCATTCAGAGTCTCACACTCTTCTACTTACACCAGAGCAAATATGTTTGCATCACTGTTTTTTTTTAAATTCTCTGGCATGAAAATAGAAATCAGAAATTTTCCTGAAGTGCTGCAGCCTCTAAAAAAATGTGTGTGGCATCTTGCTACCACTTCCAGCAAGGAGTCTGTCATTCTTGGAGACAGTTGGTGCCAGTAAACACTAGCACATAAGTTTGGGATACTTTGCTCCTGGCCATGAGCAGTGCAGCTTCCCAGGTGCCACACTCAAAGCTCTCACCTCTCACTCCTACACATGTCCTGGTGGTCATCCATCACCTCTGTGATTTCCACTAAGAAGCAAAAGGTCCTCGATGTGCTTCTCAGCTGCTGCTTTATCTCACCATGACTAAAGAAGCGAAGGTGTGCAGACCATCTCCAAGGGACAACGTCTAACGAATGGCCTGTCAGCCATGTCTTTCATTAAGGAACAAAGGAAGAAAAGTTTACATGGCTGACATCTCTTCAATAAATCCCATATACAGGAACTGTGTAAAAGCAGGCTTCTTTAGGGAAAATATGTACAGTAAACTTACTTTATTTTTACTGTTATTTTCCAGCCATATTAGAGATTTGTCCTGTTGTTTCCAGCTGCTTTAATCTAAAATGCCTGCCATAAAGAGTACCCAGAATATCAGCTTTTCATATTTTCTTGCCTACCAGTCTGGTTTACAAATTAATTGTGAAGGGGATGTGATGTTTAGGCTCCAGTGGGATGAGTAGTTCAAAGGATCTTCACAAATCATTGCTTAAACAAAAAGCATGGAATTTACTTGAGCTTGCATTGGTTTCTCTGTTGTGTTTGAGTAATTATAGTAGGAGAATTTGTCAGCAATAGTATTCATGGAAATTGACTTCTAATTGAGGTTATTAATTCTGCCCACAAAACCCTCTTTCAGGGCAAGAACAAGGAATGTGGACAGTACATATACCCACCGTCTGCAGAATATTTAACATTTTAAAAGTTTTACCTGTTAATAGTGACCTAATTTATAAAGCTATTATAAATCAAAGCCAATTTTAATAAAATAATCAGAAAAAAAAATCCATGTAAAAATTAGTAATTGAATGCCCAGCAGAGTTGCTGATGTTAGTAGTCAGCCATTGTTAAAAATACAGCACCCATACTTCTGTACAAATGGAATTCACCTCAAGGTTTGAAAAGAACAAGTACATGTGTGAAGTATGTATTGAAAAATAAATATCTTCATATTCAAAATGAGAATCAGAAAATAATCCTGCTAAATCAAGCAGAAGCCCAAATAGAGTATCTTCAGAAGAAGTAGTTTGATTTGGTTACTCTCTTAAACTGAGTTTTATGACAGGCATTCAGAATCTCTAGGTCTCATAAAGCATACATGAGACACCCTAAAGGACCTGAAAGCCTTAGTGAAACAGTGGTGTGTGGATCATTGGTAGGGAAATGAAGGGAGTATAGCATGGATTAGATGTGGATTAGAACTCGTTCTTAGAAAAAACTCATAAATAAAACACTTAGGCCCAGATTCAAGTCTCAGATATGTGGCATATATCACCAGATGCTTGTAAAAATGTTACTGCACTTTCAGACGTAGCCCTGAGTACTCTATTAATTTAACTTGACATTTGTTTTAGTATTTAATGGATTAGTGTGTGAAAATGCTTGCACAACTGCCTTCTTATGTTTGACCATGCAGTTTCCAGGAGTTCATGGGCAAATAGATAGA
Organism: Nesoenas mayeri; assembly: GCF_963082525.1. Classification (NCBI taxonomy): domain Eukaryota; kingdom Metazoa; phylum Chordata; class Aves; order Columbiformes; family Columbidae; genus Nesoenas; species Nesoenas mayeri. The sequence continues at coordinate 131,992,690 of NC_137543.1, forward strand.
ATGGTCTGAAGCTGGTTGTAATGCTTACTGTTACAGAAAAGACAACTTTTGTGTGCAGAATTCAGGACTTATTTTTTAAAGTCTGATCATTTGCTGCTGAACACATTTTAGCAATACACAGCATTTCAGCTTTTTTCTGGAATGTAGATGATCTTTATGTTAGAGGCCACCATGGAGCTGTGCTAGAACCTAGTGTTTATTCAGACAAGCAACACATGAACATTTCCTCTTCAGAAAGCTTTTCTGTCCATCTTGGGGACTAAATTTTATCAATAAACACATGATGTGTTTTTAAAGTGCAAATGTGAATTCTGCTTTAGTTACAGAATTCCTATCAAATCCATATGTGTCTGTGTGATTGAATCTGGGGAGAGTGAATAATATTAGTAAATTGTAGATGACACTATTCCACAATTTACATTTTACATACATACATATATATATATATATATATATATATAAAGTGTTTCATATTCTGTCAAATAAGAAGGTTTCTTCGCAAGATGCTGGCCTTTGGCAACACAACAGTTTTTAGGAAATGTACGAAATTAGTTAAGACCTTTAAAGGTTTGACTTTATGATAGCTCATTAATTTCTCAATAATTTTCTGTGTTCCATGTGCTGTATCTTTGTTTACAATTTGAATCTGGTCTAGCACCAAGGAAAAAAGGTCCTCGGTTAAAAAGGGTGAAAAAAATATTATCAGCTCTGTAGTGTGAAGAGATTTTTTCCTTTTTTGTGGCCATGGTATTGATATGCTAAATGAGGCGTTCCCTCCCTGCCAGAGATAAGACACCATTGCACTTTCCAGATCCACAGATGAAGTCTCTGTACCTCCATAAAGGAAGAGTATCTGTTTCCTGTTCTGATCATCCAGACTCACACTTGTTAACTTACTTTTTTTCTAAGATGTATGTGCCTAAAATTGTCAACCTAGCTACTTCAAGTCCCTGTCAATGAAGGAAATTAGTCACCTCCAGTCAGTTCTTCTGATCTTAGGTGAAGAGACTCCTGCTCTAGCAATGCACATGGCTCTCTAATGGTTATACAGGCAAGCAAGGGTGGTCAGGGTCCTGCTTTGGCTGTTTCACTAATTTGTCTAAAGTGAGGTATGTGAAGCTGGACAAGTGAGTCTTCAGACAACCGTTGTTCTGAGCTAAGAGTAAGTAAATGTACAGTTTTTCTCTCATTTCCCAATTTCTTCTTCAGTTTGCCCACTCAAGGAAGCTGTGAGCTGGTCAGCTAGAAAGCCTTCAATTCTGTATGCGTGAGAGCTTGACTAAAACGTAATGTCAGTTGGTCCATTCCTACAAAACACAGTCCACTGAAACAGCTGGCTCCCATGAATTGCCAGAACTGATAGGGTATATTACCTAAAAAGTGCATTCACCAGAGTGGCTGGGAGCACGTTACACACTCATTCCCTCATTCTGTGGCCTAAATATGTTTATCTGGAACTGCACAAACTGTCTGAGTGTGCAGACACTTAAATGCTCCAGGATGACAAACCTGCAGCCCTTGCTCTGGTCCCATACCCACTGGCCTTAAGTTGTGCCTTAGGGTGGTACTAGGATGGCCTTTTTGGTCATGTATTTTTATGATTTCTGCAGAAAATGACACACAGTCAATGCTGTGTAACTGTGAGTCCTAAACAGTTAGTGTATCAATTGAAGTATAATGTGCCTATGAGGTTGTTTTGACTAAATCTTGGAATTTCTTTAGGGATGGTGTAGTTGCCAGAGAGGCTTAGGACGCAGACCAGTCTTTCATTCCCAGAAGTCTCCCGCAATCTGCTCAAAAATATTATAACTGGCAAAGTTCAGTAGGTTAATAAGGCTACTCAGGCAAGTAGTTTCAATTGATAGGTTAATATATTAGCAGTGATGATTTCACTGTGAAAGACATCATATTAATTAGCTGAGCTTCTAGGAAAAACAGATTGTTTTCCCCAAACCAGGAAAAATACATAGTTTTGGTCGATATTATGCACACACTATACCTATTTTGGTACAGCCTGGGATACAGGGGAAGGTCACCAGTTTATCGGAACACCATGTTTAATTAGAGTGCCCAAACCATAGGCACTTCTTTACAGCCAGTTTTGCAGGCAGATATAAGGAGACATCCCTAAGAAGCCTGGAACCTGAAATCTACTACAAGGAGACAATGCCATCACCAATACTTTCTTAATTTTTACACTATTGTACCATGGTAATGGAGCTAGGTAGGTACCATTAGCTCTTATACAGATAACAGGAATGAAGAGTCATAATGTGTAAAGGCTGAAAATTCTTCCTGGGCCCAGACTAAGATCAAGGGAAGAAGCAAAAGATATGAGAAACAGCAGAAAACAATTTGTTGCTTGGATGACTTACTAAAATTGTATAACAGTGAAATCTTGCCTTTCTTATTGCTTTTGTTCCTGTGTGGTCAGGATAAAAAGCAGTACTGTCCAGCTACCACAGCAAGGAATGCCAGGAGGAAATTCAACATCCACAGAATATTAATATTTTGTGATTTTTGTAAAATGCAGGGAGTTTTTATAGCTTTACAGTCTATTCAGCTCACTAAATATTTATTCGGCAAAAGTTCGATTCCTCACAGGGTGGTGTTCCCCCCCAGCTCCTCCTCTTGCAATTCAAAGATCTGACTTTACACGTTACAGGTTTGGAGCAATGTCTTTGGAGGGTGGGGGGAGAGCAGAGGGGATTGGATAACTGCCCAATTTCATATGATAAAAGTGAAATTCTCTGCTGTCTGCAGGACAATCCCCAGGGAACAACGTATGAAACCCAAACTTAAATAAAATCATATCCTGTTTGCAAACATCATATTCCCTTTGCTTCTCAGTAATCTGGACCCATAAACCCCAGCACAGCTTGAGAGCCCATTCCTCATCTAAACAAATGCCATAAGCCCCTTTATACTTTTACAACCATGTCAGAAAATAATATTGACTGCCAATAGTGATGTGATTGGAGTTGCCTCCTCTGAGCCATAAAAGAAGCAGTCTGTTATCAATTTCTCTAAATGTATCAAGGGAATTATGGGTCGGTTCAGTTCCAAGTTATAAATGACAATTCAAAAGCCCCAGAAGTGTTTGAAGCTAGGAGCCGATGATGACATTATCATAAAAGACTGCTCTTCTTTGCTTTTGTGGGTTTTTTGCCTATCAACTAGACAAAAAAATATGGCTGAGAAATGACTTCAAGATTTCTTCACACAGCAGCAGGTCAAACAGGCAGGAAAACAATCGCTATTTTTAGTGACAGACTGAGGAAAGGAGATGAAACTTAGTGCCATTAAAAGTAGATTTCTGCTTCTCTTATTGTCATTTTCACAGCACAACAGAGGTGGAAGAATTGAAATAGATGGATGCATTGATCAAATGATCAGTTATAGCTCTAGCAGCTGTTTACAGATGAAAAATTGTGGAATGGTCTGATAATCCACAGAACCAAAAAGTAATTTCTGATTATTCTCCCCATTTGGCCACTTCACCTGCAATCTACCCACCTCTCCTGGAAGCCTGTTCACATTCCAAACCTCTGACCAGCTGCAAGAAACCATCTCTTGTTATTAAAACTGTTGGCTGTAGAGCTGCTATTCTCTCTCCAACACAAGGAATTGCATCCCCCCCGGTATTATTATAGAATTCTTTAACAACAGTTGGTTCTGGAACAGCCTTAAGCTTGAAAAAAGAATAAAAAGCATTATTGCAAGAGAGAGGTCCCATATTCAGTGACTGTTATACTGCTGACCCTGGGTAGTCCTCTGATACAAAATTAACCATCATTGCAAGAAAACCTGTAATGGACAAATTTAGGAGGTTAGATTTAGACAACTGTTAGACCTGTTCAGTTTGGTTGTCAGGGTGAAACAGCTTGATGTTCTTAGACAAGAGAGCTAATTATTGTTTAGATAATTTCCTATAAAACTATAAAGTTTATTGTTTGATTTCCTCTGAAAGTCTAACACATACCAAACCAAATCCACCAGTGACCCTGACATAAACAGTTCCTATCACTTCTTGAAAGAAAATTCATATGGATGAAAAATGTTTACAAAGTCAGTAAACGGTAGCTTTACATGCATTTTGCACTGGTACAAAAGATTTAGAACCATGATGGAACAGGATTAGGAAATATTAGTTATGGACACTGCCTCTTGTTTGTTTTTCAAAATTATTGGGGAAACTTTATTTTACTGTAACTGTAAGTAATCTCCAAAGAAGATGATCCCTGATCTTGACTGATGTTTATTTGTGCTGTTAGAAAAGAGATAACAATGAAATAATATAGTAGAATTTGGGGTTACAAAGGTTTGTCAGACCTCTGTTTGAGAACGATGCAAGCCATCCCAAACTCATGCTGATAAAGTCTTTATAGTTCATCAGCTGGGATGTCTTCAATGCCTGTGGAGTCCTAGGCTCCAGTCCTTGCTCCAAGAGCAGTTTCCAGTTCATCCAGTGATTCTTTAATGTGAAATATAGAAGCTGTTTGCGGAGCAGTGGCTCAGAGCTAGGACTTCACATTATTTATCAATGTATGATAGGTAGATCATAGCCTTAGGTACATGGGCTTTATCCTACTTATGTGCAGTCTTACTGGCCCAGTGCTATTTCAACAGTGGCACAGCTTCAGTGTGTGATGTGAGGGTCCCCATCCAGGAACAATCTATGGTAACAATGTCCACTAAGAGATGGGAGATCTGATATTAAATCCAACCTGGCAGTGGAGAGAAATGAGCCTAAGTTTTTCATTCCCTATGTGGGTAGTCTAACCATTAGTCTATTTAGTAATAGAAGAGCTGCATGATAACAGCCAGCAAGGTCCCCTTATCATTAGAAGACAATAGGACCAAAGAGCTCTGAAAACCATTATTCAAGAGGCAGCCATAAAGTCTCCTGCAAGAATGGAAGTCTTTCTGGTTTTGTTTTTGTTTTTGTTTTTTTAATGCTTTCTCACTGTTTCTATCCCTCCTTAAAATCCTTGCATAAACTATTCATACTGCTTGACATTGATTATTGCTTTATAACCCTCAATTAAGTGGAAAGATACTAATTAGTAATGCTGTTTCTTTCTTTGCACCATCATTTTTGAAAGTAAACTTCAGAATTGCTTTCCTCACAATTTGAAGCAGCTTCCTTTCCCAGAGCTCCTCTTGACCAATAGACAGCTAAATATCACTGAAAAAGAGCTCCTAATCTGATTATTTACCTTGAAAAAGGTCATAACCCATTCCTTTAAAAGAGCCCCACAGCAAGCCTGACAATAATAACATGTAGAAAGGCAAACCAACTAGAAAAAAAATAAATAAAAGATCAATTTCTACAACATGTTCTTTAATCAAATTTCCATTATTTTAAATAAGAAATACAGCAAACAGACTCAAAAAATGTAGATAAATTTAAGTGCTTAAAAAAATGAAGTTATCTTGAGCATCTCTGCCTTGTGTTACATTTAAAATAGAAAATGTACTTTTGTTAGCGGAAGGATTGCAAAGCATATTTCTATTCACAATTTTTAATACCACAATAACTTGTTTCATAGAAAAATCTTATACATTATTTTTCAAAGTGTACCACAGTCCTATTTACTTGCCATAACCCTCAAAAAGATTTGTGAAGAAATTTTACATCAGCTTCTCTTTACTCAGAAGCCTGAACAACATTTTTTATCAGCTTTACTCTTTTCCAGTTTTCTCTAAACTTCTCAATAACTTCAACAACAGCATGAAAATATACCTTTTTTTACACGTGTGCATATATGTGTGTGTGTGTGTGCATATGTGCCCATGATAGTGCACAGAGGTGCCTGTGGACATACATGTCTGTCTCCATATGTAAAGTTAACTGATCCACACACAGAAATGAGCCCCTACTTTCAAAATTAGCAGATTGCTAGTCACCAAATTTTAGGCAGAATCCTCAGCAAGCTCAGTCCACAGTAGAGGAGCTGCAATAATTGCCATTTCCTCCTCATTCTTTGTTCCTTAAGTTATAGTTCAGAAATCCTCAAAAATTACTAAATACTGACATCTAAAATGGAATTTTTCTTTTTGTTGTATTAAAACCTTACAAAATTTGTAGTTCTTCTGTCAGGTATGTCATAATAAAATACCCTCCTATAAATAACACTAGTATGGTATGGAATTTATCTTTTGCGAAATGTAAAAGTAAATAAAATGTTAGAAGATTGCATTGGAAGTTGACCTCCAGAGACTATGCCTTTATTCCTGCATACTCAGAAATAGTGAAAGGGAACTAAAAGACATACGCATCATCCAGCCAGCCCATCAATATCTGATAATATTATCATTAAACTTTGATATTGCTGACATCAGAAAATAGCACTCCTAGCTGGACCAAAAGTATAGAATACTTTTGTGTGAAAAACACCTGTACATGAAAAATTATTTCTCCCTGGTGTTGTCTTTACTGGAATTTAATTGGACCATGATACCAACTTAGGTAGAAATTCTCCATTCTCCATGTTTTTCAATAATTTATGTTAATTCCTTTACCTTGTGTTGCAACAAATTTTTGTTTGCAGTATTTTGTCTACTGTGTCCTAATAGTGACAAGCTTGTATTATATTTCAGAATGAATCCATTTTGAAATAGGATCTAAAAATGCTCAAATAATGTATTAGTTTAACAACACACAAGTTATTAGATAGTAGCTAGTGACCACTTACCATACTAAATGTTAGCTTTGGTGATTTTTTTGTCCTTTCTGAGATATGTGAAGCCATGTTTACCTTTCGACAGTACACAAAGCTTCTCCAAAGCTTATTCTGCTGTAACAATTACATACACATTACTTTCCTCAAAAAATAGAGCTTGTGTGAAAAATCTGAAGTCAGACAATGAAGAAATGCATACATTACCACAAAATCTAACTGTTCCATATGCTTATTGTGATGTACTGTCTTCTGTGTCTTGGAAAACACAGTACGATAATGGCTTTTTATCAGTTTCTGAAGACTTTGAACTGAAAATGCAATAGCGCTAAAGAATTCACGAATTAATACATATGTTGTGTGCTGTCCCTCTTGTGAAAAAGCAAACCTCTACTTACCCCAAGTCCCCCACAAGGCAACAAGGAAAAGAGTTTTTGAGACACGTTTCCTATATATTAAAGGGAAACAAACAAACAAAGAAAAAAAAAAAAGTATCATTTATCAAAAAGACATTTAAACACTGGAACAGTAATCACTTTTTACAGTAATTCAGATTTGGCTCTCACATGCTGAAAATGCCATATATTAGAATAAAAAATATTAATAGCATTTAGAAAGCAAATCAGCCATGGCACATTTACGGCACTCTTTTGCAATGACAAATCTTAAGATTGGTAAGCAGCAGTTTCAAAGGACTATAATGATCAAATCTCCACAGAAAGTCACCCTGAACTAGGATGACTGGTCATCCTGATATCTGTAGCTGATAAGCATCTTGTCTAAGCGAGTCAGCTTCTTCTACAGCCAGTGGAGAGAGGCAGGCACCTCTGCCCAGCCTAGATGACTAATGGGATGAACTGTGCTTCAGAAGTGCCTGTTTCTTTTCACTGACAACAGAGGGAACCTCATTAAGATGGTATTAAACTGATGACTAATTTCTTAACTTCATCTCTCCAAAAAGTTTTTCCTTTGAAAATCACAGCCTTAGTCTTCCTACCTATGCAGAAATACTGTTCTCTTCAGTTACATACCATTTTTAAAACATAAAACAAAATAAGACTTGTTTCAGTATTACTCCGTAAATACATTCTAGTAAAGGGAACAGAAACTTAATAGGCTTTAGAATCTAATTTCTAGCTTACTTCGCTCTATACACTAGATAATGTAATAGGGTTTAACTTCATATTTATACTCACTTTTTATTCATTCATGTTTTCTTTTTTTATACCACTAAACTCTCTGTTGGTCTTGATAAGGACAATATGAAAACCGGGTAAGGATCTCAGGATTTGATGCAGTTCCTAACCCAGTATGTAATCTGATCCTAAGGCAGCTGTGGAAGAGAACACAGGCTTTTCTCCTCACCATATCACAGAACTAGCTTTGTAACTTTGCCATCTGGAGGAAACGTTAGATAGTGAATCACTCAAGTTACCTAGAGGAGCCACTCATTGTTACGGAAGGGGCGAACACTGCAGTTACTCATGTTTAGCAGGTGACAATGAAATGCATAAAGACAATTATAAGTCATCATCTTTGAAGTACAAGAGACCAGACTGTAAGTCTGAGATGAAGAAAGTGCTTTACACTTTGAGTAAAATCCAAGATGCATTTTTAACCAACTAGAGACCTTTGATCAGTTTGCACAGTGAGCAAGAGGAGCCAAACAAAACCTCCTGTGGAGCTACCAGGGGAAATGCAGGTGCAGCAGCTACGCAGATTATTCTCATACTGTGAGTCCTAATGGCCCCAGACATGCAAGGAAATGCTGGCTGCAGGAGATGGTCAGAGCAGAAGTACAGGAGGAATTTCCGGATCTCTTGCTAAGCAGATCCAGGGATCAATGTGAACAGCAATTTTCCAGTTTTTAGTGGGGAGAAGATCAAAAAGTCTTGAGCAAAAAACTAAAAAATTAGTGCTGACAGGAGAAAATAATGGAAACATAAGCTGTAATTTGAGGTAAAAGAATGCATTTTTAGCACATTGAATAACTAGACCTTTTTTCTTAAATTCCATTGCAGAGTTGGGACATAAGAGAGAACAGATGAATTCTCATTTATCTCCCTACAGTTGTGCACAACATGCCTGGTAAACACAATTAAAACCAACAAACACAAAGTGAAAACAGAAAAGCAGATGGTGAGGAAGGACACTAAATTCAATCAACAGATAGTGCTAAACTACTGGAAAGAAGAATGAAGCATTTTCAGTGTATCAAGAAACCTGCCAGGATACTCAGTTCTTATTGCATGATAGTCAAAAAAAGAAGATAACAGGCTTTGCAGAACAAGAAAAACATTGAGATTTCATCAGAAGAACAGTGAGGAAAGGTTCTACTAAGAGAGAGTGAGACCAACACTCAGCTAGCCCTATAGACAGGAAAGATCTCAAAACACTCTTTTTTTAATAAACGAAAATCAGTAGCAAAAAGCAAACCCTGAAAAGGAATCAATGTGAGAATTTCCCATGATGTTTGGAGTTGATGCACCAGCAGAACTTAGTAAATAACAATAGTTTTCAAGTAACACCTTTCCCACCCCAGAATACCTCCAGAATATTAATAAAAAAGATATTGGGATACTTCAGGTAAGACAGAAGACAAATTTTAAATAATCCTACTTTTGTTTGGCCTTGCATCAGGACAGACTTTGTAGTCACCAGCAAATAATTTCAGAATAAAATATCTTTTAGAGAAGGTTCAGCAAAACAATTTACTGATAGAACTAGAAAAATTATCAAAGATATGTATTCTAAAATTTCAACCCACAAGTGCTATAGGAGCTGGTTAATAAAATTAGTGCTGAGGCACCCATCACTGACTGAGGTCAGGGCCCCTACAGAAGTCAAGGAAGCTGCTTCAGAGGTTGACAACTGGGGACTGAGATTCTGATAAGCAGGGAAAGTAATGGGCAAAAACTCTCTTTCAAAAAAAAAAAAAAAAAGAAAATGTATTCATTTGTGAAAAGGCACAGTTTGAGGAGCCTGATTGTTTTCAGTATCATTCCTCACAAACAAAGCCACTTCTGCAAAGTGGTCATTTTTTTCACTAACTTGAAACTGCAATTGCAAAGATGCTCTGTGAATGTATTTTTTAGTTGTACTTTAAATACAGCCTCACTGCCAGAGATTTGTTAACAGTGTATTTCTCACTTTTACAAACTTGTAATCATTGGAAATCAGATTTTTAGAAGCATTTTCTTACTTATGGTTGGAGAGGGAAGAAGGAAACAAATTTGTAAGACCTGTTTGATAATTGTCTGCTCTTGAGTTTATTCAAAGAGGTTTGAAAGGTTGTATCCTGTCACATGAAACCATAATGCAATGTGACACATAGTCTGTACATTAGTTTCCTTCATGTCAAGACAATGTAATGCAACATAACATCTTGCTTAACACACCACACTGAAATACAATCAGTCAAAAGTTTAACTACAATAGCGCATTAATAGAAGTTGAAGTGATTATTTGCAATAGCTGCATTTGTAGGCCCTGATGTAGGGAAAATAAAGCGAAGTTTATACTCTGAAAGCAATAAGAATATGTGAACTATAACTGTATGCATAATTCTTACTGATTTCTGTAGTTCATAGTTGTTCCGCTTTGGAGTCTTCCAGAACAGTTTTTTTTTCCTGAACTGAAATAAGCATTTATTGATAAGTGGCACATTTCTAGTCCAAGTTGTTCTTAAATTTTATACCTTCAAGTGTTTATTTTCTGTCTGAAAGATACAGAAGTGGCTTGTTAGGACAAAAAAAAAGACATTCAGACAATGCAGATGTGCAGATGTACTCTTCTGAACAGAGACAGGGAACAAACACTTTCCCGGAGCACAAGTGGAGAACAAAGGGTACCTCTGTCTTTTTGGGTGGGTAGAAGAGTAAGGGAAGGAATTGGTAAGTCATCCTTTTCACTAGGATGCCAAGCCATAATGTGATGGAAAAATTTCTGTAGCAAAAACTGCACTTTCATTGAAATAGAAATGTTTTATGAGACAATGTTGTTATTGATGACATCTTTGATGAGAAACATTTCCTTTAGATTTTTCTTCATTGCTACATATCCTTTTGAATTTCTACACTATACCAAGATGCTAATTTTAATGTCAGGTTTAGTTAGTTTCAACCTCACTGAACTGGGGACAATGAAAGATGGAAGAGTAACAGCACATTTTGGAAAAAATGTAAGAAACAATAAAGATCCTGTATAAAAGTGTCTGGAAGCTCAAATGATTAGAGTTTCCAACCAAAAGCCAGGCACATGCAAAAGCATGTGGGAAGGGTGTTTCATTGACTGTTGTCCTGGTAAAAGGCCATGTGAGACACAGCAAGAAAACAACCCAGAAACAGAGACAGAAAGGGCAGGAAGCCAAGGATACACTCAGAATATATGCTAAGAGTGTGATCTTGATATAAACTCAGAGAGTAACTATTTTGGACTAAGTGTCAAGTGAAAAAGGTAAAGAGTGCCGAGTAAAGATCTGTGAGCAAAGAAATGGTTTTCTGAGACTGGATAAACAAAGCTTTCTGTCTTTTCCATACACAGGCAGAAATACAGCGAGGATGTCTGGGTCTGATCCTTTTCTAACCTTGTAGCTGTAACTACACACTGCATTTTATATGGTGGTCAACCACTGAGATCCAAGATGGGAACATTATTTTATATTAATGTATGTTGTATTAGATAATGTAAAAATTAATATGAAATGGATCAAAACCAATGCAATTTAAATGAAATGCTTGACCCTATCAAAATGGAACATTTTGACAATGTTGATGAATTCAAAATGTTTCCAGATTTTCATTTTGCAGGAATTTAATGCTTTTTATTGGAAACACTTTTTTGAGTTTTTTTTAAGGGGGATTTCTTACCTCAGAAATTCAAGCTCCCAACAATCTACCATACTGTGAATATTTTTGTTTTGATGTTGCTTTGGCTAAGAAGATGTAGAAACTTACATAGTATTGTGATCAAGACATTTTTCTTATCTACTGTTATAACTCACTGAAGCAATAGTCTGCTTAGCATTAGTTCCCAAAGCAAGATAATTGCTAGCTATTACTAGAACTGTGGCAGCAAATTCTTTTGATGGCTAGTGTTGTTTTTGTTTGGGTTGCACTTCATTACATTTAGCAAAAGCTCCACATCTTAGAATAAGCATTATAAAAATAGCTGAGAATTAGCGTGTTGCATCCACTGTGCTGGGACATAAAGGGCAGGATTACACTCAGATTATTTCCAATATGCACCACTTTTTTGTGTGTTTCCTTTCACATTTTCTGTAGCAGGTCTGTCAAGTAGATCTGCTTCATGCTAGACTCATGGCAGAGCTCAGTTTAACTGTATTTGCTATTGTAAAAAGCATATACTGAGCATTGGCTGTGCATTAAGATATTTGCTATGAAAATCCTGTCAGTTTTATGCTATTCTGTACATCCATAGGTCTATTTAATATTTCAGTGTGTTTTCCCCCCTGTTATTCAGAAACATATCATATCCTGCATAATGGGAAGGCATTAAGGTTCACATATTAGCAAGATTTAGGCATGGTATCTGCACTCAGCATGACTGAAATAATTGAAATAAAGCAAATAAGAACAGCAAACAAGCAATTCTGACAAGCAAGTGTATATTAAACTCCCATTTTCAACTCAAAGAACACAAGGAGATAGAAGACCAACCATGTTCAAAATTGTTGTTGACCTCCATTGGAGAACAAATTACAGTAAAGGGTTAACACTTTGATGATTTTTGAAGCAAATAAGGAGAAAATTCTATTGCTGCTTTCCAGCCTGTGCATTTTGCTAATCTGTATTTGGCTTCCATTGTAACATTCTCCTTCCACATAGCAATGCATTTGGAAAAAGTGAATTTTTGTCACACTGCTTGCCAAGTATTTAAAACTGACACCAGCTATGACTAATGACAGTGCTGGAATGTGCTGTTCTCAGTAGAATAGAGGCCTGTACAGACCTAGGAGTTTCCTGGGGTCCAGCTTCTGTCTGTTCAGGGGGCTGGTGCCATACAGCAGTGAATGATGTTCAGAGTGAACCAGCTGTATTTCCTCCAGACTGGCTTTTCGACCTCGAATTCGCTGAAAGAAAACAGCAGAGGCCTACAATGTTCCACTGACAATATTTAGGGAGAAAAAAAAAAAAAAAAAGAAAAAAAAAGTAAAGGTCCGAAATAACATTTAGTATGATTAATAATGGGTTGAGATTGCGTCATGCAGGAATGTGACACTGATTTGTTTATTAAAGCAATGCTATATGGAAAACAAATGCGTGTGTGGTTTATCACAAATGCTTTGCTTAAGTCTTAGCAGAGTTAATACGAGGTCCCACATACAAGAAAAAGAAAATATTCCGCCTCTTTTCTACATTATATTTAGAGATACAAATGAAAAGGTGAAATATTACTTACATAAGAAAGCTGGCTAGAAAAGTTCTGGTTTAAAGAGTAAAAACTTATTCACACCTGTAAGCTGCAGAAGTGTTCTGAATGAGGACTAATGTTTTTTGCATTACTATTAGTACTTGTGATTTATGCTGTTAGGAAGAACATGATCAGTGAGGAGAGCCAGGGAGAAGAAGAAAATTAAAGTTTAAATTCTCTAATGAAATATATATATATATATATATATATAAAATATTTTTTTTTTTTTTAATATTGTATGTTCAATATCCCAGGATCATTTTTGCTGTTACACATGCTGACTCACTTCCTTACATTTTTGTAAGTAGAGTTTGTCTCTTTAACTGTCTCTTTAACTCTTCAATTTGTACTCTCCCCACTTAAATCAGTGCTTAAAAATATGGGATGTCTTTCTAGAAATTAATTGCAATTTAATCAGTTTAGAAAATAAGGAAGATAGGAAAGGAGGAATAAAAGATTGAAACTAACACTTTCTTATTCAGCAGATCTGTTCCTTGCATGTATTTGGTTACAGCTTGTCATAAAAATCTTCTCTGCATGTGCTGGTGCTGCACAGCCTTTACAGACATAGCAACATGAAGCAATTTTTTTTTCAGGTTTAGGCCTAATAAACAGCACTGTCAACAAGGTTCTGGTCCCAAGATCATCTTTCCTCTTGATATTGGATATTGTAAAGAGAAAACAGTCTATTTTTAAGGTCTTGAACTCTATTTGCAGAGTTGGTCCTTATGAATACCTGAGGCAAAACCTCTCATAACTTAGGCTGTGGATCAGTCCAGTTGTCTGGGTCTATATGTAAACAGATACAGAGGTTGTCTAAATAGATCATCCTATTTTTAATAGACTGATTAACCTGTTACAGAAATACCACTCAATTCTAGTCTTCTTAGACACTAAGTTATAGTTCTTATATCCATCACCTAGCCATGCACATCAGGAGGCAGCAACATCTTCACTAGGAAGTAATATTATAAATATAAAAGAGAATGTGCACTGCAGAAGAAAGGAACTGCCTAGGAGAGGTCAGAAGAACCATGCAAAATATATATATTTAGCTAAGCACTGACAATTTTTTTCTAACTGATTAGGAAAAATGTCCTAAGAGTTAGATCTAGATGACTGTGGAACAAGCTCCCCCTCAGGGAAATGGTGGAAGCCCTATTTCTTGCAGTCTTTAAAACCTGACTGGATACAGCAGTGGAAAAAATATTTTAGGGAATGATCCAAGAACTAAATGACTTAATAAACCCTTTTTCATCTCTAATTTCTTCAAGCCTCTCCCAGGCTCACATGAGAATTTGTAGCACACACAGTTGCACAATCAAAATCAGCACATTATGTTACTTCACGGAATCAGTAAACCCTGTAATGGTTCTTCTGGGTCAGATAAAATGTTTTTCTTCACAAGTGAGGTGACTGGTTTCATTTATTTGTTCATCTATTCTCATTAAGGTCTATGTTTCTAATGAGCTGCTTTAAAATATATACCCAATTCTCCACAGCAAAACTGGGAAGGGGGGCTGGCTTTAGGACAGCAAAAACAAATGTACACTAAATGTAAAGAAGTATTTTATAAAGGTCACATCAAAGGACCTTGAATAAAATACTCTCTAGTCACATATTTTCTACAAATTATATAAAACCTCTTTAATAGATGTTTAAGAGAGTTAATTGTCTGGCTTTTTTAAAAGTTCGGTTAAATGCCATATCCCTTTAGCTATAAAAAGACCCGCAGCAGGCAGTTATTCCTACAACAGGGAGCTCTGTGATATCGTACGGAATATAGTGATTTGCACTAACAGAGTAGGGTCTGCAAGTGGCCTCCCCAAAACATTTTGTGAAGGAGCTATTGACTACCCAACATTGCCAGTAAGATTATTTGGGGCAGAAAAAGGTTGTGCAGAAACGGGTTTGGTGCAGAACTGGAACCCCACCAAACAGGCTGCTCTGGGCAGTGAGGTCCTTGGGACACAGCCAGCAGCTGAGCTGCCAGGGCAGGCACAACCCAGAGCTGCTCTTTCTCCACAGCTTCTCCAGCTCTAACCATGAGCATCAGCAAGCGCATTTGCACAGTAAATGGCAGGAGGAAATAGAAGGGTAAGCAGTGCACGCATTTGTGCTGTTTCTGCATTCCCACCTCCTCATTTACTGTTCCTTTCATCCTGCCATTGCAGTGTGTCTCCTTCTCAAGCCATTTGCAGTAACATTAAAATTCCAACTATCTAAGGCTCTACACAGAAGAAAGAATAGTCGATACTAAAAATTACATGTAATAATTGCTTAGAACAGTTCTTACACAATGATGTCAGGATTTAGTTAGATCTACAAAAGCACATCACGAGTCCGTTACCGGAATTGGGAATCATGTAACTTCAGTTACATAAAGCCATAGTTTCTGGGTCTCACTGGCATGAGTTACCAGACAACATAACATATAGATTTATATAACTTTATGCATACACTTTTATCCACATCTTTCTTATTTTAAAGTGTCTTTCTTAATTTTCATTTTCATAGTAGCATCAAAACCCCAAAAAAAAAAATTAGTAGAAAACAGAAAATTGGCATAAAGCCAATGAAAAAGGAGAAATAGCATAGGAGAACTTATGAACAGTATTTGTTTCGTTTAGGGTGATTTGAATACTACATCTATCCATCTTCTACATCCTTAATAGAAGGCAAGTCATAGTCAAAGACTGCAACTACAAAGTTATTCTCCCTACGATGGGAAAATGCTTTCACTTTTCAAGTATTTAAGGTCAAAGAGGACTGTCTAGTCTGGTCTTCTGTTTAAAATAGACCTTTAAAGTTTCACACAGATAACCTCTATTGACCTGAAGATTTTGGTTAGACCTTCAGCAGACTAAACTCTTGCACAGGCAGAGATTCAAAAAGACAAAGGTGACACTGCCTGTTTCTCTCTGCTAAACTAACAGGAAATGTTGACATAGCTTAAGCAATATTTCTCACTTGAGTCTCTCAGTGTAAGGTGTCCATTGCCCTCACTGCAGCTATTTGTGTGGAGCTAATGTCTCTGAAATTCCCTTAGGCTATCTAATTTGTAAAAAAAGTCTTCAGAGTTTTCCCTACTTTTCTGGGATTTCTCATAATTGTGAAATTCTCTCTTGTTTTTAAAAATACACATAGATAATATGGATCTTTTGCCTGTCAGTACACCCACATCGCTTGCTCTCTTTCCATTATGTAGGAATTGCAAACAGATCTCTGACATTAATGCACCTACATAAAGAGGCATTTATTCTCTTCAGGTGTTTTGGTCTTCAAGTGCTTAAACTGAACGTGTCCAAATTTTGTTCTTAAAGTGTCTTCATGGAGTAATTTTCATGTATTAGGGATTATTTTCATATATTTCAGTCTATGTGATCTGGCAGACTCAAAGGTTTTTAAATCTTTAAATTCTTTCCTTCTCTCCCCTTTGGAGCATGAGAAGTGGACAGTAGGAGATGTAAGATGTCACTCTAATCCAGAAAACTACCAGAATTCAGATCAAATTCCAGGCTGAAGAGAAAAACGTTCCTGGACCACAGTCCCTACAGGAAGTAGAGGGGGGGGGCACAAAGTGGGCCCATGACTACATTCTTCTTTATTTTTCTAAAACTGTGCTGATCAGTGCAGCCTAATGTCAGTCATGTGTGCATAAATTATGACCCCAAAGGAGTTATGTAAATACTTCCTCTCCCTAGAACAAGTAGAAAGCAGACACAACTACCAAAACATAATTCGGTCTTTTTTGTCCCAAAGGTAGGGCAACTATGCATTGCTCTTCATCAAGAATGCAAAAATATTGAAGCTGTATTTTATTTTCCCAATATGTATATATCAGGACTATAAAAAAGCCCACTGTGGTGGGAAATTACTCCATTCTCTTGCCATGGACTCAGTCAGGCACTGATCTCTCAAATCTCACTCTTCAGGGCTAGCCATGATCGGAATGTGTTTCTCTTTTGTCTTGGGGAAGCAGATGGAGGAAGTAATCTATGTATTTGGAAGAGTAAAGTGAATTTTAAAAAAAATTCAAAAGCTAGAACTAGTTTCTCCATGTAGCAAAAATCCTCTACACTGTTGTTTGAATAGCTCTAGACCTCAAATATCTATGGCTAGAAAGACAAAATACAGTCTGGACAAGCAAGTCCTCTTGGCTGTGTCTGCAGAAGTAAATTAAGCAGTGCCAGGAAACATTCCCAGGCAGAGGAACACAGTCATCTGTACTATTAAATTGCTAACGTGGTCCTTCACATCATTTTGGCTGAGCAGCAACTAGCACTCCCAAACAGCTCCCAGACATGGTTCGGTCACTGGCATGGGCCTGGGAGCATTCCTGGTAGTAGGAACATGGGCCTTTCCATGCCAGTTGGCTTCAGTGGTGGAGAACAGTCCCAGGCACATGTTATTTTGTAATGAAGACACAGCTTTGAGTACCCCAGACAAACCTTGTTGTATTTTTACCAAGTTATGTTTTTTAAATGTTATATATAGGAACAACTAGAGCAATATATATAAGTAACAGATTAATTCTTGATTAATCTACCTAGATTAATCTATTAACTGCAGCAAGGATGGTGTCAGCCCAATACATATGACTTCCATCATCCCAAAAACAGTTAGAGATTATGGTTCCCTGTGCACTTCACCAGTCACCTCACCATGGCCATAGACCTGAGGTGCATGAGAGGGGCTAACCCACATCACACATTTTGCTCCCTGCTATAGATAACAAAGATCATATAGAGACAGATTGTTCATTTTCACAGGGATTTTTGTTAGATTAAGAACAGAGGGAGGGCCCCCTGGCACAAGCCTGTGGCTAAAGCTACACACATTGCAAGGTAATAAGATCTGAGCTACCTTTGACTGAACTAGCTTTGATCCTGAAACTCCTAATCAGGCAAACAGTGGGACCGCAGTCCTCTTGTGGGACTATTCTTTTAGTAAAAGAGAAAAAAAAGAAGGTTCACAGTTACTATAGAGGATTTCCTAAGTGGCTGTTGCCGGTTCCTGTTCCTAAACTTTCCTTCAGACCTGGTGCATGAGGCAGCGAATGTGGCAAAACCTGACCAGTGATCTCTCTGCTCCTTCTGACAGAAACCATGGGAAATTATATTGAGAAATTATATTAAGGAAAACTAATGTCCGTGAGGGAGCATTAAGAAGTCGGTAAAAAAGACAATGGAGTTGTCCATGTTGCTTTGACTCCACATCCTCAGTGTGGTATATTCCAGAATGCAAGTTAATGGTGGCCTATTATTTCTTGAATAATGCAACAACCACTCCTTTAGTGACACGAGTCATATATTCAGTTGAATAACTCTGCAAAAGAATCAGAGCACCAATTAAGTGAATCACTGCAACCACCTTCCTTAATTTGAAAAGAGGACAGGTTTAAGGACATGTGTGAAGTCAAGTAAGTGCTAGAGAACTCAGTGAAGCAAAGGACAGGTTGCATCATCAAGTACAATCCTGTCTTTAGCTACACAAGAGGATCAGGATAAACACCAGATGTATGCACCAGCTTCACACTGGGATTCCTCAAAGTTTTATCATCATTTCGACAGCTCGTTTCCCATTCCATCCTCATTTCAAAGCACACAATGGGATTCAAAATTAACTGAATATCATTTGACATGAAGTGACTTACTTCCTTTCCACCCACTCACTGGATTTTGCAAGACCTAATAGGCTATATTTCATTTTTTGAAATTGTAGAATTATAAGAAGAAACTTTAAATGTTCCAGGAAACTGCTGGACTACATGCACCTCAGACTAACCTCTACCACTTCTCCTATTTACACCTTTTGCAGATTGACACAATTTATTGTTCAGTAATATATGTTTATTCCTGAAGAATGCAATGCATAGTAGCACACTGTGTTTTAGTTATTCTTTCTCTTTTTTATCTTTACTTTTTAATATGGGTCCTGAGTCAAGAAGATAACAAGGCTTTATTTTAGTAAAGCACTGAGCTGTATATTTAACATATTCCTTTAGTATGTGATTCCATCAGTGAAACCACTTACGTCATATGTGGCCTTAAGGGCCTTCCGGAAAGAAAGTCTCTTGGAAGACTGAAAAAACTATGCAAGTTAAAAAAAAAAAAAGAATTATCCTGTTAGAGTGCTGCCATCTAGTTAGATGAGTGTGTACAACAAATCCATTTACAGGGCTTGCAATATACCACAGACCAGTACGCTTGACTACCTGCAGAAAATTCTCACAGACAGCCACTAATAGCTAATCAAAGGGACTTATTGTATCAGTTCCTTTGGGTTTCTAAAAACCTAACTAACTATGTAAAGAAAAGTAGTTACAGAAAACAGAGCATAAGAGTCCTGGCAATTTTGAGATCCTGCAAAACCTAAGCAAACTTGCGTTGGACTTTGTCAACTCACGCTGCAATGCAGTAAGAACCCTCAGTTGCCATGGGCTTCTGCAGAAGTTGACAGTGCAGTATGACTCACAGGAAGCAGGGAAAGGTAGGAAAAGGCTGTTTTTCAGCAACCCAAGTCATATATGAACCCCAGATCACATATTTGATTTAAGCATGATGTTTTAATATGCAATTTTGTGAGGGAAATCAAAGTAGAAGAAAGTTCCACATTTGCCTACAAGATTGTGCTTTAAAGTCTCAGGTTTTGGTGTGCTACCCATCGTACATCAGGCAAATGAAAATGCTTATGAAAACAGACTTTGTAGCCTAAAATAAGACAATATGCAATGTGCTTATGGAGTGATATAAACTACACTAAAAAAAAAAAAAAAAAAAAGTGTTCTGTGCTACTACAAAAGTAAAATCCTTAGCTGCCTGAAAAAGTTAAGAACTGTGCTATTGAAAGGACTGCACTTCCTGTTTGACTACTGTTTGTCGACCTTCCTAAATCAAGTCGAGTAACACAGTCATGTCTTGATTTTATATTCTAAAGGATGAGGTTAATGACTGTCATTGTTCAAATTCTTTGTTTTCTGATTGGGAAGTGTATTTTTCTAAAATGCATTATTTAAATATTGTCAGTAAAGTCCAAATAATTTCTAAGACAAATTACTTTCTTATTACAGAAGTAAGACAGATTGAGGATTTAATACATTTACCATTTACTTTAATGAGTCAAATATCTGGTCTTCATATTCTTTTTTACCTCACACTTGTTTAGCAACCCAGTTTCTTGCAGCCTTGACCAGATGCTTTGGATCCTTCCAGCATGTTCAGGGTGATTAGAATAGTTGCCACACATGCACTGGTGCTTCAGCATCAGACTGTCATACACAACTCCTTCAGCACAAAGACAACACAATAAAAAACAGTAAGTAAGACAAATGCAAGTTACACTGTTCCATTCCATGCATCCTTTAACACAACTGGATTTTACTTTACAGTTAGAGCAAGCTGAAATTCTGGATCTTAATTTACCTTTCCTCTGGGAAACTGAGTTTTGAATTACAAGGTGCACCTTGTGATATTGATAAAGCAAAAACGAATTCTCAAGAAATTATACTATTAAATACAATCAATGGTAAAAAAGAAAGGAAATGTGATGGTGTCTTGTTAAAGCTTTCATGGCTACAAAAATTCAGTCCTACTACTCAATCACTTGTTTTCTCTTTCTCTATTGGTTAAGGTCAGTTAAGGCTGTTAACCTATATATAACTAGAAAAGGTTATGTATTTATAGAAGTGTAAGGAAAATAATTCAGAAATAATGTTAAAATAATTTTTGGAATCATAATGCCACTCTATATTTGCACTGCTTGACTAATACTATATTAACTCCAAATCTCAAAGTATATGAGATGAAAGTTTCAGAGTTGCAACAGTGATAGAATCCTTTTTCATTAAAAAGTTCCACCTAGTACTCAGGACCAAATCCTGTTGTTAGACGGCAGTGCAAGGTTCCTTTTGAATTTTCTGTGCTCATTTATTCCAGGACAGAACATCTTTATATGGAACAGCTATCAATATCACAACACTATTGCTGTTTATTGGGAGCAAAAGAGAAACTATAGTGAGTAGTCTCAAGTTAAACTCAAGGCTTTCAAGGCTTTCAAACCAAGTCTGAAACACAGAAAAATTATTTCATTTATTGTTGTTTGCATTTCCCTCAGAAATGTCTGGAACAAAAAAATATTTTCCTTACCCCCGTGAACCACTTTCTTTTGGGAAACATTTGGGTTTTTCTTCCCCTTACAGTTGAAAAGGACTCAAATTAGCAATTTCTTCAAGCTGTAAAACTTGGCATTCAAAACCTTTTTCTTATGTGCCACCACTACTGGGGATGCCAACACAGTTCTGGGAAAATTGTGTTAGCCTGCTACTGAAAAGTCAGCCAGTGAAGAAAATACAAAATTTAAGTCCAAATTCAACAACATGCTCAATACAGCCCTTATTCAGCAAAGTTCTTGAATGGATGTTGAACTTTAATACAGTGTTTAAAAACTCTACTGAATAATTGTCTGTATACATTGTGGGCAACGCAAAGTTAAGGTTCTGAGATAATTCAGTTAGAAGCCAGCCAGAAATTATGCTGCTTTCGAAATATTTATGCTGCCATATTTCTTAGCTCATGAACTTTAGAACTGATCCTTTGGGATCTTGCTATTTAAGCCAAAATGATAATACAACAACTATGTTTATCATAAAGGGAATGCAAAAATAATACCTATGTGCATCATGACTAAGCTTATGCTAAATGATTAGCTAACAAACAAAATAGTTCATGAGCAATAAATTATTGTATTTACTTTCTGGGCTTGTTTCCTTAAAAAAAAAAAAAAGTGAAAAATCTGGAGCTAATAATCTAATGCATCTTAAAATCTCTGCTGGCATTGTCAAAGCAGTTAACAATTTCCTTTCTCTGCAGTTATTTGCACTGCACTGTTTATAAGCTTTACTGCTCTATAGGTCTTGTGCATATACTGCAAATAATATCCTGCAGAGCTCTCTCACAACCATCACCATTCTGGTTCCCTTCAGATATTTGTCTAAGAGCATTTTCTCTCACGCAAATAACTAAGTTATTTGAAGTAGCAAGTGTGCACAGAAATAAGTGCGTGCTTACATACCTTGCTTTCTTGGCATCCAAAGTTTTAACTTCTGTGGTTAAAACCCACATACCCACACTGTACAGTTTGCCAGTGTTCATTATGCTATTACATAAGAAAACTTTTTTCTCCCATCCCCCTGCCCAATGGAGAAAGTGTTTAGATGCTAAAAGTACCGGTATCAGGACATTCAGAAGCTCTTAGGCAGACTAGGTGGTTATATCCAATAGATTTGAATGGAAACACTTATTAAATGTTAACAAAATTAGCTGAAAGTATCTGTCTGCCACTCTTGCAATGAATGTTTTATTCTAGTTGTCAATGCTCCCTGCAGGTTTAGGTTTGCATAGTAGAAACTGCAGTTAATAGAAATTAAAAAAAATATATATATTTTACTATGTTATTATCATACAGAATCAAAGTGTTACGTAATAAGGACACTTCTTGATGACCTATAGCAGGATTGCAACTAAATAGTGGTTTTGAAGTAAAATGCTGAAATCCTGTATTCAGGATGTCTCTTCTGGTTGATATAAACATCCTTTTCTTAGTATATTAGTGTTTTTCCCAAAATAAAATATAACTAAAAATGTAATTTTATTGTATGTGAATTATCTTGTCCTAATAAAAAATCCATTTAATCAGGTCAGGTCAGTATTGCATGGCAGAAATATCTGCTCCAAACTTTTAAATACTAAGATCTTCACAGCACTGAGTGTAAAATTTATTTCTAGCAGGATTAATTGACTTAAGACTGAAATATGTGTTTTCATTTATTGCAAGCATCTAAATTGATTTAGGATGTGCAAGTAATTCAGATGTATGGCTGGTGGTCGTACAGCACATGTGCTTGATACAATACCACAATGCAGCAGTAGAGCTTACTGCTAAAAATAGCCTGTAGGATTTCCCCAACAGGATTCAGTCAATAATCCCCCCCACCCCCACAAAAAAAAAAGAGAGGGAGACAACTGTTTTCAATTGCAGACTGCTGTGAAATATTAATAAAAGATGGTTATTCTGTCTCTCCAGAACAAATGCCTACAGCAGGATTCTGCTCTCAGATTCCTTGTGTAAATCTGAGCAGTTCCACTGAGACTGGTAGAATTATTCTGGATTTACACCAATATTACTGAGGTCAGAATGTGGCCCCGATGACAGACTGGAATGGTGGGACCACTGAACCATATAATGATAGATGACACAGGACAAAATAAACTTAATAAGTCAGAAAAAACAAGGTTTTCCTTTTGGGGACTCCCTAACACTCATTCTTTTCCAAAATACTTTATTTGGGTCAGCTTCTTTTAATAACATTTTAAATAGAAGGGAGAGCAAGAGACCTAAAAACTGTTGGCTAACTGCATGCTTTGAAGAAGGCGAAATGCCCCAGAGAACTACAGTACCAATAAGAGAATCCGAAGAAAGCAGATCTAATAAATTATTCAGAAGAAAAATCTGAACTAAATAATCTAAAATATTCTGTAAACCATCTAAATGAACATCAAGTAGATTTTATATTTTTTCCATCTTTAACTCATTATCTTGTACATAAATTGCATATATCTTGCATAGTTCTCTCCTTTCAGCTAAGAGCAATTTCTGTCATTACTCAAAATACAGGCCCATTTTGATCCTCATGTAACATTCTGCCACAACAGTTTTCCTTCTAGTTTCTTCTTTTCCAAGAATATGTTGCCTTTAAATACAAAAAACACAAAACAAAGCAAAACAAAAACAAACAAAAATTCGAGGCAGGGAGGTGTTTTTACATTAATTTCTAAGGCCTGAATTTGACCTCACTTCATACTGTACAAGAATCTCCTCCCTTCCCACTCACTCATTCCTTCCTTCCATGCTTTTAAAAATGGTCATGTTGCTGCAGACAATGGCTGCTGCATCCTGTGCTCTCTTAAGGGAGCAAATCATAGAACCACAGGATAGCTCAGGCCAGCAGGGACCTTCAGAGGTCTCTAGTCCAACCTACTGCTCAGAGCAGGTCAGCACTATGGTAAGACCAGGTTGCTCAGGGTTTTCATCCCAAAGGATTTTGGAAAGGCTGTATAAGAATAGATGAAAATTTGGTCTGGCTTTCTTTCTTTCATTGACAAATGAATAAATACTAGGGCGCCTACCAGACCCAGGAAATACTACGCACCAATGAAGTCATTCTATACTATACCATGCTGTAACATACCATATGTTAATAATACACATATCTAATTATTCACAGAAACTGTATTAGAATGCTTGATGTTGCAAAGTCTCTGTTCATTGTCACTCCAAAGGTGTTAATCTTATAATGGAAAAAATAGCTCTATTTTCAATATACTCAGAAACTGCAGTGATAAAGGCTATATGTGTAAGTCTGTAAGCCCAGAGAAATGTCAGGGAAAGGGATTTCTTCTAGCAGAAAAGAAAGGCTTCATTGTGACTGCAGAGGTGTGAGATCTGATTCAGCAAAAGAAGAAACAAGGATTTGAGGAAAAGATGTTTTGGATTTAGAGAAAGGAGTTCAGTAAAGGACTGAGAATATCAGTTGGAATAAGATGCATTTTTAATCTCTTTCCTTTCTTTTTTTTTCTCTCTTTTCACTGCTTTTGTTCACGTAGTAGTGCTTTACTAAAGGTGTAAGGTTAAACTGTCTGCCTGATCTTAATACACCATGATGCTGCATATGGACAGTCTGCATGTTCATTGCAGAACCTGTCAGGCTTCCTTGTGTCAGATCTTGAGGCTTTTATGCCTGGTAAGTCCCAGTTCCCATCATCTCCATTCAAAGTTTGTGCTACATCATTTTACTCCACCTCCTACTCTTCCATCTCAACTTCACATTTTATTTCTCAATCAGTTCCACAGATGCCACAGGTTCCCCAGATATATGTAACCTCCCTGGCCTTAGTCCCCTTTATGGGGACTTACAAAGGGAGGTGTCAGTGAACCTTACGAATCAGCAGCTTTTATGTTTGCAACTCCATTCAACTTTTCCAATGGAACTGCAGGCTTTTGAACAGGACATTTTAGCCTACACACAGTGAGCTTGCTTTCGGTGTGCTCTGTGAATCGTTTAGAATTAGTTTACAATGTTTTGGGGACTCTGTGAACCACAACTAGAAAAACAGTGGCCTGGCTTAATAATCCTGTCTATACGCAGCTGGTCTTTTTGCAGAAACTCATGGTAAGTGAATTAGCATGTTTCTTTTCTGTACAATCCAAATGTTTGTTACCCAACAAGTGGAATTTCTAAATTGATAGTGTATTTACAGAAGAAGAAATTATGTCTTTCATCTTTGAATATCATCTTGCATCCACTTACTCACTTACTTGCAGTGCTTTAGGGACATCTCTTTTGCGGTTTTTTTCTTTAAAATAATACATTTTTGCTTTCCAAGTTCACATTCTAATGGGAAAGATGGGAGAGCATGCTGTCTTGCACAGTCACATACAGTGCCTGTTAGGGACTCCATCTTATATCAAATCCATGGTCATGAGTTGAAGAGCTGTAAGCTTCTAAGGCATGGTAAGTTCTGCCAACCAATGTGAAAAAATTAATACTTCTGGTAGAAACCTGAATAAACAGTACTTTCAAGTATTCATTTCCCCTTTCCTGTGCACAAAGTCAATCATTACTCCTAACCATGCTGTAATGCTATAGTGAGACTCAGGTTCTTAAATAGTTGGGCCCTCTTGCAAGATTAGATTGCCCATAATAAGAAATAGGTTTTCCGTGATTATTTTTCTTCTTCCTTCAACTGAAGTTTTTGGAGGTTCTAATTCACTTTGCTTTGGAGACCCCAGACCATACCAACAGGAGATGCTCCCTAAGTGACTGGACTGTCCTAGGCCTGACCATAAAATCTTCCTCTGTAGAGACTCCACACAGCTGCTGAAAAGATAACAAAGCTGTAGCCAACATCACTTTCTGGTCATGGCTACAGCTTTGCTCTTTCTGTAGGGAAAGCAACCTTGTAACATAGACTGACTTGTCATACGAAGACTTTGAGAATTATATTGCAGCTTTCCTACTTATTGGTGGTCTTCCTTCAACTTATTGGTGGTCTCTTCACAAAATAGCCAACAAAAACGAGGAGAAAAGAATGAGAAGATAGAGAAATGAAAGGCTATCCTTGACTTAAAGGCACCCAAAATGCACCTGTTGCTATATTGCCAGAGCCAGTCAATGATAATAATTTATGACTGTGTGAATATTAATCCTGTGATTTATCAGCTGCACTGGTTGACTTGATGCCAGTAGAGCATCATAAAACCAGGGAACAGTAAGGCTAAAACTGAATGCATTGCTGCAGGAGGTATTCAAGGCATTTAAATCTGTTGATCCTACATGAACAAACGCATTTGTTTTGCCTATTAAAAGCGTTCTTTAGGGAATCCTACCAGTTGTGTAGACATGCTGGCTGGGCTGGTCCATGGCTGGGTGAGGTAATGTGGAGTCAGTGGGGGAAGACGGGATCCTGGACACTGGCCGATGTTTATCTAATCCTGCCATGCCAACTGTAGCCATCTGAGCCTGGTAGATTTGCAATTGGTGGACACGTCGATGCGCCAGGAACTCCTGTTTCCAAGAAAACAGCACAGTAGAAAGAAACGTGAGATGGGATCAAGTAAGACACTGAGGGAAACATGTCAACAAATTAAGTTCATTAGGTCAGGGCTGTAATAAACAGTGTGGAAAAAAAACAACCCCACAACTCACACCTAAGACCTAGTCAATAAATCCATTCAACAGATGTTTTCACACTGACAGTGTGGGCTGCTGGCTTTGCTGGAGAGTAGGTGATGGCAGGCAACCTGTCAGTTCTCCCTGACAGAGGAAAAGATGGCTTCACATGCAGAGGCTTATAAAAGAGGAAGGCTTTTCTAATATATTGAATAAATAATATGATGATAGAATATGCACTTGAGCAACTGGAAGGCAAGTTTCTACAGTAGATTTAGTTCTCAGAGCTGCCTGAGAAACAGGAACAATTTTCACTTACATTTTTACAAATTGTTTAGAAATTCAGGAATTGTTACCTGAGATCCCACTTAGGGACTATCTTTTTTTGTCATAACTGCTGCTGGCAGTAGGTACTTCAGGAAAGGTAGGCAGGTGTGAAAAGACTGAAACAGAGCAGAAAGGAAGATTTCCTCCTATGCTTTGTTTGTCAACAGATGGTGACTTTTGCTGAGATGACAAAGGCTGAAATCATGCTGAAATCAGTAGAAACCTTGGCATTCACTCCATGGAGTAGGATTGCTTCCCAAGACTTCTTTTTTCTGTTTTTGTTTTTGGTTTTTTTTGTTTGTTTTTGTGCATATAGCCCTAGAACCTCAACAGAAAGGGACTGCAAGAGAGACATTTCCAAAGCATTTTGGAATATAAATTCAGTTGAAATTCACACTCCTGTCTTCAAACTGCAAACCCTATTTATCTTCACCTGGGCTTGGTACAGGCAG
Organism: Nesoenas mayeri; assembly: GCF_963082525.1. Classification (NCBI taxonomy): domain Eukaryota; kingdom Metazoa; phylum Chordata; class Aves; order Columbiformes; family Columbidae; genus Nesoenas; species Nesoenas mayeri. The sequence continues at coordinate 132,020,313 of NC_137543.1, forward strand.
ATACAGAGATGCTATATTTATATCTTCTTTTTTTTTAGTTACTTCTTTTTTTTTAATCCACTAACAAATAGCGGTGCTGAATGCTGTTGTTTGGGACAGCAGCCAAGAGGCCTGGCCTGGCCAAGGAGGGTTTGCTGGGTGCTTGGAGAGCTGAAGCTCAGTTCAGGCTGTGTGGCAAAGCAAGTGGGAGCACCCAGGAATACCCAAGTCCCTTGTGCACTGCAAAACGAATCCACAGTTCATGGGAAGGAAGAATGTCTACTCTGCATATGAAAAAATGAGTGCACATCAGTAACAGCTGAAATGAGAACAAATACTTTAAAAGGCAGCCTCAAAACCCACATTAGTATCTAGGGTCACCACTTGAGTGAAAAGACATAAGGTCATGGGAAGGGTAAATCACCTGGGAACTTCTCATAAGTGACTAAATAAAGAATGAAAATATGAGTAAGCAAAAAGAGGTTTTACAAGAAGTGTCTTGGTTTGGGGTCATTAAACCATTTCCCTTTGTTTAAATGCCGTCTCCAACTTTTCCTATTGCTTTTTTAATGTATGATGACAGAATGGGTTATATATTCCAGGAAATATCTGGAGGTATCTGAACAGATCTGTGTATCCCTTTTGCTTATGAGCATATCATAACAATCAGGAATTCTTTCCTGAAATGCCTATGTGCCCTGTGTTTACTTCATTCACTAATAATTTCAATTGTGATAAATTTTCAGAGAGGATATTTTTTGTTCTTCTCGGCATGTACATATTTTGTAACTTTTGGTGGGAGCATGTACCATTGGAGAGGAGAAGTGATGAATGGATGGACACTATTGTATTGAATATTTGCCATATAGAAAGCAGAAATAGATTCATTTATTTGAAAGGATTTAGAATTCACTTTGTTCAATGCTGGCTTAGTGGTCAATAAAAGAGGCACAGTAGATATTTTGCTGTCCGTGGCACGATTACTCCCTGCATCCTAGGGTCAAGTGGTGACAGCAGCACTGTGATGCTACTGTATTCACCATCTTCTGCCTACTCTTCCAAAGCATGAGACATAGTTGAGCAGTTTGGAAGAAGGCAAACTCCTACCTGCAGGACCCCTTCTTCCCACAGAGCTTTAGTGCCATACTTGAAATCAGCAGAATACTGGTTATGTCTGCTGCTCTCCTCAACTTCATAGGCTGCATTAATTGCATTAATTAACAGCTGATATCTGTGTAGTTCTTCGATCAAAGGGTTTTTTGATACTAATTTTAGGTGTTCACACTAACTAATGATAACTAATTACTTAAGTTCACTTTTCTGATAATTACTAGAGTAAAAAGACAAAAGAGTTCGTTCCCTGTTGGAATGCTTTTCAGGTTAGTAAGGGTGCATCAGTGTATCCTGGCAGCCTGCATTAAACAGTATTATTTAAATATACTTACTAAGGAAATCTTGGAAATTCAGCTATTAGTGAGGGGAGATTCATACTGTGCACAAATGCCTCTGTTTGGACTTTCTTCAGTGCTGGTAGACTCTGAGCTGTAAGCCATTAGAGCTGCCTTGTCTGCTTTTCTTTTACTTTCAGGTCTGACCGTCACTTGCGCAACGCCTCCATAATCTTTTGCAGTGAAGCTGTAAGTTCGCCATTCAGTCAATATCTAAACTCTAATCTATCCAAGCCTCTGATCTGAAAAAGTCAATTAAAGTGTTTTCTGGTTGATTGGTTTTGTTTTGGGAAGGTGATGGTGTCTTGAAGAAGAAAATATATCTGGAACACTACAAAACAGATAATTCAGGAAGATGTTACTTCCTTTGCTTATAAAAAGATTAGGTGTTTGTGTCTATGGAAGCAATATAAATAACATATATGAACAAATCAAGGGGGGTTTTTTAATGCTAATCAATCTGTATGAACATCACCTAAGAGCCAAATAGACATATAGTTGAGCAGTTTGTCAAAGACCAAGAAGAGAGCCTATTCTTGTTCTCCTGTATTTTCCTGTTAAACTGTGTTTTGTTTATATCATTCTTCCCTCCTCAAGCAAAACCAGACACATACCTAGAATTTGACACATGTTTATCAGAATAATCAGTCCAGGGAAAGAGAAGAAATTTGCGGATAGTTGGATGGAAAGCTGCATGACACCTGTTTTAATTTCTGAGGTCAAGGAAAACTGTTTGCCTGTAAAAACCTTCTAAGGTTTGTTAAAAGTGTGGTAGTTTGTCTCACAAGGTTTACACTGAGGCTTGCTTACATCCTCTGGTAAATTCCAGATCCTTTAAATGGAATTTTTAAAACTCTAGGCATCAGCAAAGTTTCCACTTGTTTAGGTTTTAGTTGAAGTTTTAGGCTAACTTCCTGATTAGGTTTCATTTTACAGACAACAGGCACTCATGAAATACATGTATTTTTTCCAGCAATCTACATACTTCTGCTGTGAGCACCTGAGATACTCTGTGTCACACAGACAAGTGGATTAATGCAATGAGTAATGTGGATAATCAACACACTTATCTGGCTCCCCAAATGCCCACCTGGCCTCTGGAAGGGATTAGAGCAACACAATGAATTCATCTTCAGGTTTTATGCGCTGCAGCACTGCAAACACATCTGCATCTCTCCAGCAACATGACAAAAGCAGTATTTGCACATCTGCAGGGTTAGTGATTTGTATTAATATACTTGGAGCAGTTCTTAGGTAACCTGAGCTCTATCTGCCCGGCATGGAGCCTGCTAGTTCCAGGTGCCTGAGATTAGTTCATTAGCAGAAGCAGGCAATTAGGGACCCTGCTGAAGCAAGTAGAGAACCATTCCCCAGAAGCCAGCTCAGGCTCTCAGTAATTACTTTGAGGAGGCTTTTTAGAATGAGTATCTAGAGAGAAGATGACAATTTTAGATGGATGGGAGGTAAATATTTGTTATTCTTCTAGTATTGCTGTAGAGTTTGTGAGTTATTTTGGTTTATTGGGGATTTGTTTGTTGGTTTGGGATTTTGGTGTTTGGTTGGTTGGTTTTGTTTGTTTGTTTTAGGAGGAGTTGAAATCAGTTTGGGTTGGTGTGAATATTCCTTTCATGTAGATGTGTGATCTGTACATTTTTGTGTCCAATGGTTTTTATACTCTGAGGATTTAATGAAAGCTGCAACCTTATTTCTGTTGGCTGTGAGAACTGGTGACCTGCCAGGATATTCACTTGGAATGGTAGATGGTCTATGATACATGACAAAGAATTGGTGAATTTTCTATTAATTCATGCTACTTTGAGCTGCTATGTGCTGTGCAGAGAAAAAAATGTGAGGTTAACTCATAAAAACTATTACTGCCTCTTAACAGTCTGCTTTTTAAATTGTATTATATGTTTATATTTAGTTTAATCACATCTAAATAAATTGTAAGATTTGTATGTCTGTTCCATAATCCTAAGTATGTATGTCTGTATGCACACCTTTCTTCGGAGTGTATGCTTTGGCATAAAAAATTTTAAAAATTCAAAATTAATTATTCTTAATAGTGATATTACTGCTTATAGTGTCTCATCTATTTGTGGCCAGGTTTATAGCTCTCTGTTGTTGTACTTCTAATGAATTCCACGGAAGCATGAAATGTGTGCTGATGTTTATTAACTGTTAAAAACCATTCATGTAACGCACATCCTCTCCTTCTCTTCCTTCTGTCAAAGACCTTCAGTACCTTACAAGGTTTTTTCTCTCAAAGCATTTTGGTGGTCTGTTTGCTAGTTAATTCTTATAATTTCCATATTGTTTTCTGAAAATTACTCAAAGGACTAATTATTACTGAAGAGGAAAAACACATATGTGCTGCAGGATTTTCACCCTTGTATCAGGAATAGCACGGCCAGCAGGAGTAGGGAAGAGATTGTGCCGCCATACTTGGCGCTGGTGAGGCTGCACCTTGAATACTGTGAATACTAGAGAGAGTGCAGAGGAGGGTGACAAAGCTGGTGAGGGGTCTGGAGCACAAGTCTGATGAGGAGCAGCTGAGGGAACTGGGGCTGTTCAGCCTGGAGAAAAAGAGGGTGAGAAGAGACCTTATCGCTGTCTACAACTACCTGAAAGGAGGTTGAAGCATGGAGGGTGTTGGTCTTTTCTCCTAAGGAGCAAGTGATAGGACAAGAAGAAATGACCTCAACTTGTTCCAGGGGAGGTTTAGATTGGATATTAGGAAAAAATTCTTCACGGAAAGGATTGTCAGGCATTGGAACAGGCTGCCCAGGGAAATGGTGGAGTCAGCATCCCTGGAGGTGTTTAAAAGGCATTTAGATAAGGTACTTAGGGATGTGGTTTAGTGGTAGACTTAGGTTATGGTTGGACTTGATGATCCTGAGAGTGTCTTCCAACTGAAATGATTCTATGATTCTGAAACTTGCTCAGCATGAAGACCTGCTGCTTTCCAAGTACTTCCTCTGAAGGGTATTTCTGATGTTCTCCTGCCTTGTCTCACCCTGTGGCTCCTGTTGGAGGCCCTACTCATTAGTCTCTTCCAGACCCTGTAGCAACATGGGAACAGAGTAACTTCAGGTCCTGCCTCTTGTCCTCCCCACCACCCTCCTGGACTTCCTACCTTCCTAGTTCAGTTGTAGCTGAATGCCTCCAAGGAGTGTGCCTGCCAGCCAGTGGCTGCATCCAGCAAAATGGCCTCTGCTTGAACAAACAGAGATACATCCTCCTTTAAGGTGTCCATGATGGCAGTCTTGGCCCAAAGCAAGAGAGCATTATCCAGCATCTAATTCAGTTCAGAAATTCTGGGCACCCAAAGTCTTCTCAAGTAGTTCAGATGTAGCTACTTAACAATGGTTCAGAAATCATGGACCTCATGAAAATACTAATGAGATTGACTGGAGGCAGAGAGAGGAAATAATTCTTAAACAAGGAGTATTGGGACAAAAAGAGCTGTAAGTAGGAAAAAATTGTAGTACTTTTGACCCAGGAGTTTTATGAACTACAGTTCTGCCTCCTCTCCTCAAAACAATAACTAGTTGCCCTCAGGAACTGAGCAAAACTAGGTCATGAGATCTGAAAATTCTTTTGTGAATAAATGTGAAAGTGCAGGAATGACTTATCTCTGCCCATCTATATGATCTAAAATAGAAATCAGTCTGAGGTATGCCTGCAAATAAATGTGTTGAGGGGACTTCTTTTAAACTGCTCTGTCACTTAGAGAAAACACATGACCAAGAAACACTACCAGTACTATTTTTGACTAAACCACATGTAAAGCCTCAAACGTCCATGGTCATCACTTTCAGTAGAACTGAAAAAAAATCAGTATCACCATCTGAAATATAGTCAGCCACAAATTCAAAATCAGCATTTTTATGAAAAGTAAGAAAATAGCAAGTATGGATACCGACATATAGAACTAATGGCTAGAAATGGCTTAAGAGAAAGCAAAAGCAGACATGGGAATAAATAGGGCAGCTAGTCTTGAGGCATTTGGGTATATTAGGTCACACATTATCAAGGTGTTGACAGAATTTGGTTTTCTCTTACTGTAATCCAAGGAACATGGTGTTGACTAGAAAATGAGTAAACAGAAATGAAGTTTTATCAACTGAGTGTTGTGTATAGGTACAGAACAGTGGGATGAAAGCCGTATCCCAGAACTTCCTAGACTCCTAAGCAGAGAAGGCTTGTCTTGGGCAGTAGGTTGCTGCATACAGTAAAACAGTCCCCTTGCCTTCTGGGGGACTGTGGGCAGGCCTAGTCCAGCTGCTGCTGAGTTAGGATTTAGTACTTGGGATGGCCCTACTGCAGTGACTGCCCAGGACATTTCTACAGCCCTCCACCAGCTGGATAGGCAGCAAAGCTGGTGCTGCAGAGGTCTCTGCTGCTCTCCTGCCACCCTTGCATTCTAGGGCAGGAGCACCTTTGGGGTGGTAAGACATGTTAAAATGACTGCATTTTTCTCTAGTGGGCCTAGAAATTTGGGAAGAACAAAGACTACTAATGGGGTGACAAAAGTGTGCTCCTTCATTGAGTCATGCAGGAGAGAATGCATTCCCTGCCTTGGGTTATGTGACCAAATGTGTGGGTCAGGGCTGCCGTCAGACCCCTTACCTCTGGTTGTAGGACATGACAGCAGGGAACCTAACTCTTACCCCTACTCAGGAACCTAACTCTTACCCCTACTGTTGCACAGGGAGGTGGGTGGGTTGTTGACCTGCAGTTTCAAAGGGAGATATGGTGAAAGTTACCTCCCTTGGATAGAGAGTTTCCACATATCTGAGAATCTAAACAAGACCCATCCTGGTCCAACATAGGTGAGGAATCAAGATGGCCACATGGGGTGAGAAGTCTTCAGCTATCTCTGTGAAGAAATATGAGCTAGGCAGTCATTAAGTTGAAGCCTGGCACGATTAAGAAGAGAGTGATGGGAGTGGTGTCTAGGAGTGACAGCAAGGAGGGCCTCAAAGACAGAGCACTTTCTGCTGAAGGGAAATTCCATGAGTCCAGCTGAAATGCTGTTTTCACTCATGGTTCCTGCTCCTGTGAGACCTGCCTTCTCCACTCCTGACATTGGCAAGTACTTGACTTCTGTCACTTCTGCCGAAGTGCTGACTCTGCGGCGTGCACAGCAAGCATCCAAAGAAAATGCAGCACCTCCTCAAAAGCCTGCACTCCTGGCTCAATCTCTTCCTCGCTTTGTGACCCTCACAGAGATTTAATATAAGTATATAAATAGTTACAGATACAAGGAAGGGGAGAAAGGGACTATCAACATCTTGTGTGTTGTTGGGTTTTTTTTGTTTGTTGTGTGTTGTTTTTTTGTTTGGTTGGTTGGTTTTTTTTTAAATACTCATTAAAGGATTCCTATTACTTTATTACTTTTACTAGAAATACCACAGGACTTTCCTGAAGTCATTTGATGTTTTCCAAAGAAAGAATACAGAGAAGTGCAGAAATTAATACCAATGGGAAAATACAGTTGTCCACATGCCTTGCTCTAACTTTCAGTATTAATAAATATTTGCTTCTTTTACTTTGATGTGAAGAATAAACAGGCCTTGTAATAGCATTTAATGGTTACAACCACCTAATCCTAGCATCTTTCCAGCAGTCATTCAGTTAAACCAGTGGTGTCAAACTCATTTTCACCAGGGGTCACATCAGCCTTGTGGGTGCCTTCAAAGGGCCGAGCGTAATTTTGTGACTGTATAAATGTAGGAGTAGTTAATGAAGTAGTTACTGTGTAAATGTAGGACTAGTTACATTTATGCAGTAGTCATTTTTTCCACAGTCCTAAAATTACGTTCAGCGCTTTGAAAGAAACCGCAAGGCTGATGTGAAAATGAGTTTGACACCCCTGAGTTAAACTGTTAGTTGACCAAAACTAATTAATGAAAAACCATCTGTCCTGCCTGTCTCATTGTTCCTGGAAATATCACAGCTCTCTTCAACAGTATTAGCAAATGAATTTGGTGTTACTTTATGCAGATAATTTCAATCACTTCAGTTTTGCTGCTGTTCATTGAAACTATTATTCTTAGCAGACTTGTATGGTTTATTTTTAAGCGAAGAATCATTAGTTTGGCCTTCACAGAGAAATAGTAGTCTCCAGGCTAAATTCAATAGCAGCCCTGCTGAAGATCTGTGTTTTCTGTGTACTTCAATGGATTCTGCTTTGATTTTATAGGCAACTCTCCTGACTTTGGGAACTAATGTAGACTAATGGAAATTACTCGGGTATGTGTATATATATGTAAAGAGAAAGCCTTGAAAAATCCTGCTTTTCAGTACAGAGTCCACACACACGAATACAGCAGTGCCTAAGCATGAAATCATGAGGGTGTACAGAAGCCCACTGTGGATGACTTCTCCCTTGTATGGAGGTACATTAGGTCAGAATGGGGAGCATCGATGGACCATAAGGTCAGCAAATATAAGAGCCATTATCACAGTGTTTCAGCAGCTCCATTCCCTCTCCATAGATCACCTCCATGGCTCGCTGTATCTAATGCACAAACTCCAACAGGTGTGTGTGTGTTGCCACTGCCCTCGTCAGAGCTCTTCTGCACAAACCATCCATTTCTGCTGCTGCCTGTGTGACAGCAGAGTTGTAACCTGATGGATACCAGGCTCCAGTCCTTTGCTGTAGGACTTCTGCCTCTCTGAAAATTTCAGAGATATATTACCAAATTTCGCACCTTACTTCAGCATGGTTAAAATGCTGACAGACTTCCTTTCTCCAGTGTGTTTTTACTAAGAGTTATAAAGTTTCTTGAAAGAATATATATGTACACGCACATCTATTCTACAAATATCCCAAAGTATTTAAAAATACTTCTATCTCTCTAGTGTTCAGCTCTTCTTTGATTATGGCACATAGAGAAATAGTGATAGATAGTGAAATGATGATATAATTTGAGAGTATAGAAATATAGGATTTGAATATAGGAAGGATGTTGTGGATGAAGGAATAAAAAAAGCGAAACTATCACAAAATAAAACTCTTCAGATCTCTCTCTGTCTTATAAACCTACATAGAGCATTCTGCAAATATGTAGAATACTATGTATTTATAGAGTAAATATATTTCTGCAACAAACAAGTACATCTTGTTGAACTTTTTTTGGACTAAGATTTGTAATTTGAACAAAACTGAACTGAATGTCTAAAGATTACTTTTAAATATTACTTGAAACCAAGGGCTTTCCTACTATAAGCTTCTAAGCATAGCGTTTGCTGCTTTTAACAAGTGGGAGGACTGCTAGAATGGGCACATTGAAAGTGGAGGGGAAACCTTTATGTTTGCTGATTTAGGAACAACTAGGGAGATTAAAAGAAACTTGAAAAATAGTATATGCTAGCATAACACTGATTGTATAATGCAGACTGCAAAATAAATTCTCCAATTTCTCATTCCTTGAGCAAATCTTGGCCCTCAAAATGCAAAGTACAGTTCAGAAGAGACCATAATACTTGTTACATTTCATGGGAAGGTTGAATGAACGTATTTGAACTTGCTTCATCACAATGTACTTCAAATGTCCCCTCTAAAAAAATCAAAAAAGGGGCTAGGCTGCTGTCACAAGGGGAGATGCAGAAGACTGGGTGGAACTGAAAGGGAGAGTAGAGAGACCTGTATTACGAAGTCCAAACAACTGAATATCATAAGCTCCAACCTTTTCCCTTCTCACCATCTCTCTTCTTTATGATAATGCTCTCCATTTTTGTTCTGGTTTTAAGATTTGAAAGCTATTTTGCTTGTATGTTCAGCTACCTTCCAGTCCTTTCTTGCCTTTAATCTTTTTCCAGCAAAAGCTGAGTCTTCCATCTTCAGAATCCTCAAATTTTGTAGAATCCTAGAACAGTTTGGGTTGGAATTGACCTTTAATATCATACAATATTAAAACAATTACAAGAGATGGAAATGGTAAGAAAAAAAATGAAAGTAATACAAACTGGGGAGGAGAAATGGGGTAATGATAACACTTCCCCCGGGGTAGCACTTCAGGAAGGTGGTTCATTGGTTTGATCACATGACATAAGGGTCTTATCACTGCATTAGCCAACGTGGTATTTTTTTCTAGAAGATATTTCTATCTGAAGTATACAGGAGTAACTTACAGAAAAAGTCTGAATCATTAAGAGACTAAAGGACACAAAATTAGGGACCAAACACTACTCTGTTCCTCATCTGGGCTCTGTTACTTCTTCCTGTGATCTGTGTCCTTCCTGAAACACGAGAAAACACAACAGTCTTGGGTATAATGATTAAAATTTTCAAAATTACCTAAATATGGAACAAAGACAGCTTTTTACTTTAGAAAATGGCTAATTTTTCAGAGGATGGATGCTTAGTACTCAGAATCAGTATCTCTCTGTTTTAAAGGCTGGCTAAGACAGTGGTACCTCAATTTGTGTATTTGGGAAGCCAGCCCTGAAGATCAGCTCCTTTGCTAGTGTAGTCCCTTAAAAGCATCTCCCCAGGCATGGCCCAGTGGCACCCTGGGAGGTTACCCACATGCTGGACATTGTCTTGGAGGCAGTGGCTGAACACAAAGATCACAAGCAACTGAGAAGGGGCAGATGAGCCAGCTGGGGAGCATGAACCCAGCATCCCAAAAGCTCTGTGGGTGCAGTCAAAGAGGAAAGGTTCCAGTAATTCTCAAAAGAAAGGACTTGACAGTCAGTGGAGAAGGTAATCTCCTGCGATAATAAATTACAATTTATAACACATTGTAGCTCTGTTTTGATACCAGGCTGGATTATTTACACAAATCTAAGTCTAGATAGACTAGAGGTGAACCAAGAAATTTATTCTGGGTTTTCACTGCGATGTCTGAGACACGGGTTTGGCGCTTCAATAGCTGCTTCTTAAAGCAATGCCCATGAAGGAGAGAGACAGTCTTCCTGCAGCCATATAACACTTGGAAAAAAATATTTACTGGAAAATATTGCACCAAATCAATAGCCAAAGCTTTAACTACATGTAGTGAAACCTGGAAGGAGGGAGGGGGAGAAGCCTGAGAACCAGTCAAAGCAAAATGTTAATTCTAATTGTTGTATTTAGTTGGCCTTGTCTTGTGACAAGTTTGTTATTATGCAGATATCCTACCTGCCACCTTCCATGGGAAGATTTTACAAAGTGAAGTTTTGCAGGCAATTCCCCTTGCTTCTTACCTCTTTATTCCTAATTATGTTGGCCCTGTGTTCACTCAAGATAACATTATAGCTGTTCCCAAATGCTCTAGATTTGGGGCCTGTGACAAATGAAATCTTTTAGTGCTACAATTTTTTTTTTTTTTTTTTTTTTCCCCCCATGCTACAGAACTGTAGCCACTAACATGCTGAAAATAAGGATATGATTGTTTATTGTCTGACAAGGGATTATTAGTTTTTAAATCTTTTCATGGTCAATTTCTGAGGTTTCCTTTTGGTCTTCAGATAGATACACAATGTAATGTCACACAGGATGGTTTGGGGTTTTTGTTTGAGCATTTGTTTTTTTTTTCTTTGTTTCTATACATATGCATTTGCACATACTATTGAATTTCACGCTAGGAATGTCTTCTTTCTTCTACTGTATTAATTTTCATGTGTATGATGCACATATATCCCTTGCATGATGCCAACCTATTAAAGGCTATCATGAAAAGAATCTGTAATTCATCTGCTGCATATACAGTATTTTTCTGTGGAAAAATTGAGATGTAGAAAGACTTTAAATTATGAATCCAAAGGAAAAAGGGTTTAGAAGTAGTGATTTCTAGGTCATACCTTTAACCATTACATCAGTAATAATTGCATTGCATCAATAATATTCTTGTTTAAACTCGAAAAAAATGCAGCACTGTAGCTTTCACTGTTTCTTAATACAAGAGTTAGTAGTAAAGTCGAAAGCTGTTTTATTTTGTTTGTACTGGATTTGGAAAAGGGTAGGAGAAAGAACTCAGAGCAGTGGGCACTATGAAATATCACAGCTTTTGGGCACTGCACGGACAAAGTAAAGCACCCCCACTCTATAGCCTTAAACTGGATGCAAAAGGGCTCTGGACAGACTAGGTGAGTGGAGGAAGGCTCATCATCCCTGGCCACAGCCAATCCACAGGGCCCCCGTGGTTTCCAGGAGCCATGCCAACAGCACCCTGAGCTGTGCAGTGCCAAGGCACTCCCCACATCCCTGCCACAACTGCCGGGGTGGCCTGAAAACCCTGCTGGCCACAGGGAACCTTTTGGAAAAGAATGGATGTTGTTAAACATATCTCAGCCCCATGGCAGAGCTGCAGAGGTAGGCTGAAAGCTCTGCGGCTGGGCTCAAAGCACTGGTCCTGCCAGCCCAGTGTAGCCCACTCCCGTTGGTACTCTGCAGGACAGGACATATTTGCAGGTTCCTTCCCAGGAACCGCGGGGGGTTAAACCTGATCCGATTACAGTATCAATAGATATGCTAAAACATGGCAGATTTAGCCCAAGCAGAGAGCTAAGTCTATCCAGAGGTCCAGCCACAGGCAAGGAACTTCTCAGCAAATTCTCTTTCTACCTTTGAAAATCCTCCTCTGAATATGGGTATTGGGGTTTCTCTTTGCTACTGTTAGTAGGCAAACCTAATTAAAGCAATTAAACACATAATAGTGACACTCAAACATGGAAAAAAATATGTGATATTGTGGCTGAGCTTCTGACTTATACTGACAATTTTAGAAATATCCCTGATTTTCCACATAAAAGTTCAGATTTACACATCCAAGTGTTTTTCTGGGTGTTGAAATGTGCTATACACATGGATATAATTTAATTCAGAAGAATCTGACTCTTGCTACCTGGCCTTTTTGCTTAATTTTAGTCACTCCATAGGGAATTTAGAAGCCTTTTACTACACAGTTCGAAATAGAATACAGGGCTGTTTTTTGGTTTTCCTCTGTGTTATGAGCCATCAATCTAAGCTATGATCAGGCTCTTATTTTCTTTTTTTTTCCTTTGTAACTTTTTACGCCCTGATGATTGTTACTGTCATGGAGCAATATTCTTCAATGTTTTAATACAGTACCTACTATACATTACATCCTAAAGAAGTTCTGGCATTTTCTTCTTTTTGGGAAGGATCATGAAATTACAAGTCAGTTTTTGTATCAGAAATAGTGTGGCCAGCAGGACTAGGGAAGAGATTGTCCCCTGTACTCAGCACCAGTGAGGCCGCACCTCAAATCCTGTGTTCAATTTAGGGCCCCTCACTACAAGAAAGACATTGAGGTGCTGGAAAGAGTTCAGAGAAGAGCAACGCAGCTGGTGAGGGGCCTGGAGCACAAGTTTGAGCAGCTGAGGGAACTGGGGCTGTTTAGCCTGGAGAAAAGGAGGCTGAGGAGAGACCTTATAGCTGTCTACAACTACCTGAAAGGAGGTTGTAGTATGGTGGGTGTTGGTCTCTTCTCCCAAGTAACAAGTGATAGGACAAGGGGAAATGGCCTCAGGTTTTACCAGGGAAGGTTTAGAATGGATATTAGGGGAAAAAAAGAAAAAAATCTTCACCAAAAGAGTTGTCAAACACTGGAACAGGCTGCCCAGGGAAGCGATTGAGTCACCATCCCTGGAGGTATTCAAAAGACATATAGACGTTGTTCGTAGGGACATTGTTTAGAGGTGGGCTTGGCATTGCTAGGTTAACGGTTGGACTCCAATGATCTCAAAGGTCTTTTCCAACCTAAATGATACTATAAGTCTTCTAATTAATTTTTTATAAACTTGTTAATTAGCTGGACAATTCTTCTGATATTAAGTACATGCAGGAATTGTTCCTGATACAAAACCCCAGATAATGCTTGGAAAATTTCGGTTCAGTATGACTTCAGATGGAAGCATCTGTTACCTTATCTAATCTGTTGTATATTTTTGTGTGCGGCGGTAACCAGTTACTGAGCTCCCTCTCAGAGCTGGCCATATTTTTGCGGTAATATCTGTAATACTACACTACAATATCTGTAATACTCCCCAGGTTCCAGTATAGGTTGGGAAATTACACATTAGAGAGCAGTGTAGGGGAAAGGGACCTGGGGGTCCTGGTGGACAACAGGATGACCATGAGCCAGCACTGTACCCTTGTGGCCAGGAAGGCCAATGGCATCCTAGGGGGTACTGGAAGGGGAGTGATTAGTAGATCGAGAGAGGTCCTCCTTCCCCTCTACTCTGCCCTGGTGAGACCACATCTGGAATATTGTGTCCAGTTCTGGGCCCCTCAGTTCAAGAAGGACAGGGAACTGCTGGAGAGGGTCCAGCGTAGGGCAACAAAGATGATGAAGGGAGTGGAGCACCTCCCTTATGAGGAAAGGCTGAGGGAGCTGGGTCTCTTTAGTTTGGAGAAGAGAAGACTGAGGGGTGACCTTATTAATGTTTATAAATATATAAAGGGTGAGTGCCATGAGGATGGAGCCAGGCTCTTCTTGGTGGCAAACAATGATATGACAAGGGGTAATGGGATCAAGCTGGAACACAAGAGGTTCCACTTAAATTTGAGAAAAAACTTCTTCTCCGTAAGGGTGACAGACACTGGAACAGGCTGCTCAGGGGGGTTGTGGAGTCTCCTTCTCTGGAGACATTCAAGACCCACCTGTACATGTTCCTGTGTGACCTCACCTAGGTGTTCCTGCTCCAGCAGGGGGATTGGACTAGATGATTTTTTGAGGTCCCTTCCAATCCCAAACATACTGTGATACTGTGATACCTAGAGATTTTGATGTATTATTTCAGCACAAAAAGTGTTACATGAAGTTACTCAAGCTAATAAGGCCAAACTCTTTTAAAAACAAAGTTTTGCTACTCATGCAATGATTACTAAGAGCAAAATTCATTATATTGGAGTGTAAATAACATATTCCAACTTCAAATGGCAAGAAGAAAAACACTGTTCCTTTATGAGTAGTTGCAATCTGAAGGCATTGAGATTTTTACACCAATTGTATCTTAACCAAAAAGACCTGGGGAACATTGGAGACATAAGCTAATCAGTAAATTAATCTCTGCTGTTATTAGGCATTCACATCACATTTGTGCCTGCATCACCTGGCCAAGAGAGGGAACACAGATTGAGTGCTGTTATAGGCAAAGGACTCCCATGGAGGAAGCTTGGGGTGTGCAGTGCACACACTTGGTGCTTAAAACAGAGGTGTGAGTTGACTCACCTTATCTCTGTATTTTAATGTGAAAGAAGGGAGTGAGAAGCTCTGAGCAGGGGGCCATGGCTGGCTCCCTGTGGCTGTGAAATGTCTGTGTCCCTGGGGGCTGTCTTCTCCCCAGGGGCAGAATGGCTGGAAGAGTCTTTTCATTTAAGAAAGGGTTAGAGGGCCACGCTGCCGAAAGAGCTGCAGCAGGGGCTGAAAGCCCCAAGAGAGGTTTGGGTCAAGTTAGGTTGCTTTGGGAGGATTTGGATCTCTGAAGATGTTTTGTTTTCATTCTTTGAATTAAAATTTAATTTAAGTAATTGAAATACATAATCCATCTCTGAGGAATGCTGTCTTAATCTTGTCTCTTAGAAGAAAAAGCAGGATTTTCAAATTTTATCTGTTACTGATCAGCTGTATGAGCTTACATCAGTCTTCTAACCTCTTTGAGCCTTTGTGTCACCTTATCTCATCCTGGTTTTATCTATCCTGACTATGGAGATTTCAAGCAGTTTGTTCTTTGCAATGTGACAGTTTAGTGCTCAACACTAAGGGTACCTGACTGCAGTTGTGGAGCTAAGGCAGTAATACACTTAAAATACTGAAAAAACATCTTGAAAATCCTCTTCCTGCCCAGCCCCTCCTCCCCCCGCCCCTAAAAGGGCAAAAAAGCTATGAATTTCATTTAGTTTGTACTACCTATATAGGTCCAATTACATTTCATATTTAAGGAAGTAGACTAAAAGGACAAAAAGTGTGAAAAGAGAAATTAGATGGGAGCAGGGTGGAGAGAACAAGAATCCAGCTTTAACAGAGGCAAATAATAAATGAGATTATGGATTCGGGCACCAACTTTCTCATTGCCTGGAAACAGAGCATCACAACTGTGATTTTTTGGACATTCATACAGTAAGAGTTTGTACTGAGATTGAGTGAACTCTCATTCCCTGGGTCCCCTTGCAAGGATTACTTCTTTAACAGTTTTTAAACTTAGGACTTCACCTCTGTTGTAATAAGAAGACTTCTGAATCTGTGGTTATTTTGGAGGGCTTTAGTTTAATGCTTTATTCTACTACAAAGCCATATATACCCTATTTATTTGATACCTTCCAAAAACCCACAGTAATTAATTGCTGTAGCTTATGGTTGTGGTAGCCCAATGGTCAGACAAAATCAGCTGAGAAAGCAGAGCTGGTTGCACATCAACTGCAGCACCCGCCCAGTGCTGACCATAATAACCTTTTTGGGAAAAGTCACTTCCATCAGTCAGGCTACTGCAGGGCAGTGGCCGCAAGGCAGCAAAACACTGCTTGGAATAATTCTTTGCAGATGCCAGGAACCGGAAGTTTCGGGGAGAAAAATGAAAGCCATTCACTCTTCCAATGACACAAGCCTTTGATACCACAAAGTCATTTGGACAGAGAGCTCCAAGGTCAGGAAGGCACGTAAAGATTGGTGATTAGAGAAATACTATATCAGCAAAGTGTGGCAAGCTATTAAAAGAAACTGTAGCTTTTATGATTGTGTTGCTGAAGCTTCCCCAGGGCTATTTGTATTAGATATTGAGTTAAGCATAACTTATTTAGTCCCAGCATTCCAGAAAACATTTTGATGTCAGCTACTGAAGGAAAGTAAACACAAGAAGGAGGAAGCAGTACTGATCCCAAACAGATAAAAATATTGTAATTTAATTTTGTGAACCCATGCATGTTAGAGCATTCAGAAAGAGGGATTTTTAAAAGGTTGATTTGACTTAAAAGACTTGGTCGATAGAGGTATCTAGTCACTGTGCAGCTGTGGAGGGTGGAGAAACAGAGATGATTTATCACCTTCAATATATGCTACAGCCTGACAAAGCATAAATGCAGTTTTCTGTAGAAAACATTTTCACCTAGAGCAGATTTTATGCACATGTGTGATTCCCATCTAATGCTGTGGGCTTGTGCCTATGTTGGGCGAAACTATTTGCTTAGCTGGGCTGTTTGCCCAGTGAATGTTCTGATGGCTGCTGACAGGGATTTGCCTACCCTGTAGTGAGCAATTAAGAGTCTTTGGGACTGTAATGTAGGAATATCTCTATAGGTCTGGATTTTTGATCACTAAATGAAGAGTTCAAAATCTGTTCTAGAGGCTGATAATATCTGCACAGATATTATCTCACAGCTCAGCAGCTCCAGTGCAGGAGTTGTGCTTGTTTATTTTTGTAAGAAGATGCCAATGAATCCATTTGGGAATTTTTCTCATGGGTTCTTCATTCTCTCAGAAAAACACTGCAGACCTGAGGAAATCGCAGATAAAATTGTAAGGTCAGGTGTGGTTTTCTTTGATTTGCCAGAAATTACTGTTTATTTAAGAGTGGGTAAGCGGGAGAGCTGAAACTTCCAAGTCAACTACAGCTCAACTCCCTTACCACACAGGGGAGACCCCTCAACAACAGCTCCTTGCACAGGGTTTTTTCATGCCATCTTGACTGTGCTTTGATTATTAGATTTTTTTTTAAGTGTTTTTAGGTGGGAGATTAGCACTTATTTTTTTATTTAAAGTATTGCAGAAAGAAGAGTCAAGGAATAGAGCAGAATTAGCATAATGTTACAGATATCATTTGTAGATATTATCTGTCCAGAGATACTGCCCAAGAAACAATTTGTATTTCCTGCTACCTTGCTCTGACCAGGTATATTAACGTCTCTTTGGTGTGGACCTAGGCAAGGTAGCAGCCCTTCCATTTCCTTTTATCTCAGTAGAAGACAAGGTATATAAGATTCTGAAGATCATACTTTGTTGCTTTTCTTAATTAGCGTAGTTATAGTTCAGTGACCTCATATTGCCAACAAAATAAAGATTTTTCACTCAAATTGTGAAATTCTACTATTCTGTGTTCTGAGTAGGACTTCTAGCATGAGGTGAAAAGGAAGCAAATTTCCTCTTCCTTCTCTCCTTGCTATATATTTTCCATGCTAACATATTCACTGTAAATAAATTATTCATTACCACAGGAATATCCTAGCTCTGCAGGTTAGATATTAATGACCAGTTCTCCCATACAGAGGATCGTATTCTATTTAGAAGTGCAAATGTTATGTCTTCTAGTTACTAAACATGCCATATAGGACTTAGCAACTAAGACTTTATTTGCACGTCCTCTGCCTAAAAACATAGTAGTTAATACAAAGACTTCCCACAAATATTTCTTTTTACCTTAATTATTCAGCCTTACATACCCATTCTAATTCTTGACATATTTAATAAGATGATTTTGGACTATAAATTCTCTACCTTGTAATTTATAAGTTACCACTTAACAGCATTTTTAGGTTGTCTTTAACAACAATTAGTGTTTTACTCAGGAATACCACTACTGCATTTCACATGTTGTGAAGACAGATTCAAAGCTTTTTGGGAGAAAAAGCTACAAAGGAAAAAGGCTTATGTTGTTAATATGTGTCTTGAGAAGAATAATTTGTGGCTTAAGAAAGCAGAAATGTGTTTTACAATGAAGCTAGACAGAAAAAAATACATACATTTAACAGACGAACCTAAGTTTGGCTATGACTGAAGGACTAGGTAGAGCCAAATCAGACTTAAGAAGATAAGAACATAAGAAATGCCTTACTGCATCAAGTCATTCCATTGTGCCCAATACTGTCTCAAACTGTGGCAACAGGAGAAGCTGTTTAGTGAAAGCACAGAAGCTTGGCTACTGTCTACAATTTGTTCCCCTTGTACTCTGTTAGCATTCAGAATTTCTGCGTTATAGATGTTAGAGATACCTCCCTGTCTCCTTCCTTTAGTATATGCTTATCACCCTGTTGTCCATGAATTTGTATAATCCTGTTTTGAACTGCTGGTTCTATGATCTCCCATGGCAACAAATTCCAGAAGTTCACTACTCATGGTGCAAAGAAAAAAAAAAAAAAAAAGGTGGTTTTAAACTGATCTCCTCATAATTTCAGCAAAGGCTTCCAAATCTAATGTTGCAGGATTTGGTGAATAACAGTTCTTCATTCACTTTGGTTGCTGCCCTCATGATTTTGTAAATGTCTCTCTGAAGGAAGATATTCTGTAGTAGAATTAGAGATGTTTGCCCAGGAGAGTCTGAGCACTTTTTCAGCCTTTCACGGGGGTGATAATGTGGCCCTGCTTCTCAGTTGTACAAATTACCTTTCTGCTCAGCATTGTTGATGTTTGTGGTGCAGCTGGCCTGGTGGGTCACCCACTGAGGGAGTGAGGATACTGCTGGCTCCTGCCAAGCTCCCTTCTGGCCTCAGTGTGTCCCAAATCTGCTCCCTGTTCCCCAGGCCAAGGAGAGCCTGGCAACCAGCCGGGGAAATCTCATTTTGTAGGTGATATTCACTAGGGGAACATTTGAGAGGTGCATTCTAGTTTTATTTAAATGTTCTGTTTTCTGCTGCCATGGATTTACATGTATAAAAATCTCACGTTTAACAGATAATAATGTTCCAAATGTTTTCTCTGCAGTTCTGCTTCTAGTCTCCAAACTCTTCATCCTGTCTCTCTCTTCTTCCCTTTTCCCAGTGGGAGAGGATGATGTCTCTTTTTACGAGACATCAGTGTGTCTGCGTCAGTGTTTGCAAGCAGTAGGCAGTAAAACTTTTAACTATAAAGCAATTTAGTACAAAAAGTTTAGTAAAAATATAGGAGTCCAAACCCAAAGGCTGAGACCAACCCCAAGCTAAAGGTTTGATATTAAATAGATTGCAACTTTTTCTTTCTCATATTTTCAAGTAGGACATAAATCTCCTTTCTGTTGAAAGACAGTTCTGCCTTTGAAGACAGAATAACGTTTACATAAATGTAAAGGTCTTCTTTAATGTAGCTTTCATTATCTCCAATGTTCCCCCTTTCTCTGAAAGCCCAAGTGACTGATGTCAAGATCAAGGGAGTCAATCAATGTAGATACACTCCAGGACCCAGATAGGATATAAATCACCCTTACTCCTAACCACAGTAGACACCTAACTGAAGGACAGAAGTTTACATATTCACTGTCCTTGTGGGGGAGGCTAAATTTCCCAGCCACTTACCTCACGGGAACCCCTCATTCATTAACCAATTGGGGTGCTTACTATCACTTATCAAATAGGCTAATCAAAGTTTGAGAGAAACCAGCTCTTGACCACTTCTTGCCCTTTGAACACTCCAGGGCCACCTCCCGCCCCTGGACTTTTATCTAATTAAAGTTAAAGAGGGGAAAATTAATCCATGGAAGAAAATGAGATAACAGCCACCACAGCAGACCATCCCAGAGTCTGGTTTGGCTTTCATCTATTGCTACCTGACAATTAACTCTTCAGCGACACAGGAACCCCATTTTATGGGAGCAGGATCTGTCCCTTCACACAATGATGGGCGTTGTATTTTCCTTTTTCACTGTTCCATGTTGCAGTTCCTCTACTTGTAATGGGTGTGGGTGAATTAAAAAGGTCATCCTTTACTCTCCCTCTCTCAAGCTTGACTTAGTGCTGTTTTCACTTGCAGAATACAAAAGTGAAAACTGTAATTTATTACAGTACTAGCAATTCAAGATATTTTGCTTGGATCCTGTGCTTGCAATTGGTTACCAACATTCCAGACTTTCTTGCTTTTGTTGGCTACTAGTTTATAACCCTCAATTTCATTCTCTAAATCTGTGTTTAAAAAGACATTTCATGACACAGGGTTGTGGCTTTTTTACCTTGGAAAAAAAGTGTGGCGTGTCCTCTTTGCAGATTCTCTGCAATTCTTTTTGTGCTACTTGCGTGCCTGTTTAGTGTTCTTCTGTTTCAAATTCTTTCCTTGTTTTTTTTAAGCCACCTGATTGTAATATTTCTGGAGCCCGAAGATCTTCCTTTATGATTGCTTGAATTTTTTGACAGCTGAAACTTGGGCCTTGTGAATATCAGGAATAAGTTCACTCTGGTAATGCAGCAGTTGTTAGCTGCACTGCAAAAGGACAGACTTGCATACCCCATAAACGGTACTTGGGGGTGCTGGGCTGTGGCGGCGCAGCAGCAAGATCTGCTCCTGCAGCACTACCTGCCAGCAGGGGGTCGAGGTGTGTGGGGCAGCTCCAACCCGCCACCCTCAACCACATTCAAGGTTTTGGTGCACCGAAGCAGCAACAAAATTCAGTTTTCTTTCTGAAAGTGACTGATATTTTGAAGGCTGTATTTGTATAGTCTTTAGCAGGAAGCATTGGATTATAAGGTCTGTGGGACAGGCACATATGGCCAAATTTAGAAGTGCTGAGGAAATCCTACTTAGACTCAACACTGTCTCAGTGTTGTAACTTGCACCTTGAGTCACTCAAAGGTGAGTAAGTTAAAGTAACCCCACTCAGACTCCTTTCTTGAGAATGAGAACTGTTTTAATTATTACATGTTGATATCACTCTGGAATGGGACGCCCTTACTGCTTTGGTTTTTGGTGGTGTGTTTCTTTACTTTTTTTGAGCCTCCAAAGCCCACGAGTATCTATAGCACTGTAGCCAGTAGCAGTCATTAAACACCTCACAATTAAATACCTTACAAGACAAACCTTAATATTGTCAGTAGACAGTTCCTAGCACTGAAAAATGGGCATTCTGCAACATAGTTCATTACTTGCAAATGGAAGTAGTAAAAGATACTAGGGTTCAAACCTTTTAATTTAAACCAAAAAGAAGCCCCAAGCAAGCTTCCAACTCTCTTCCAAACTTTGGGAAAATTTTAGTCCATATCAATGTCTGAACTAATATCTGGCCTTCCCTTTAGCTACCCGAACTAATCCATCAGACCTACAATTTAGAACTATGACCTGCAGCTGTTTGGTTATGGAAGGGACATTGGTAGGACGTTAAAGGGAGATAAGTGAGGCAGTGAAAATAAGATTCAGTAATCCCCCTGTATTATAAGGTATTTTGCACAGGGTGGGAAGGAGCTGGGACTTTTGCTGCTCCCCCATGCCAGGCAGCAGCAGGGGGCAGGGGTGCTCCCAGGGTGCTAGGTGCCCCCGTGGAGGCAGGCAGCAGAGGAGTGTCTGCCAATTCCCTCCTTATTCCAGTGCCAGCACTAGGAGCACAAGAGGACCTGGTTAAACTCAGATATCAATTAATACCAGCTGCTTTTTGCTCTGGATGGTGGACAGAACCTACTAGGAACTGGAAAATCTGTAATCGGTAAATACACTAGAGAGAACAATTCTGTGCTGGCAGAGGGATAGGCTGCAAGCTGTAACAGGTCTATTCCATCTCTAATTTCTACATTTTTAATTTATATAGGGCATTGAAAACTTAAATTGTAGCAAACTTCAGTCACTATCCACAAGAGACAGATTTGATCCAGTGACCCAAAGGCGAAAGGCTCTGTATTCCATTAGCAACCCCCTACAAATGCAGTCCCTCGCGAGGTTTTTATATCAATAACTAAATACCACTAACCTTTACAAGCTACGTGGCAACACTTTCAGTCTCCTGAGTCATTTCATGAGCAAAGGGAAATTCAAGTTTGTCTTAGAGATAAAAATGGGACTTATTCGACATTTTGGTTTTATGTATTTAGGAATACAATTGTTTTTGAAAGAGTGGGACAAGAAAAGCAGGTTGGATTATGACTCGGGGTGTTTAGGAGAAGACATTAGGCACCACTACTACAACACTTTTCCCACCCTCTCCTGTGACTGATTGCAAGAGAAAATTCTTCTCTCCCTCTTACTGGCAATTTTACATCGTCTACTCTATTACCCACTGGAATGTCCTTTGGAATTCCACTCAGAATCCAGAAGTTAAGAGAGTCTTGATCTTGATACTAGTGAAACTAGTAAGCAAGATAAAACTATTTCCACACATTTTTTGAGCATGCACAAAAACGTATACAGGCTAAGAAGATACAATGCTATTTATTATAATTTCAGTTAAAGGTAAAAATGTGGAAATAACCAAAAATAGGTTATATAAAATAGCAGTTGGAGGTCAGTATTCATGTCAGAGGTGGTCTTGTTCTATTTTTTTTTTCCTTTTTTCCTTTACCTACAAGCCAAACACCACTAAGCCAGAAACCACCAACCAGTACAGTCTCATAGTAACAAGATATTAATAGCCCATGGAAAAATCAACATATAATTTTATATTATGGTACTTACTACAGTCTCTGTATTTTTTTAGTTCTGACCTAACTGTAACATGAGAAAAGGTACTGGAGTGACATGCAAAAATGTGTGCTCATTTTAATTTGTAATATATTCAAAATACTGTTGATATTTTTTTCACATTATATGTTTTCAAAGAACTCTCACTTCAGTCTTTTATTACAGAAAGCTAGGAATTTTACATACAAATTTTAGTGTTGTTGGATTTTGTTTAAACAAACCTATCATCCTTTTATACACAGAGAAGTATATAACAATCCTCAGTCTACGAAGAGACTTTGAGACTGTGACACATCTCCTACCTCCTGAGATAGGCTCCTCTCACACATGAGCTCTTTTCTGTTGTTGTTGGTTTTGCATACATAAGTAAATACAAAAATGTTTTCTTTAGATAACAGAGAATGCACTTGCATTACTTGCATGCACCTTTGAGGAAGTTACCCACACAGAGGCAAGTAAGCATCTTCAAAATAGGTGCCTAAGCACTTCAAAGTTTCACTTAAAATGACTTAACAGAAGTTCCTATATGTTCTAATGGTCAATGACCTGCAATGGGTTGAAGTATGCTTAATGTCCTTCTTTTCTACACATGCTTCATTGTTCCACACCACAACTTTTACAATTGGCCCTTCTTGTACAGATTCCCTTTAGCATCAGTGACTTGGAATTGCTTATTGCTACATTTCCTAGTTCTTTTTATTGCTCCTAATCCTCATACATGTGCCACAGATTTTATTTTTTTTTTTTTTAATATATTGATCAATCTCTTGATGTCAAAATGCCAAATCCAGCAACAATAAAGGAATTTTCTGGTTAACGACTTGAAAAGAACTTAATCTGCATTTGACTAGCCTGGTCTCCTTGTAGAAGTAGGCAAAGAGTTTAGCAAACTTTGAATCAGTGTTTCTCAGCCATTGCCTCTTGGAAGGACTGAAGCTGGTTCAAAAGTGCAAAGCCCTTCCCTGACTTTAGGAGTGTTAAAATAGCAGAAAGAACATAACCAAAAGAGAAGGAATACAGACACAGCTCCTCCAAAAACTCTCCCTCTAGCAATAAAAAGCAACCTTGAAAGGAAGAATCCACTCAGCAGGCAGGATTTAGAGGATAAAATGTTAAACATATAACACCAGTCTCACAGGCAAGCCAAGGGCTGCACTCAGCACGCAAAGGTAAAGCTTTAGGTCCGAGCAAAAATGTCAGAACTTTTGAAGAATTCTGGATATTCCAAGTGATGCTGTGGAGCCCAAGGTAATGCAGACGGTGACCAGAATTGAATTGCAGGCTTGCTTCTAGAACTCCTTCGATCTTGAGGATGCCTTGCTGCTGTTTGCATTCTGATCCTAAAACGAGATTAGGCACTTGGGAAAACACTGTGTTAATCTACTCCACAGTGATTCATGCTGGTCATTAGACTGAAGTGAAGTCCTGCTGAAGAGCTTTAAAACTAGGCAATGATATTGGAAGCAGAGCCAAACCGGCAGTGTTATTTTTAAGGCTGAGGGCTCTGTTCCAAAACTACTGTCTCCTCTTCTCAAGCAGCTTAGTCTTCAAAAGAGGTCCACTTAATACGAAAAATTACCATGATTTGGGGGTCAATAAATCTTTTTTTTTTTTTTTTAAGTGATTGACCATGAAGTGCCCCATGAATCAATCTACTTCATGTTGCCATGGAGTCTGTCATCTTCTTTTTTTCCACATACCCAAGTATTTCATTCTTCTCTCTCCTTGAAACTTGGAGGGTTTGGGTTTTTCCCTCTCCCAAGATAGTTATCGTTGGCCAATGCATCAAACAACTTCTTCTCATGAACTCCAGCCACAGAACAAATACACTACCTACCAAACCAAAGGCGCCCTCTTCAAATCACCGTTCCTTTTGGCAGCCAGCTTCTCTCATACCATTATACCCAGAGCAAACTATAAATCTTTTGCCTTGGACAGTACTCACTACCTCAAGTGCATAAAACTAGCTACTACAACGATTTTAGTAAAATGATCAACTGCTAGAAAGGGATTGTGCTGTAGGTGTAACATATTTCACAGAGATAGTTTCACATAGCTCCATCTTATTTTTCAAAATTCAAGAGCTTCCCTCTAGCAAGCTTTAAGCCATTTCTTGTTTTACATCTGCTGATGCTTGCAAACTTTATACTTTGAGGTAGTTTTGCTGCCTTTCAAGTTACTTGGGGAAAGACTTTGTTTGTTTCTTCCCACTGCCATCTCAGATCCAGCTAACAAGAAATCCTTTGCTACAGAGCAAGAGTGAAACATCGTTAAGTCATTATTTCTTTTCCACCAATGTAGCAGGTATAACCAAACTGCTTTCCTCCTAAGGCTACCAGCCCTGACAAAGGGAAAAAGACTTAATCCCAAAGGACTGCATATCTTGGGTCATTATAACTTAGTCTTTTTGTCACTAGAGGAGAATAGAAGTGACTTAAAACTTCTTTTTTATTTCTCTTCCTTCAGAAGCAATGCAAAATCTCAGGCTGTGTGCTTTTACAATTAGACTGAGCCGGGAGCTTGTCCCTACACAGGTAGCATGTGCATCGGCAGGGTATTTTTACTGCAGCGAGTCCCAGATTCAGGTCTGAAGATAATAAGCTGGTTTCTCATCTTGTCTGCTTTTGTATATTCTAGCAAACCTTCCTGGAGCTGTGGCTTAGCCACTAATAAACTGGAGAGCTTTTTCCTTTCCTAAGCAGTCTTTGGAGGGAGGCTCAAGCATGTTCACTGACGAATCTGAGAAACTGTAGGAAACTGGTGAAAAAGAAGCAATTCACATAAATGTCCTGCCTAAATGAAATATAAGAGCACAAGATTTGCAGAGGAAATCAAAATCTGAAAAAGTAATTACATTTGTTTAGATTAAATACAAGCCAGTATTTTTAATAAACAAGCAAAACCTCCAGCTAACATGTTACTTCTCAGCCTTTCTTTCATTTCGTGTTTAAAATCAGATGTATTTTCTCCTCAGATCCATAATCCTCAATAAATTAACCTGTCCAAATAACACATGCACTGAATAGAACTATATCTTGGATTTTGATTACATTACTTATGGTTGCAATTTAGGTAGCCTTGATTCCAGCCACTGCTATTTCTGGAGACTTGGGCACCCTTACACTGCCGAGAAAATCTCAGTTCTTACATAGATCTGGTGAAGCTGTCGTTTGCAAACAGATAAACAAATCTCTTGTTGTTGACAAATTACTTAAAACCACAATTTTGCAAATATGTGGTGCTGTTTCTATGGTGCATCATCACTCTTTTATAGGGACTATGGACTTAACACTGTTGTAAACAGTAAAAATTTAGTTGTGAATGGGATGGGTTATATCTGTAAATACAATTCCCAAACGGTCAACAGAACTACAGGAAATGTTACGTTAACTGAACTGTTGCATAGATACAGCAAACCTGACGCTACTATGGCAGCGTAATTTGTCTTATGACAAACTTGATATAACAATAAAAGTTTATTAGCAGAAATACCTTGCTCGCTACTGTAGTGTTAGGATAAACACTGTATGGACTTCATATTACATGATGGTAGAGGTTTACTACAGTTTAGTAGTAGCTCTTTGCATTAAAACAGAAGAAATAATGCTAAAATAATGGGTTATGATAGAATGTGAAATGTTAACAAAGTAGAGCATCCTTTTGAGGCGAGGAGGCTCATCCTCCCTGCCTGCAGGTTCTCTTTGACAGGGCTACAGAAGTAATTGGCTAATGTGACAGAAGATAAGGATGTACACAACCCATATTGCCACAGTTGTGGGGGATCAGGATTAAAGCAGTTGCAAAATGAAGATGATTTTTAATATTTTAAATTACTAAACCAAAAAGTAATTCTTACTGTTGCTTTGACTATGGGTAGTATGGTAGTAGGTGACAAGCAAATTTTGAAAACTTGTTTTAGTATGGCCATTTAAAATACTCTTTATATGAAGTATATCACACTACATATGTATTACAGTTATAGCATATATAGGGCTACTGTGTTATAAATCGTTGAGATTAATCTTAACAAAGAAGATGCTGTTGACATAGGCAAAAATAAGAGTATCTGAAGGTGCCATTACTTCACTTCCACACCCTTATGGCCTTGGCCAAGCAATTAAGTAGCATAAATGTAACCCTGGAGAAACTGTTTTTCAAGTAATCTGGAGCTTCTGTATTTCTGAAAAATCAGGCTTTTAGAAATGTGGGATTCCTTCCACACATCCTTCTGGAAAGTTTATTCTTCCCAATCTGAAAACCACAGCAGCAGTAGCCGCCTTACGGATACGCGTGACAGCCCTTCTGTGTCTTTCTCCTTCTCACAGTTTGTCATTTTTGGACTTGAACGTTATAGCCTGCTCTTGCTAGACTCCTCAGCATGATGTTTTTCCCTATGCCCAGTCTTTCCAGAATTACACTATAGAAGCTGATATAGTATCCCTTTTTTTTTTTGGCGGGGGGGGGATGGGGAGGTAGGAGACAAGGAGAATGTTCTCCACAAACTCCAATTTATTTTTTCTCGGAGTTCCGCTGGTTTAAGTAGAGCTGTCATCAACACTTGCTAAGTTACAACACCCTAAAGGCTCGCACAGTGAGTTGTAATACGTGTTTTCTATAAATCATACAAAGACACATGCGTATGGCTCCTAATGCTTGTGTACACTTTCATGCACACACCTAAATACCTTTGTGTATATACAGAAAATTCATCAAAATATATAGTGGTGAAGGCAATTCCTGTATAAAGTTCTTTAAGTTATTTGGCTGATAAGAATGTAAACATAGGATTTGGTATCTGGGACTATATGCACATACCTGTTAAGTATGTGGGAAGTAGTGTCACCTAGTGGTTAGCTCAAAGCTGAATGGGACAGGAGCTGTAATTCAGTATATAATAACAATATTTTTAATTCTTGCATTGCTGTACGGGAGGTAGATTAATTTACTGTTGAAACTTACAGTAACTGAAGTCCATTCAGTTTCCAAAAATGTAAGAATAGAGAAATCTTTCTATGTGTAGTAATTCCTTAAAACGATACTAATTTGATTAAAAGCTTGTTCTTATTCTTTCCTCTTCTGACAATATGATCATTAGAAATTATATCTTTATATAGTCTAAAGTAATTTCTAGTATCCCTTCTGGATGCAGGAAAATGTGGACTTGAGCACTTGCTTACAACTCAGGGAAGATGGTGCTGTTAAGCACGTACTTAAAGATATGTGTATGCTAAATTTCTCTGAGGTTTGGGGTTTATAATATGTATGGAGTACTGTAATCTGTCTATCTGCTCTTAATTTTTTGTCAAAAGACTTAAAGCTGTGATTTTCAGATATTTCTTATATAAAAATAGCGGTAGAGTGTTAACATAAAAGCTAACTTATCCCTGGATGCAGCATTATTGGTATGACTATTTGTGATGGAATCTTAATTGATTTTACCCATTACGATTTAATCTATTAAAATGAAAGAAATGCAAATCTACTGAAACTACTGAATGAAGGGCTAACCGTATTAGGAAGGAGCAGATATAAACAGGTTTCTTCCAGCTGCCATTGCTAAAAGGCAACTCTAAAATAACAGCAATGCATGTCTTAAGTTTCTGCTAACAAAGCTGATTTCTGACCAGAAGGCTAGAGTATTCTTTTTCATCTATTAAGCCCCGAAAGTGACAGTTCTTCTTCATATCCCTAATATTTCCTTTTCAGCTCACCAAGGCCAAAATGTCATCTTTTCTTGTAAAACAAAAAATCAAAGCCAAATGGTTAAAATGCAAAGTTTTGGTTAAACAAACAGTCAGTATTTCAGTGGTTTTATCTGCAGCCTGCAGAGCAACTAAACAAAGCCAAGATATTGTCCATCTCTTTGACAGACAAAGAGCCTCAGAGGTCCAAAATGACATGCCCCGGGGCTGGCACGTGATTAGAGTAATTAAATTAAATAGCAGGAAACATGTTTTCCATATGCCATTGCCTGGCCACACACAAACTGTAACAGTAAATCTTTTATATTACATTGGTTCAGGGAAATGTAGAACCATTTTAAAATGCATGATGCCCACAAAAATAAAGGGAATATAGTAGCACACTCACCAGGGTCCCTGGCTTTGGTCATTGGCCTGAAATGCCCAACAAGTTCATTCCTTATTTATTTATTATTAAAGCTGCAGCTCAAAATGCCCTGAGCATGTGAACAGTCAGGAAGTATTACTGGGTTTACAATGGAGACTAGTGCTGATGGTCCAATTCAGAGGGGAAAAAAATTAAAATCCTCCAAGTAAAGTTAAACGAAATATCTGGGGTATCTTACAAACTGAGATCATAACATACTTCTGTCAGTCTTTTGCAATAGGGCCAAACATGTATTAAAGGAAATTTTGCTTTAGTTCTGTTTTCCACAGCAATTTGAACTCAAATTTCTCAGTTTTCATGGCCAGCTATTAAGAGAAGACAGCATGTTTAACCATGCCATAATACAGTCAGAACTGCTAGTCAGTGGGATCATCTGTCATCCTTGAATTTATTTGTCACTGCAGCATTAAGATCAACTAGAACACTTGCTCATCTATTTCTGACTCATCTTTCAGTGTTTGATGCCAAATTAAATCCCTGGTACTTCTCTTTTGTTATGGGTTGGTTTGTTTGTTTGTTTTTTAAATAGGGGAAAGGCTCTAAGAAAGTTGGAAGGAGCTATTAATCAATGAGGTCACTGATTTAAATGTCCTGTCCTTAAGATTTTTACAAGATGACAGAGGAACATTTCCTATAGATTATAAATTCTGAAGACTGCAAAATGCTCTTAACATGAAGAGAATTAAGAATTTGGGGAAAACCATCTCACATAAAAACCTGTCCATGAAAGTTTGTTTAAAATGTATCTACCATGTTCTAGTGCAATATATACTGGATAATTTTGTAACCATTTTAGATAATCTATCTTTATCTATCTTAATAACTAAGTTTAATGACTACAAGGTGTCCTATATGATGTTTTATGGTTGTTGCTTCACCTCCTCTGCCTTCCCTCACTATTACGTCCCACAGCAGTGCTGGAGTGAGGAGGACACCTCTCCCTCTGCTGTTCCTGCTCCCTGGCTGGCCTTGGTCTCCAGCCACTGTCTCTTCCTTGCCAGGAGACAACCCCACCATGGAGTGGCCAGGCCTGTGTGTTAGGCAGCAGTAACTTAAGGCTCATGGCCCTTCCTTCTCTTACACCTTCTGACCATCACAGATGAGTCAAATGTGGAGGACTTGGCAGAGGGGCTGGTACAGCAGGTGATGTCTGCAGGATGGGCATGGGAGGCAGGAGAGGCTGAGAAAGCTTCTGGTGGGAAGTTATTCACTGAAGGGGAGAAACACTGTGGTAGCTTTGGGTATAACTGTTCTGATTTTGCAAAATATGTTATTGGAAAGCAGCTCTGTGTTTCACCTCTTGGTGCTTCTCCAGTATAACCCACTTTAGGGACACAAGCTATATGCTGTGAGGAGCCTCTGTCCCTGTGAACTACCACAGCACGTGAAATTTAGTCCAGTAGCTTCTGCCAATGCTAAAAACAATAATTTGGATTTTCTGTTAGTGATGACCTTGGTGAATCCCTGAGACCAACGGATTTGGATGGTTTTGTTTTTCCTGTCTGATTCCTGTTCCTCATTTTGAAGACCCACTGTAAGCCCTGAGGACCTCCTTCAGCACAGGGATTGGGTATAGCTGCAATACTAAGCAGTAGTTGTTCATTGCTGGTGCTGTAATAGAGATCTGTGGAGAATGTAATAGCTGAGGAGTGGATCTGGTTTTTGGTAGGGGTCAAGGTGTGATGCAGTACTTTCCAGCTTCTTAGTTTGCATAGAGTACCTCTGCTTTCTAGTCAGCTCTATGGCTTGAATCTCCTTGTTTTGTTAGTCTCAAGCTCTTAGTTCAATGGATGAACTTTGCAACACAGAAGAGCAAATTACACACATATTTGTCCTTCTTGACAAAAAGTTACTGTTGCATTTACAGGATTCTGCAGGTTGAATGCAACTAACCCAGCGGGATTGGGTCCCTCCTTTCCAATTTACCAAATCCTTCTCTATCCCTAAATCCCTCACCTGAAAAGATTTTTTTTTTTTCTTTTCAATATTTAGCATCCATATTAAAGCAGAAGAAAGGAAAAATAGGAAATATCAGCACTTCATGAATAATAACTTGTTATGCCTTACTAGCTGAAGTAATCATGCAGAAGAGCAGGTAGACACAGCAGAGTTGATCCTGGCAAGAACATGTGAAGAGCTTCCAAAAATTCTTCTTCTCTAATGGACCTAACCCACTATGAGCACCTGTTTATAACTTAATGTTCTGCTTTTTGCAATGACACTAAATGTGCAAGTGGCCATGACAGTATGAAAGAGAACCAAACACTGACTCTTTCCCATCATTGACCAGCCAAGTTCACAGTATCCTTTCAGGCTGAAATGATCCACTTAGTCATGGCCTCTAGGATTGGGTACTGAAAACCAAATCTATGAAGGAAACTGCGTTATGAAACTGTGTCTCTGTGATGACCGCCTGTAGCTCACCTTTACAATAGCAGCTTCACACACACTGTGCTTCTGCACGTACAGCATTCCACCAGACTGAACCCGCTGCCTCTTCTCTGACTGTGTTTTATGCCAGCTTATTTCACAGCCTGAAAGCATCTCAGTGGTCAATGGCTGTGGGAACCGCTTGCCAATGAAACAGCGCAAGGCTCAAGAGTGCAGCTACTGGATCACTCTAAAGAGCCAGACCCAGATGGAGCTGGGAAGAACCATGGGCTTCAGCATGTCAACTGCAAAGCACCTCCTGGTCAGCTCACCCCTGACATAGCTTCTTACCGAAGTATGGATTCTTGCACAAAAGCAGACCTTGAAAATGAAACTGAGTTAATGTGCTTCGAGTCTTGTTTCATTAAAAGCTGGAGGGAAAGGGCCAGAGAGATTGAAATAAATGATTCCTTCTTTTACAAGAGAGAACAAGCATCTATAAGAATGACATATAATAGTCACTAACTTGAAAGCAGTTGATTATAATAATCCAGCTTCTCAGAGATGACCTCAGAAAATGAGCAGCATGCTTCATTAGTGTGTTATCCATCAACATGGATAAGTAACAGCCCCCCTGCTCATTCGCAGTCTCTTGCTGTAGGAATGAATCTTGCTCCTGCCCCTCCTTGCCCCCCAATTTTTTTTTTGCCTGTGTTTGTGTTCTCAGAGCCTGTCTGAGAAGGGATGGACATTCTTATGAAAAAGTTTGCTCACACAGCTCAAACAGTAATGGTGCACATATTTTAACTGAAATCATTAGCATCTTCAGCAAAGCCTATTGACATGCAGAAATGGTCAAACCAGAGCTATTCAAGTGAGGTGTCCCTGGGCTGAGCCCATGGTGATGGTTCCTGTGTTGCCATTTTAATTCTCCTGTTAGAAACACTAACAAAGAAGATTGAAACTCTCTATATAAAGCCAGTAACTTCAGAAGACTAAAATCTATGCAGAAACATGACAAAAGACATGAACAAATGTAGGAAAATAGTGAGAACCAGATAGTTGCTGAAAAAAAAGAAAAAAAAGGATAGCAAGGGATGTGCTGTTGGGCTTGGGGGACTTCGATGCCATAAGGCAAGATGTCAAAATGGGTGAGAAATGAGGGAAACCTGATCACCACCTGCCCCTGTGTAGAGTTAGGTAGCTGAGTGATGGAACCATGTTCTCTGATGTGTAGTAACTCTTCAACTTGTATTTTCAGTACAGGAAGATCTAGGAGAGCAAGCCTTACAAGCAGTTGGTCTTGGTAGCTATCCCTCTGTGCACGGGGGAGAGCATTTCTCAATTTCTGCCATGTGCTCCATTTGGGTCTGTTCAATAATAGAGATTGGCTTTAAAAATCTGCAAGCTGTGGTAGTTTTTAGGTGGCAGCTTTAGGCTTTTCTTGATGGGGGCAAAAGAAAAAGACTAAGGAAAATTTTGGAGACTGGATCCTCCAGGCTTCACTAGCTGCTTTATAGAGAACCTGAGCAAAGCCTCCTTAAGCCCTTGGCATCACTGTGTTGCTGCTATGTCATAGCTGTAATTTTCACAAGACCCTTTGTTGAGGAAATACAGGCAGTATGAACAGAAAGACCTCCTTGGTCTCCTGGGACTCAAGAGGTCACAGGCCAGAACATAAGAGGAGACAGATTATGCACTGCTTTCTGCATTAGAGCACCTATGTCTCAAAGGCATTTGGGCTGGGCTGCTCTTCCAGGGCATTAAACAACAGAGCTTTATAAAGCTTTAGCCAGCGCTATACTGCAATGTGCATTTATTCAGTCTCGTATATTAAGGGAAGGAGGAAAAAGAAAGCTTGTGTGTCTGACAGAGAGAGACATTCAGAGGACAAAACAGGATCCTTCCAAAAATGAGGCATTTAAAGAAACAGCTTTCCAAGAACACATAATCCTCTTCAATGACAATAATAATAAAACCCCATGCTGTCTGATATAGGAAACGGTAAATTGCCCAATGGTATGAAAGTAATATCATCTGACTGTCAAAATGTGAAGTGATAATTACTGGGATCTGGACTTACAGAGTTTGGATTTATGTGAGTTAGGTACCCCTGATTAACTAATTCTGCCTAATGCTGTCTCAGTCGTCTCCTTACATGCTGTGTTTTCTAACAAAAGGGGGAGCAGTAACAGAAGTATCAAGGTGCTGCCATCATGAGTATCTGCAGGAGAAAAAACAGCATAAACTTGTTGGACTCGATGATCTCGAGGGTCTCTTCCAAGCAAAATGATTGTATAAAAAAATATGGGATCAAAAAAGAAAAAGCACTCTCAATATTATTCTGTGCAGGTATCTGTGAAATGCTATTTTGCAATACGACATGGTTGGTCAGACAATTCAGTTCTTGTTTTAATTTTGTGCTGATTCTCAGTACCTTCTGTACCTGAAAGTTTAGAATAGGAGAGACACACAAAAATAACAATCTCCTTGGCAATTATTAAGAAAGTAGATTTGAAATAATTTATGAAAAAGTGGATCATTTGCAAAACTGACTGGGAAAGAAAAATGACTTCTGATTATTCTAATTATTATGCACTTTCACACAGAAGTGGCATTAAAAAAAACCAAAAAACACCCAAAACAAAACACTAGAGAATTAGTTATTCTTCCTGCAGAATTTGATAGAAAACTACATTTTTAAAGACTACAGTTAAAAACTTGATACAGATGTACAAGACCTTCAGAGTAAAGGTTACAGAAAGCTAGCTAAGTATTCAGATGGGTCTTCTTTGCATGTAGATGGATGACTAATTTTCACAAAACAAATCCAGTACACTGCCCTCCATATCATCATCCCCCTCCATCCAGACAGTCTATGGCTCAAGTTTGATCCCAGAAATTGTAGTGTCAGCTTGTGTTAGGCAGGATCTCTGCACTCACAGACTTGAGGAAGGGCAGAACAGCACAAGGTTAGTTGTCTCCATTAACTCCTTAAGCCAGTAAGAGAGGAACTAAAGTAGCCAAAAAAAATTAACTGAGCTAGGATATATAGGACAGCAGGTACATCCTTCTAGGGAAGGAGGGAGGAGAGAAGGCAGACGTTATCTTGGGAAATCTGGCATTGTTAAAAACTTACTTTTGCATTTCTCCTGCCCTTCATAGCACTTCTCAAGGCCAAATATATCATAATGTGCTACCACCTTGGAAGGACCAAGTGTGCAGAAAGGGTGCTTCTAACAGCACATCCTCCAACCAACTGTCCTTATGTTTCAGGGCTATGTTAGAGTCAATACAATCAGTTCGAGGCAACTATGGAAATGTGAAGTAAAACAAATGTCACAAAGGCTCCATAGTCAGATTAAAAACATCTCGATCAGCTAATTTAAGCACTGAATCACTTCCAAGTAAGTATCTGGTCCATCAAAACCTCTCTAGCTACTAAGGCCCCTGTGTAGTCACCACAGAGAATTAGACATCGCTGAAGAATGATTTCAAGTTACTAAGCTCCTACCCTTCTGACTTTCAGCTGCTGAAGAAGTAACCCTTGGGGTCTCCAACAGCTGTGCGTGTCCACAGGTAGCCAGGGAAGTCATCCTGTATGGGCTAGATGAGTTATAGGGCCAGAATCAAACCAAGCAGGAGGAATGGGACATGAGCTCAGCAAACGGGGACTAGAAACCAGGACACTTCTAAAGGATGCCCCTTCCCAGTCCTGCTTGTGGGCATGGGGGCATGAGCGTGGTCGAGAAACCCGGCCTTTCTGCTGGCTTTGCAGGTTGAGCTAATTGTATTTTTTGCCTTTAAATCTAATTCCAAATTAGGCTGAATTAGAAGAGAAAAACAAACAAAACAAAACCAAAACCCAAAACAAATGCAAAGCACAAAAATCAACCAAATATAAAGTACAGTGTCCAACAAATACAGTGGTACAATTCCACAAAAATCACTGGAATTATTGCTCTAGTGCAGATATGATAACTTTATCCAGGATGCTCCTCTTCTGTTTGCCTGAGCAGCAATTCAGCATATGATGTTCTAAGCTATATTCCTCCACTGATAAATGAGGTATAGAAGCCTCACTACCACCCAGATGATGGGAACTGAATAAGGAAATCAGAAACTAAACAAATCAATGAAAAGCAAACAAACATCTCTTAAGTGGATAAGTAGGACATGCTGCTAGTGGGACAGAATACAAGAAGGAAATTAACTCAGCTAATTTTGGCTGCAAATTGTGATGTGTTCATAAGGGGAAGAAATAAGTGCACATTTTTAGATTGGTGCTTGGGAATAATGTTTATAGATTTTTACCTCAGAATGCCAGTGAAGATAAAAACAGGGTATAGTTGACTTTAGTGACCCTAATGATAATGAAAATGGAATGAAGATAGTGAATGAATGAGTTGCTGAAAAGAAAGGATGAGTGGTCGTGATAGTGTCTGGAGTGGTGCTTCTTTGCTGAGGAATTCAGCTTTTAAATCAATTTTGTTAATGTCAGAAGATGATAAAAGGCTAATGGTGTAGTATCTGCATTCCAGTGATGTGTGTCTGTCTTAAGTATATGAATATTATGAAGCATTTTCCCTCATTTAGTACCAATTACTTCTTATTTGGCTTTATTTTTTGGACAACAGGACAGAATAAGCATCTATGGTTCAAAAAAAGCCCAAAAAACCCCCACAATTCCTAGAAAAATCTAGGTCTAGCCTCCAAAACAGGAATATTGTAAATCTGAAACAGTTAAGGCTACTCTTCTAATTCCAACATAAGTATTTAAACAAAAGGCATCTCAATAAAATCCCTATTGAAAGCATGATTTATAGATACAAGATTCTAAATCCATAATAAACAATAGGGCAAGCAGTATACTATTAATGCTAGTTTTAAGGTTTCCTAAGCTAAACCCTGACTTTTTAATCTGTTTTTTGAGATTTATTATTGAGAACACATTACTTAGTTGGTATATCAGTAAAAATAATTAAATTTGATTTACGCAAATATTTATTCTTACATGTTTTGAAAGCATTTTATTTTAGTTAAAATTACACCAGAATCAATGCTGTTAGGAGCTTCTGCAATTGAAATAAACAGGAGAGGGAGAATGCAATGATTTTCTGAACTCTTTGGGGAATAATAATTCATGTACTTCAGCAACAGAGGTAGGTTTGCATTACAAACTATTTCTCTCTGTAGATCTGAAGCAAAGTTCAGGAAATGTCACAAAGCAGTAAAACATCTAACATCTTCATGGAAGCACTTAGGTGTTTCTCTAAAGTGGGACTTCACCATCTCACGCAATTGCTTTAAAGTCTGCAAAGTCTGTGGAGTCCCTGCTCCCCCACATATCTACAGGTGGACTCTGGTTTCGCAAAGGTCTTGAGGAACACTGAAGAGGTCAGTATAAGTTCAGTGTCAGATCAACACATTTTGGGTTCCAGGCAGATTTTAGAAATGTCATGGAAGTTATTTCTGTTCATTATCTGAATTTTGGATAATCAGGAGCCAAGCAACCAGGATTTCCTTTACCTTTCCAATATGGTACAACATATGATCACATGTTCAAGACAGATGCCACGATGGGAAAATGAGCATGCAATAATAATATTTCCACATTCACTAAAACTTATAATGACTGATGTAGGATAAAACAAGAGACTGAAAAAAAGACTTTGTGTAATCATTGTAAGAATCGCGTAATTAAAACCTTGCTTCTGAAAGCCTGAATTGTTTCAACGATGGGTAGTAAACATATTTGGTTATACAAAGCAAAAGCACAACTAAGTTATCAACTTTACACAAAGTCAGATATCTGAAAGGGGATCTTTTAAAAAAAAACTTTATTTGAGAAAGGAAGAGACTTATATTAGAAGGCAAAAAAACGGGAACATACAAACAGAATATATTTACAACACAAAACAAGAGATCACCTCTAAGGGTGCAAATTATAATAAATACAGTAGATTTAAAATGTAAGAGACAATTATCAATTAGAAATGTGGTTGTTTAAACCCAGTTTTCCTTTTCACTGGTTCCAGGTAGTTTCTCTATTTTAATTTTATCTAAATTTGAAAGATTCTGAAATTAAAGTTCACTAACGTACTGGGGTTTCTCACCTGAATGACACTATAAAAATATCTTTTGTCCTTTGTGAATACATGTCTTTGAAGTGATACTGTATAAAAGTCTTTCCATTTGCAAACTTCTCTCCAGATAAAATTTATATTAAAAGATGCACTATCCCTTTTATTTGAGGCTTATGTCAGGTTTTAAATAAAACGAAAATTATACAGAATGGGAAAAACATGTAGTTACTTTTTTTTTTTTTTAATGTGAATATTTTTTTCATCCAAAGTGGAGAAATATTTCTGTTCAAATATGAAGCACACATAAAAATCACCTACATTTTCTCAATTAATAAGTCTTCCATATCTAAGATGATCTTTATGTTTCAAGAGGCCTTTCATTATATAGCAACTATTTAGTCATTTGTTTGTAGGCTTTCTAGGAAAAAGGATAACATATCTTTAGAAGTTGCAACATTTTAGAAAAGATTTAATAGTATTAGAGCATATGTAAACAACACATGCTACTAACATATTTTAGAACAATGTCTACATTTGGCAAAACAGCTATCTCTTTTGAAACAGGATACTGCACCTTAAAATACCTCAGCTTTAGAAATATAAATATTTTCAATAGAAAAAAAACCTGACAAGGATTCCAGGTCAGTTTGGGATTATCCATATTAAAGGGGACCTTAATACAATGAATCTTTAACTAGCTTAACAAAAGTAAACCTATAAAACAAGGTAAACATATCAAAAGGGAATATGAAGGAAATGTTTCACTGGAAAGCTTCCTTAACAATTTCCCTACTCGCTTTGTTATTTTCTTTGACAATAAATCAATTCATAGAGTGCCTTTAAAAACAGAGGGAGCGCTGCCCCATCCCCCCCCCGCCCCGCATTCCTCAGCACATGAATCACTTGGGCTTCCTGTTTCCATAAGGCATTTCCTCTCCCCCCTCCCAAACTCACTTTTCTGCAGGAGAACAGCGGGGACCTGACAAAGTATCGACTTAAATAAACAGGGCCCTTGCACCGCATCCCGCCCCGCTCTGATGTCGCAGCCAGAGAAGGGGACGCCAGCTCGCTGGCTGCACCACGCTTGACTCAGCGCTGCTCAAACGCTCGCCAACAAGCTGAGGTTTCTTTTTGCCAAGCTGGCATTTTATGCACAGCCCTTATTTTTAGTATTTGTCCATGAGACCTAGCGGTAAAGGTTATGTGATATTGTATGATTAGTCTTTGTTAAAAACAAAACAAAAACCCACAAGTGACTGGATATCGGATGATAACAATAACAGTTCTGTGCTTTTCCTGCAATATCCTAACAACTGATTGGAGCCTAATGCTGCATTTCGCTTCTCACTGAAGGATGTCTCTGCAGATAGTTTCGTCAAATAAGACAGAATGAGAAGTTAACTAAGCAGTGCAAAAAAACAACAACAAAAAAAGCCATTTTTAAACAGTGCCGTGCCTTGTCTCTTGTATTCTTCTCTGAATTATACTTTATACACCAGCCTGAGACCACTGATATAGCAGTCAGTACCTGTCTACTGGGGAAATAATTACCCTAATGTTAACAGTGTTCAAGACTACAGTATGATACAGTATATACAGACAGCTCAAAGCAAAAGTCAGAGGATTCAAAATCAAAGAAGAATGTTTCATCAATCAGGTCTGGAAACTAATTCCAGCAATTGCTGATCTCAACAACCTACGTGACACGAGTTCTCTTTCACTAGAACTAAGCGATGTAAAGTAATCCTGAGCTAATACAAAGTCTATCAGCTATTATGCAAAGATTTATGTAGAATAATTGACTGCAACAGGTATTTTATCAATTAGTGGCCATAAGAATGAGCTTTCCAAGTGTGCATACAACACTTCTGCCTTTGTTAGATTATTTAAACAGTAAATCAGGATTTGCTAGATCAGTGAATCAAAACACAATTGCTTGTCAAAGCCTAAAAACGCACATGATGTTCAGATAATAACCTTAATTACAAATCCTGGAGCTATATCTTTGCCTATTACCTGTTGCATAAAAGCAGCTTGCTCCCCAGATTCCATTTGCTGGGTTTGAACATCCTCATCACTGTCTGGTGGCTCCTCTTTGACTTTCACAGCCCCCACCTGCTGTCCTATTCTGTCATCCACGGCAGCGCCGCTGCTCTCAGCCCTAACGCTGGCACCGCTGGCGGGACCTCGCTCCTCCTGCATCGAGTGGTCGCTGTGAAGCTCTTCTTCAGCTTCCTCCAGGTGACTGCCAGGCTGCTTCAGCTGCTCGATGGACTTAGAGAGCATCTGGAAAGAGAAGGAGGGAATGCAATTATTGACTCCTTTCACTGATGC
Organism: Nesoenas mayeri; assembly: GCF_963082525.1. NCBI lineage: Eukaryota > Metazoa > Chordata > Aves > Columbiformes > Columbidae > Nesoenas > Nesoenas mayeri. The sequence goes on from NC_137543.1 coordinate 132,059,952, forward strand.
CGAACACTGAGAAGTACCAGATTTGCACAGACAAAATTAAAGCTTCTGCAGAAACCCAGGTAGTGATTCGTTGCTGAAATACTAATATACAGGGAAAAAAAGAAGCAAAGTTCCTAAGGAAAAGGTCCCTTTTTTTTCTGCAGTAGAAAGCATCATGTACATAGCGCATGCTATACTAAACTAAAAATGTGTCAGAATACTGAAAACACTATGCGTCTCTTACACTCTTACAGCTGGTTATTAAGAGAAATCAGTCTCCCTTCATCCTCTTCAAACAAACGCAGAAATTGATTAAAGTATATTAGAGTTCACCTTCCACAATACAAAATAATAAAGGAAGTCTAAGGTAAAAGACAATTAGCAATCTGGTTAATATTTGTTACAAGCAAATGAGGGAATGTTCACACAAGCCTCTCTATCAATCAAAGCACCAAGGCTCTGAAAAGCAACAAACGAGTTGTGACAAAGAGCTGGTGTCAGTCCCCTCTCCTGTGGCACAAAGATACTACAAGCATGGCTGTCCCTGACTGGAAAGACTACAGCTTTCTTCATGCACGGTACAAGTATCTCAGTTTCAGCAGTGATGATATAACACAGCTACCCAGACAGTATTGGTTTTACACCATTAACTGCTATTGTAAAGCTCTGCTGAGGTGCCAGATGCCTGAGTGTTGCAATCAAGTAGGTTTTTATGTTTTACTATATAAGATGCGGCAAAATGTATTCTAAAATAGTCCAGATGTAGTCCAAAAAGCCAAAACTGAAAAAAATCCCCACTTTGTTGAAAGAGGCACAAATCAGATGAGTGAGTAAGCATCTGCAGGGTCAAATGAGTAATTATCAATTATTCAACTGTCCCACTTGATTTGTATCACCAAAGCCAAATATACTAAGAGGGGGAAAAAAACCACACCTCTTACCATTATTTTTACATACTTTGCTCTTCCTACTTGCTTTCCCTACCGTCAATTCTTTCAAATGGAATTTTAGCTAGTACTATATTCTGAGTTACTGGATGGCTTCTGTACAGCTATTTTTGTCATAAACCATGGTCTGTCTAGCTTTATTCTGCTTGCTAATGCACATAGAAAAACACCACCCTAGTGAAGCGCAGGGTTGTCATGTAAACTATGATCAAGAACCTACAGCTGGATTCAGGAACTCCCACAAAGCCAACAAGAGCTGAAAGATCTGTTTGTCCAGTTCCAGTTGATGCTCTGATGCATAAGCCTTCCATCAGCAGAGAAACAAATTCCATATTGGAAATCTACAGGCTTTGGTCACAGCAAACCTTCATTTTTGAGGAGTAATGAGACTTTAATGGCTTACTAAAAAGAAACAAACAAAAAAATCCCTTTTCATTATTGTAGTAACTGGCAAATCACAACACGTGTATCCTGCCTGCTGCAGGTGGCATGCTCTAAGCTGGGGAATCCTTACTGCTGTAACTAAAGCAGATTGTCTCCTTTTAATAAGCAGCATCTGGGAAATTTCTCAGATCAAACCCATAAATCTCTCCCAGTTGTTTCTCAGGGGATGACACTGACCAAGAAGGCACTGAAGTTAACCACGTGTATTCGGCTCAGGTACACTTCAGTTAAACACCTGTGGGCAAACTCCCTCCACTCCTCAAACAAGAAAAGCAAGGCAGGGCTGGTTGCTTGGCTGGCTGTGAGCAAGAAAACTCAAGCTGAAACATCTGTGTGACAGATAATCTTGTACAGCTACGAGAGTCACTGATGCTCATCCATCTGTAAACCATTCCCTGTGCCAGTTACTTGACATCAGGTGGGTTATTCTGCAGGGGAGGCCAAGTGAAAATGAGTGCATGTCCACAGCAAAGAGACTTATTTAGCTCACTACTGCTCTCCTTTCTTTTATGCTTTTTCACTCCTATGTCAGGCTCTTTCTTCTTCATGCTGCTGTGTGGCACAGATCTGCTGATGAGCTTTCTGAAGAAACACATGATGAACTGCAGTATACAATCCATATGTGGAACATCTTCAAACGCTTTTTGCATGTCATCAGTGGAGTGATGCTAGCACATGTAAGGGGGCTGCGGAGAGTGGAGCGGTATTTGTGTGCATTTCACTTTGCCATGTTCTTGTTTTGGAGACTGCTCACAGGCCATGGAAGTCAGCAGGCAGTTTGCTCTAGACTTCTGCAACAGGAGGAGCTAAACAGATTTTCTAAAACTCTGTGAAATTAGTCTTTATATATTTACACAGTAGATTTTACAAAGTGCAATCATATTATCATCTTTACTGCAAAATCTTATTAAAACCATCCTTTACATTGTGACTTTACTCAGCCTCAGGCAAGGGGCTATGAGGTGCTATAGTCATGTTCTCCTGCATGACAGAGCATGAGAAAACACGGTGGTCGTCATGGTGGGGGCAAAACCTAAAAAACACTCCTGCTGCTCAGTCTGCTAAACCACAGCTGACTCGTTTCTCTGTATCACCACTATGTTTTCGTATTTGTTAAGGTGGTTTTTAAAGGCAGCTTGGCCCCATCTTATTCCAGTAATTACATTAGTAGCATTACCAGGAGACTGTTCAGCTCTCCTAAGTCAGAAACATCTTATTTTATATCTTCTGGTACCACCGTGGAAAATTACTTATCTGGAGACATGCAAAGATATCAGCTTAGAGTCAATATTTCTATCTTATCTCTCTATCTAAAGCTGGATTACATGGCAGAAAATGAGTCCTGAATGAAACACTGCTCAAGTCCTTTCACTGTGCAGCTGGGTACTTCTGCTTACACTTAATGTTTAAATCTTTCACTTTAAATCCTCATTTTTATGCATATATTTGATATTGGAAAAGTGATCACTTAATCTAAGTTTTAATAAGACTAGATTTAAAAATAATAATAAACCCATGTTTTGTTTTACTAATAAATTAGAGTTTTACAGATTGGTCTTCTTTAACCAGTAGACATTACTGTTATTGGTATTCCAACTAAAGGAATCGCTCAAAAAAATGGTTTCATGTTAATGTAACCTATATTTTTTTTCCCTTTTATTTTCAGGAAATTAAACTGTAAGGGATATGCATGAGCCAAAGTAAATAGTGGCAGCAGGAGAGGAAGCATTTACAGACATCAACTCTGTTGTATAACTGCAAGAGTCCAACCAAAAGAGACATCAAACGCAATATAACCTACTTGCTTCTACAGAAAAATGGAAGGCTAAGTATGAATAATCTGACATTGCAACAGACCATTTTATAAGTCCTTCAGTTGCAGCTCCTGCCTTTTTTTCTCCTTTGTAATGATAATCTCTTGGAAAAACACCATATTTTAAATAAAATATCTTTAAAAAGAGACAAAGCACAAAATTCTGCAACAGCAACTCCATACATTTCTTTCCTTAATGAACTGTTTATTTCAAATACATGGTGGCCATTTCTAAGAAGTCATGTATGTACTTATGGAGCACACTTTTTCCCCTCTCCTATGGCTATAAGATTACTTTGATCAGCTATGTATGTTGTTATATCTACTGAAATGACTTGGCACCTGCTTGTGTCTGTTATTCATGTAGCATAACATTTCTAAGGGATGTATTTATCTATCAGAATCATTCTTCTGCATTGTAGCTTAAACATTAGTTCTCAATAAGGGAGAAAAGACTTTGGGCATTTTTCAGTGCCAAACACAGTCTGCCGCTGCTATAGTTTTGTCCAAATAATCCCCTGCTATAAGCAACATTTAAAAGAAGAAATGTTCTACCTCTCATCTTCAAAAGATGCCAGTCAGATGTGAAAGCTGGAAAGCCAAACCTTCAGTTGTAATATAGGTAAAGAAACTAGATTAATTTACCCCAGCTGAAGCTGATTCAGTCTTCTGTATTTCATAAATTATCATTCAGAGAAGTGAATGATTAATCTGGGTGTAACCGTACCTTTTCAATATTCCTATTGACAACAAATAATCTTCCTACTTTTCCATATTATTTTTTTAACTGATATTTGTCAGTTACAATCACCCTCCAAAGCACTAAGAAATTTTCACTTCCTATATATTTTTTATCATGGATTTTTTACCGCACAGTCTTGCCCAGTCACTGATTCCCTACACAAAGATGCTTTGAACCAACTAACATCCTGGAATAAAAACTGAAATTCAGGTACTCCTTATCTAAGCTTTAATATTATCCATACTGCTCCCATACTTCAGTGCACACTACCAACTGCCCCATTATTTAACCTTTAATACTCTAATACAGACAAGGTTTTTACCATTGAAAACAAATCGTCAAAATGCCTTTCCTAGAAGTCACAGGGTCAAAGCTTTCTAGAGACAGAGATACACAAATAACATCAAGATTTTAAGTTTTTTATGTAGTAATGGTCTTTTTGTATCCAACTGCAATAATTTTAGATGGGGGTTTCAGACTTTTGATTCCCTTTATTGAGCAGAATGAAGATCTGCAATAGTGATCAAAGGGCCTTATGAGGAAATAGGCTTCATTTAGACAGAAGTATATTAAAGCTGACAATGGCAAAGATGATCTTCCCTAAGACAAGTGGAGTTCAGGTTACTGCACATTCATTATTATTTTTAGCCCAGAAAGCTGGGACGAGGGTTTCTACCTACTTTTGGCTGGGATGTCAACATTTGCAGAATGTTTTCAGGAGGTCAGCATACTAGATCCCGCAGGTATAGATGTCAGACTTCAGTGGAGACGTATACCGTTTCCCACATCAAAAGCCTGGCATCTGACAGCTGACCAGAAATAATCCATAGGGGATCTTCTCTTTGTTATTAAGGACAGAGGCACACCTCTTGGCAATGATTTGTTTCTTTTCAGAATGGAAATGATCCACGGGAATTCTTTACCTTTGACCTATGTTAGATTTTGCTTGTTATCACCCTCACAGCAGCACAGGCTTGCTGCTGAAGTATATTCTTTTCTCAAAGAAAAGAAATGACTTTTAATACAAGATAAATACAAGATCAATGAGGTAGGAAAAAACTCTTCCTTTTCTGTTGTTAAAGAAAGATTCACCTATATGTCTGCAAAAAGATCTGACCAAAAAACATCTTTCAGGGAGTGCTGACACATTCCATATCATCTTACTTCAGGGCAAACATTCAAATACTGTGTTTAGTTGAAATATATTAAAGCTTTAAGTACTTGAAGTCCTAAACATAAGGAAAAAAAGGAAAGAGAAAGAGAAAAGGAAAAGAAGGTATTAACTTGTTCTAAGTGCTTGATCAACTGGCATTTCAGTCTAGTCAGCTTAAAAACGTTCTGGTCTTTCTCACCAAAACTTTTAAGAGAATGTTTGAGTATTTGCTATTAAAACCAAAACAAAACAGAAAAAAATCAACCAAGCACCTAAACAAAAAACCCAGCCAAACCAAACCCCACCACATTTTTCATGACTGAAATGGAGGGAATTAGACCTCTGCGAAGATCTCATTATACAGCCTATGAGCCGAAGAGTAATGGACAGAACAATGGAAAATAACAAGCGCATGTGTTCACTTGATACATGCCCAGATTTGGCCTAGCAAATGGGAAGATACTGTGTTGCTCTGCTACGTGGTCCAGAATAGCTATAGTTTTAAGGTTCAAATAACTTTGCAGAGTTTAAGTTTGATTGTAAAGCCATGCAAATTATATAATGAACAAATAACTTCAACTGAAAATAGAGGCAAGTTTTAAGAATGAACAAAATATATTCCACCATGCTATCAGAGTTCAAAAACCTTATGCAGGTGCAGGTGTTCAATCTAAACCTTTAGTTTAAATGGTTAAAGAATATAGCTTTAAATTCAGTACTCAAAACCCTCCTTGATTTGATCTTTTATCACTCTCTTGTCTAAGGGCTGCCCTTAAATTCCAGTTTTAAAAAATAAAGTTTAAGTATGTAAGAAACCCCCCCGGCTTTCAGTGTTCTTGCAGAGGATAGATATGTGATTAGAGCACTGATACTTTTTTTAATAGTATTATTCAGAATTGTTCTTCAGAGAACAGTGCTGCAGAAGAACCTGGATGCTGCAAACTGTAAAGCCTGATGAACCACTTTCATTCACTGATAACCTGCTGCTGCTGTGGCTGCAGGACGATCCTATTCCTCCTTGGGTGTTTGCTGCTCTGATGAGTTCCTGTTTGCAATGAAGGCAAAGGAAGTGGGTTGTGGAGGTTTGAAGCAGCTAAAGGCCCTAGGACAAACTTAAGTTTCTACTACCTGCATATGTGTATAGCCTATACTTTAGAGAATAAAAGCTAGGTTCACTAGGTTTTAAAAAAGGAATTCTTTTGTCTCTTCATCAGAAACAACCACGTAAGAATGAAAGTGTATTTCGTGTATGAGAGGGAATCATTCTCCTTAACATATATTTTCATTGTGGTTTAACTCAGAAAAAAAAAAAAGGTTACTGAAACAAGTATTATTCCAAAGCAACTGCAGTCTTTTTACTTCCTTATCCAGCTTAGTTCTTGTGAGGTGCAATGCATTTCTAGTCCTATGTGACTAGGAATATGTTTACGCAACTCAAGTTTGATTTTCACACTCAGGACAAATGTCCCTATATGCCACAGCACATATCCCCAAATGCTATGGTAGAATTTATGTCAATAAGCATATGATCTAACAAAAACATGTCAGTGGGGTTCCTTGCTTTGTGAGGAATGCATGAACTGATCAGTTAGTAGTGAATACCCACAAACAGCACAAAGACTCACTACTTTACTGGTAAAAATTCTTTTCTCTTCAGACAATTGAGGGCAGGTGAAATATTTTCAAAACCTGAGGCTACAAGATATACATATGCCATCTTGATTAAACATATGGAATGCATACTCGAAGAAAAGCCAACTGGAGTCCTAGTTGAGTAATCAAAACACCCAAGCTGAGAGGGGTTAACATGCAAGGATCAGCTCTGAACTTTGAAGTTTTCTGGTCTTCATTTTTCCTAATTAAGACAAGATTTAATAACCAAACCACTGTATAAACTATGTACTTAAACTCTAGGTTTGTTTCTAATTTTGTTGGAAATTTTTAGTAGATTCCAAAGAATCAGTACCCCCTGGGAAGTTCACGCAGTAAGGTGGATTGATTTTTTTATATTTTTTTCTTTTCTCTTAGGTATAAGGGCTGAATGCCCCCTTTTCATATTTTCTTCTTTGCCATTGTCTCTCACATATGGTTATTAATCAACCCTCAAACAAAAAAAAAAGGCAACTAAAGATGCATGATCAGTGTCTTTGAATTACTAGAGGAACTCCAGCAAAAAAATTTTGGAAAGCTATGTAGTAAGTGCAGAAAAACATTTTCCAGACAAAAGCATTTAATTACTTGGATATTTAATTTAGATCAGGGAACAGCATCACATTTGTTGTAGAAGCGTTAGCTCCTGATAAATCTGTTTAGATTCTGCTGCTCTATGTTTCTTAATGGATGGTCCCTTTACTTCTTTCCCCCTCTCAGAATAAGGTATTACTCTACAGGGCAAGAGGGGTGCAATTCAAAGCTGTATCTGATGTTAGCAATAGCACATTCTTGTCTTTCTCCTTACATGGCAATTTTATATCCCCATATAGATTATAAACTTTCATGTTACTAACTGACTTACAGAGGAAAGGTTGGTTTGATAAAAAATGATTAAAAATTTCTCCAGATGTTTAGTAAGTTTCTTACACAAAAAAGGATAAATTTAATTAGCTGACTGAGTTCAAATGAGTTATATATTTATTCCAAATACTAATCCACAATGAGAAAGCTTAACATACCATTCAAAGGCAGCTGCATGGAATGATTGCTAAAGCTAAAAAGTGACCATTAAAAAGTTGGATAGGAATCTAGTAGTCTTTAAGGCATCATTATTTAGCGTTCAACAGGAAACCACCTGTCATTTAAACCTGTAAGATGCTTTGAACCCTATTTTGTTGAATTGTATTCTAACTGCTGTCAAGAACCACAAATTACCTTTGTAGCATATTTCAGAAGGCTGAAAGTGAAGATCTATACACCACACAAATGTATACACAAACTATGCTTAAACAAGACATTTCTGCAAGAAACTGCCTACTGACTGTGGCCACATGGAACCTAAACTTCCTTATTAGTTTTCAGCCTTCATGTTTATGTGAAATTCCTTACTATGGGAACTCACCTTATTCATGTGGATCTGCTGCTGGTACTGTTTCTGCTTCTCCAAAAACTGTTGATGTTGCTGCTGGATGACCAGCTGGGCCAAAGTGCTCTGAGGAAGAGGAGCTGACTGGGTTCGATTCAGCGGCCTGTGACGAGGCAGTTTGTGAGCAGCTCTTATGCCAGGTGAGACTCTCTCCTTTGCTGCTAAAGGAGACTGTGGATGAAGAGGAACTGCTCCTGCAAAACAGGGACATTTCACTCCCTTGTGAAGAACAACAAACTAATCGTTCTAATAGGAGAGAAAGCTTTCAGCGAGAAAAGGGGTGTATATTGCAGAACTCTGCATCAGCGCTGATGCAGCGGGACACGTACCACGTGCCTCGCCACGCTGGGAAGTTCAGCAGCTGCAAAAGAATGTGATGAAGTAATCATTTTCCCTTTTCTGTAATCATTGAATTCTTTCAGGCTAACAGACTGGAGCAGAATCACTAAACGGGGAAAACAAAGATACTATTCTTTTTTCTCCCACCCTTCCACTTTTCCTAATGGTTAGGATGGATATTATCTTTATTACCACACTTAGTTTAGTGTGAATATAAATGTCATTAAAAACATCTTAAATTATGATTGTGTTGAAGCCTTGATCATTACCAGTCACAAGAAGTTTCTGCTGTCTCATTTGTTCTTTCAGTAACAGATGCTGCAAGAGAGCTTGGTGGCTGCTATTTGGCTTTCCCTCCAAAGCAACGTGAGGATGAGTTGAGGACGGAGGAACGTTCCCCCCGTACTGTCCAGCCAAGGCCACTCCTTGTCTGAGCGACTGGGTCTCCCCCTTCTGCTTTTCTTTGAATGACGATGAAGCCTGTCAAAGAACAACAGCACTGGTAACTGCTTTTCATAGACCTGGCCATTTATATCTCCGCTTGGTTAGATGGTCTAATGTCATACTTTATGAATACATAGAGAAGAAAAGGTTAACGTCCCTATCTTACACTGTGACTGTGAGACGAAAAGGAAGGAAGAACATGCCAGTTAAATGCAACACTGTGAGAAACTGAGTAATGAATCCACTCAAAAAACACCCAAACAAAACAGTAGCAAAAGCCAAAGCATAAGGAACTACTAGTTAGAACATTATTAATGAAAAGGGAGGACCTATCCTTAAAATTCCTAAAGACCTTCCCACAGCCTCCTGCACAGGAAAACAAGGGATCAGAGGAAATAGTTTCCATTTAGTCTGGAACAGGCAAGGCTTGGTTTTTCACATAATTTCCTATCAAACAGCAAGCCGATCAGCAAAACAAAATAATTACCTGAAGTAGTGGGAAGCTATTACTTTTCCTGGAGCACTCCCTGACTCCCTAAAGGACAGCACAAATGTAAGTTTTACCCTTTGCAAAGTGAATTTGTGTAGTTAAACTCTCATCTACAGAATCATCAAGAGCTCTTGTATGTGTGTGGCATTTCAAAGCACCCTTATAAATTGCAGTTATTGTTTTAAAGCTTTTGGAAGTTTTGGCCCTTCAGCACTGCAAATGTACTTGATATTTCTTTGTTGTTTAGTTTAAAAAAATTCTTTAAAGAGCAGTTAAAGCAGAATAATAACTTTTACAGAAAGAATAATAACAGAAATAAGCATGTTGAGGCTTGCAGATAACCACTTATGGTATGACATGGTAAAAACAGTATCTCTGATAATCTAAATTTAAAGAATTCTAATGAGGCAAACCAAGCTTTTCAGGAATATTTTTTGGGTGTATGCTTACTTCACACTCTACTATCACCCTTTCCTGAAAAACAAACACCAAAGTAAACTTTACATTCAACTTGCAACTGCTTATTCTGGTAACAGAAATAAACATTACTTGCATAAATCAACCCCTTTGCTTTTTCTAATGCCAAAAGTAATATTTGCTGCTAGATGGCCACATCAAAAGCTCATATGATTTGAGCAAGAAAATGAAACATATTTTCTTTCCCATTTTAATGTTATAAAATTACTTTGAAGCTAGTTATATTTTTTGTGAAATAGCTAGGAAATTTTTGATGCTATTGTCTGGAAAAGTAAGCAATACTTTTCATGATCAGTTCAATTTTTCCATCCCTTAAACACAATAATTTGCTTATAAATATCTCATGAAAGGCTTTTAGAGAACTGATTTAAAGCTTACACAATTTTATTTGCGAAGCTCTATATCTGATGTTAAAATGTTGGATTGCAGCAATTTATTATTGGTGAGAACAGTAAATGTACTGAGAAAGACATCAAATAACACAAAACTTTAACTCGACACTACGTTTACCACTGAAATTAAGTAGTAATTATAAAAAACAGTGGATTATATAGTTTGATTTTTTTTTTTTACACCATGGAAAGCTGTAATTACATCCATAGTAGTTTCATAGAAGTTACCAATTCACATTCTAAGAAATTTAAATTGAAATCAGAAAAGCTAAGTGTTTACCAGTGGCAAAATTTTCAGGTGTTTTACTGAGCCTCAGATTTCACTTCTAGGTTACTGTAACCTGGTCTAGATCTAAAGATCCCACCCATCAGCATGGATTTCCATACATTCCATGTCTGTGTTTTCATACATTTCACATATTAATTTAACATTTAGCTCTAAATAAAGGTGATTGCTGCAGACTGAACAAAAGGCATGTGAATACAACTTGTCATTAAAATATTAATGTTGTTCACATATTAGCAATTATATTTGTCTGATGATAACACACTCCTCAAATAACAAACCTAGCTATAGGAATACTAGATTCTTCCCTTAGAATGCTTCAGTCCAGCCCAGGTTGCTACTGGAATCTCATAAAATGTTACAGGTGCTGTACTTTACCAGATAGGTTTGATCATGTAATTTGAATTTTTACACTAAATGATCTCCTCATATACTTCTCACGATGTCTGAAACCTTTTATCTGATTTGCAGACATAAGGTTGTGCCCTTAAATGTTCAGACGTTGCCCAATGCAACAATGGTTCCCACACAGAATTGCTTATGTTCCAAAATGCTAAAAAAAGAGAATAGTCAGAAAGCAGGTTTTCTGGAAGCCAAAGTAGCCAGGACAGCTGGTCACTTACACTGATTTGAGGTTGTACTGCTGGAAGTCCCAAGGTAATGTTGGGCAGAGAAGGGGATGTGTACAGACTCAGCAAGTTCACTGATTCATCCTGAATCAAAAGGCGTTGCTGTGAAACCAGATGCTGGAATAAAGTAGAAAACAAGTACGTATAATCTCCAAGCTTTTTATCTTGTTTACTTTATCCTCATTACCCTGTCACACCGAAAGCCAGTTATGTATCATACATTGGTTTGCAACCCAATGGGGTTCAGGTAAGGAAAAGTACTGTCCCTGTGATGAAGCTGTTGGTATTTCTTTTCTTAAGAAAACAACCAAAATATGACTGGAATTATCCCTTGGTTAGTAAATAAAATTTCCATGCAAAACCGAAATCCTGAGGATTCCCAGACCATCTCTTCTCATTAACTTCTCATCAGCTCAACATCAGTTCTTCTCATCAACTGCATTTTCACTACTAGAAACTTAGTGGGAATTTAGCCAATGAATTAAGGAGTATATCTAGCCAAATCAAAGGTGTCATGAATGTGGATGTATTATACCTTTACCACAGCTATTACAAATTTTGTTGTAAGACATGAAATGTGGTTTCCACCTAGTCCATGTATTTTCTTACTCATCATGATATGGGGATCTTTCAGGCACATTACTTACTTCCACTGACATGGGAATCTGGGGTAGAGAGTGAGGCAGATTGCCACATCTGCCATTTAAAAAAACACCTACTCTCTCTCTCTGCATATACAAAACCAGCAACCTGTCATTCTGTGATGGTGTGATACCCCTCATAGCCTTCCTAATTCCCTTCAAGTTAAAATCTTCAACACTTCTTTTGAAGCTTTGTGATATAATTTTCGAGGACATGGAATTGCTGACAGGTTTTTAATTACTGTCAAGTAAAACCAGACTTTCTACAAAGATCACCCTCTGCCTTTCCATTCTAGAATCATTGGGAAGAAACATAAAAAGTTACATTACCACAACAGGAATCTTTTTGAAGCCTTTGCCTTTCTGCTTTAACAGTCATGTTTTTCAACATGTGGTCTAGTATAGTTGCTTGAATTACATTTTCTGTTTAACTCTTGCTTCCCTCCCAGAACTTTAACACAATAAGAGCTACAAAGGTCTTATTAGACTTAGGAACTCTGGCATGATATGGTCCCCAAGGGAACAACATCCTTGAAAAAGAATACCCTGTGTAACAGTATGACACAGTGACTGCTTTCTTCCCAAACAAAAAGCATATGGGACTCCAATAATAGACCACCTCCAAGAGGGATACTGCACACTCGAGCTTTGACTAAAGTAAATATAATAACTTGTCAAGCATGTTGTGGGGAGCTGTAGGTTTTCCCCTGGACAAACCTGGAATATCAATTAACTCTGTAAAATACTTTGTGTTAATACAATGCAACTTCAGACCATCAATGAAAGGTGGTTAAGCACAAAAACACAGGATGTTATTCCAAAACATAACCTTCCTCATACAGTTTGTTTGGAGATACGACCTATCACTGAGACAATAACAGTAGAAGTCTATCTCTGTAATTTTCTTTTGGTACCTAGGGAATGTCAACAGATAGCATATGAAACAAAGAAGCTTCACTTGTATATTGCATTAATTCCTGGCTAACAGTGTCTTGCCTTGATAACATCCACCTTTGACCACAAATAAAACCAAGTATGTCAAGACTATGGTGATATTATTGAGGGAGATTACAAAGATGTAAGTGAAAAAAAGACCCTGCAGCCGCTCTAATGTGCATCCTAGAATGTAATCAAATTTGTAGCAACTGCAGCATTTATACAGAGGCACTTCAAAAAGGCATGTTTCCTTTTTGGTTTTCAGAATGCCACTATTACCTTCTAAGATCTGAATTAACAAAAGTAACAGTGGCAATGTGTATAGTAGTAAAGTGCATTCCAACATCAAGGTCAAGCATGATTGTTTCACAAAGCAGACTCAATCACGTTACGTACCATGGGAGTTTAATGTTGAAAATAGGTATTTATTAGTAAGAGCATTTCCATCCAATTTTTAATAGTGCTAACAATCAGTAATTTTCATTTGGGGAGGTAACTATATTTGTAAAAATATTTTCAGGTAACATCAGCCTAAGCATCAGTTAAACCTCACCTCCCAAAACAAGTTTAGTAGCCAACCTGCAGAGATTAGGGTCCTGCATATGCTGCATGGCCCCAGCTGCAGCTTCTCTTTTTACACAATTGACAATACCTTCACATGATGGCACAAACTGGAGGTTCCAGCAGTGTCATTTGGCAGCACAATGGCTAAACCATGGTCCTTCTCTCTAAATTAACCCAAAGACAAACTGCCTTACTTGCTCCTCTATGTACTTATTGGGTCCATGGAACCTGCTTCCTGATGCTTAAAATATCCTGTCAACAGAGTTATTCTCTTAAAACAGAGTACAATAATTAAATGTAACAGTACATGTTGATCACCAAGTAACCATGATTAGTTATTGTACTTCTGGTTTGGTACCAGGAGCTGCTAAGAAGCAGGAACACCTGTGTTTACATGTGCGTTTATACCTTAGGAGGGCAAGAGGAAATGGTTTGGCTTGAATAAATTGTGGATCTACAGTAAGACTGTCAAAGCTTTGAATACTCATAACTACATTCTTACTTCTTCAGGCTTCTGGGATGGGTTTTTTGCTAATTAATTAGGCTCTCTTTACACATACTTGAAGCAAAGCTCACCAGCTGGTCAGAAACCTACACATTTTGCCACTAGTCACTTGCAAAGAGCATCTCAAGGAGCTGAGCATTAGAAACACAGTGCTCCAGGTTTGCACAAAGCAAGTATATGTTTATCTGCCATGCATGTTATTTATGTCTCTTGTCTAATGAGACAATATTCTAAGAAATGTTGCTCTGCAAAGCACAAATGAAAGAGAAAGAAAAATATCTGAAGCCTGCTTACACCAACTGGATACTTTCCCTTGTGTTCAATGGCTTTTGACCAGGCTGTGATCGCCTAAGATTAATCATTTCACTTGACTAAGGCAGGTTGTCCCCCTGAGCTCAAGGGACATGCTGTGCAGGGGCTCAATCCTGCTTGCATTTCTCATGCAAGTAAGATTTAGCCTCAGCACAGCAGGTGACCTGAAAGTGTATGGTGTGCTACAGGAGACAAATAGCTACTGCAGTGAACCTTGATGATACTGGAGACAACTGGGCCTAATAAAAACAGCATTTTATTTATAAGGTGCAATTAAAATCTTGACTTTAACTTTCAAGTTTCATATAATGAGATCAGTGTTTTAACAAATGGTACTGAAAGTACCATTAGGGGAACTGTGTTAGTGAAAGATTATCTGCAAAAATGTAGCATTTGCAGTGTACCTTTGTTCATTCAAAAAAAATGTAAATGTTTACTGTCTGCTCTGCAGGGTAAACCACTTAAAATTCTCACTATTCAAATGGATATGGCAAAAATACTCTCAGAAACTGTTTCATTACTGATAAAGCTCTAATTCTGTCTATGCGCTAGAGTGCAATCATTTATGGTATTGACTCATGTTTTACTGGTAAATGGCTCTTTGTCATAGCAACCTGTTTTCCCCCAGCAAAAAGTGTTTTTATTTGCTGCCATTAAAACCACGGCTATCCACCCACTCAGACATGAGCACAACACTTACTGCAAATGTCACAACAACTATTATGAAACAACAGCAATGTGAGTCATGCCGGATTACAGCAAAACAAGTGATATTTTGGGTGATTTTGGAACACTTATCCTATTATTAGAAACTTCTGTACTTTGTGTATCTGATGAAAAATTGATTATACAGCCTTTGAGAGTTGGCAGGTAATGTTAAACTAGAAAAGAGATACACAGGAAGTTTGGCTGCTGTTAAACTACCAAAGAAAATCCCACTGAAATCAAAATGCACTGAAGTTGAGATTCATGGAAAAATGTTTGAGCCCACAGGACCACAGTAATAAGAGTCAAGTAACCAGAGAGGTAAAGAAATCCCTGCCTGGATCCAGAAATGGAAGTCTGTAGTTTCAGCTTCTCAGCAAACTTCCAGTGAGCAAAGTGACCAACTCCAACCCACAGAACTCAACTTCTAAAGGAACTTTTTAGGCTCATTTGAGCATCTGCAGTTGTATGTTGGGGCTACAACTTCTGATGCCTGACACAGTAATAGCAAATGATATGACATGCAGTGTTTCATTAATAAACAGAATATAACTCTGCTGGTTCTTGCTGCAACCTTTCCAGTTCTCCCGAAACAGAGATTGTCAGCCTGACCAGATTGTACAGATGTCTGATGGTGGTTCAGCACTGTGAGCAAATGTCCAGAAACTATAACATGCAAAGTAACAAGCACCATATATCAGTCTGATACAATATTTCCTTGCATTTTGAGGTGTCCTCAAGTCAATAAAAGACCAATTTGGACAAGAATTCCTGCTTAATGCTGCACTAATATCCACATATTACAATCTTCTATCTAAACCATTCCCAATTGTAAAATATACTGTTTAATTCCACCAAACTAGGATCTGATCTAATCCAAATGATGGATCTTACTCTGCATCATTTAAATTTCTTCGCAGTCACATACTGGGGGGCTATGAGGCAAGACCACATGTTAGCCATCAATGCAATTTTTTTCTTTCTGGTTACGGGCCAGAGAGAGGCTACTAATCAGTGTGCAGAGGTCACCCACCTGCCCCTTGGATCATAGTTCACACACACAATTAATTCATTATGGGGAAAAGTCACTGCTGGAGGTTGAACTGCCCATTCCATGTTTTTTTTGAGGTGCATGTCCTGCCACTGACCTGGAGAAACAGCTCCATTAGCTAAAACTCTGTTAAATCTCATTTTCTTATGCAATTTCTCTAACATAAACAGTATAAACCAACAATTAATAGAAAACTTTGCCACCAAAGAAGGAATTGCTGTCAGTATAGGCACTGGATACAGAATATCACTGAATTTGATTCTCTTTTAGATGTGTTCATTTATTGTCCCTTTTCAATACTGCCATGGAAAGAATGACTTAGGCATGTCGTCTGTGCTAAATGAGGTTTATCACAACTGATTTACCAGCTGCATTCCTGCTGTTATAGGCATGTATGTATGAAACAATAAGGAGTAGATAAGATTCCTTCCGTGTACAGTCTGGCTTTACAAAATGAGTACTGAAGACTTCTTGCATGTCAGTTATGTTGGTAGGTACTGCACTGATAAGGAAACTGAGGTACTGGAAAACAAAAGGCAGATGTGGAAAAGGATTTAGCCACTTAACTCTGATACTGTAATTTTAAAAAATCTACTTCAGCAGCCATCTGAACCTGGGACCACCGTAATTCATAAGTGCTAGGGTCACCAATGCTTAAATCACTCTTTTACATATGAAAGTTCTTCATCAGCATTTAGCACTGTGCACCTCTTCAGGTTATCCCAGAAGGTATGTTCTGCAACACAGATGCTTCCAAGTTCCTTCCATAGCATCCTCCTGCTCATCCAGCAGCATCATTGCTGCTGTTTTTTGGACTTTTGTTACCGAAGAGTCTCCTGAACATGCATCTCGTATATGCTGGCCTCCTGAATATGCATCTCATACATGAAGATGTATCATCTCATATATAACATACTCTGACGTCAGCCTGCAGTGTCCTGGTATCCCTGATAATTCTATCTTCTGCAATTGTCCTGCTTGTGAGTATCATCAAATTGCATTCTTAAATCTCTCCAGTCCAGAAAACCAAGCAATTATTTACTCAATAAAGAGAAGAAGTCTTACCTCAGCTTGAATGTTAGATGGCAAAACTGGGGTTTCATTTTCTGTTATACTGCTGGTCGGACCATTGCTTGGGGAACTGGGACCTGATCCAGGGGAGCTGCTACTGACTGAGGATTCTGAAAAACAGATTAAGGATACATGATTTTCACACTGGAAGGGAATATACGATCTTGATTAATTGTATACTCTTTATGGCATAGGTTTGTTTGCTTTTGAAAAGTATCTATTATTTATGAATGAGCTATTTACTTACATTAAAGAATTTTAATACATGTTCCATTTCTTTTCATTTTTCTTTTACAGTGCTAATGATAAAGGATCTTGATCTTTCTCGATCTGTTACACAAAGGATGAATTTACCATTTATTTTTTCCACAAAGATGGTATGACACTCAGTATCAGGCAGAGATACAGCTATAGAACTTGTAATGAGTAAAAAGAAAATGAAGTATTTTCTTTTTAATTGCGAAGAGTCCTGCCTCTGTAAAAGATCAAAATGACAGAGATAGCAGGCTTGCAAAGGTCATGAAAACATGTCATCAATTCATGAAACCTACTGCCTTTGCCTTTCTGTTTAGAAAGGGGATGAGCCCCTTGTGGAATAATCATTTATATGCAAGTAATGATGATATAATATACACCACTTTCACTATATCTTTAGCACAAATAGAAAGAAATATTTAAAGCATGCAAAAACCTTAATATAGCATATGAAAGACTGTATATTATATTGATTTAAAATTTTGTAAGTTCTGTCTAAGATAAAAGAGAAGAGGATGATCTCGTTGTGTGTTGTTGTATTGAGTTATTCTAATCCTACATAAATTACATAAAATTAAGTTTATGTAATGGAAATATTTAACAAGGTTAAAGATGGAAGAACACAGCATTAGTAGAGGTAAGCCTATTTCAAGGGATGGCTTTCAAATCAATGAACACAAGAAGCTAAAATAATTAACATCAGAATATGGCAGTAAATATTCTATAGCCACTTCTTTGCTTCTTCACTCTTTCTGCCCCAGTTCACATGCAAAATAATACCTCACTTGGAAATTACTGGGACATTTCCTTGCTGTTTCTTGGACCTGTTGCTTTTTCCTACTAGAGCTGTATTTGATTTACTGATGTGAATCTGTACCCAGCTATACTAACTGGTCAAGTAAAGTTCTTGCATCATATTCTCATCAGTTTTCATAGAAGAGCAGAAACACAAACTTATTTTTTCTCAGTTTTTTTAATAATTATGATAGCACATTTTGTATAAGCAGGAATCTAAATAAAGGGCTACTTTCAGTTAAAAGAATTTAAAAAAAAAAAAAAAAAGAAAAAAGAGAAAAGGGCTTCTGCCACAAATGTTTGATCAGGGAAGTTTTGATTAGGAAATGTGCAAAGTGTCATATAGCTGATACGAATAATTTTAATGGCAGTCAGTAAAGCTCCAAATTATTCTCAGAGCTAGGTAGAGAGCACATCTATTCTCAAGTTTCTGCTCTTTCAATGGCTGCAGAAAAAAAAATACTGGGACAAATATTTTGCTTTATACCTTAGTTGTGAGCATACTAAATATAAAGAATTGAGCTGAAACTAAGGAAGCAGAGATCAAGAATCATATAAGAGCTCCAGTAAATGGAAATAATAAACTAGGTGTAAAACATTCTAATCTGGAAACCATTTATAAGGAAATTATTTATTTACTGTCATACTTACATTCACATCCATGTTCCAGTTTTACACAAGATACTGTGAAAAGTTGTCACGAGAATTGCATGTATGAGGACACTGATGTAAATTTGTTCATGTTCAATATTCCCATCCTAGTGTGACATAATTCTGATATACCAAATGAATTCAGATACACGTCTGATACACTAGTAACAGCTGGTTGGATAAACACATGGCCTGATTGTAACATCCCTTGAATAAGTCATGACAATACCAAATATTGATGCAAAGTCGAAGCAAGAAATGTCAGAATGAGGCCAAATACTGTAAATGCTCCTTCAAATCAACAGATAAGGCCTTGGTAGCATACTAGGCCTAAGGACTGAAAACGAGAGGGCTTTAGGCTATTTGGGAATGTGGGTGCAATTCTGCAAAATAATATCCATGATTTACCACTCTGCAATAAGAAACAAGTGAAAGAAAGCTTTAGCATCCATGGTTCATCCACCCTGTTATTTTCTAAGTTCAAGGACAGGAAAAATACTGAAAGTAAATAATACTTAATGAAAAAATTTTACTTTGTTTTTGTTTTTCCCTTCTAATTCTCCTCTATATGTACAATTCTGTATTTTTACATGTTAGAAGTTCCCTTTCAATTACTATGAATACTTACTATCTGCTAGGATCAACAATATGCCACTGAATATTTAAATTTTTCAACTCTGTCTTCTCAAAAACAGCTTAGTGAGCCCTTACATCAAAACCAATTGATCTTGACATTTTCAAAGAAGTGAAACCAAAAGGATAAGGCCAAACACAGGATTCCAAAATGTCCTTGATTAACCTAAGTAATACCAGATATGTATTTTTACGCTTGCTAGTAGCACCTGCATTTTGTATGGGAGATGGGAAGTAGAAGATGCAAGACCCAGAACAGAGAAGACACAAATTAGGGGAAGAAATTATGCTTGTTTTCTCCTTTGATGTCGCTTGCCATCAACAGTCTACCATTTATATTTATATGTTCTTGTACTCACTGTTGTAAAGTACCAGTTTCCAAGCTGGTTTAAAAGTACGGCTTTCAATTGACAGTGACTTTTTAGTAAGTGGTAGAAAGCTGTAGATTGCAAGCTAATTACACAAAACCGTTTATTTAATATAGCTTTCTTTTCAGCCAAAGAAAAAAAAGATAGAACCTTCTATTTAGCAAAGAGGTTCAATTCCAAAATATCACCAGTATTCTATGAGCAGCTGCAGCTGTTACAGAACTTCTTCATTCTTAATTACCTGTCACCTCGAAGAGTCGCTTCTTGAATGAACTGACATTTCCGTCCTTCCTCCTGAGCAAAGGACTGCTTCTCCTTTCTGTCACCTTTTGTTTTAACCTTGAACGTACTTTCAAATTGGGCTCTGAAGCTGGAAAGAGAAAAAAAAATAAATTACTACAAATAAAATTACTGCTTTGTGTCAGATACCACTGACACATTCTGTAGGGCCTCATCTGATCCTAGAGGCAGAGATTTTACTGCCCATCCTCCCCAGCCACTCCTCGTACAACTGCATTTTAGATTGGAGACTAGGAAAGAGAAAAAGAGAGATGAAAAGCTTTGGATCCCAGTATTTTCCTCATCCTATTTCAACTCTGAATTTAACCATTAATTATAGTTTATATAATAAGTTTTAATGAGAGTTGAATGAAACTTTTATTCTACATAATTTTTCTCTCTTGTAGGTGAAAACCTGGATGGAAATACAGCTTGGAACTTGGAACCTTATAATTGGATTATGGTCTGATAGAAATAGAGAGAAGCCTCCAGGGGTGCCTTTTGATTTCTCTTAAAAATATAAATTACGACAAGCCTTGCTGGCAGAACATTTCTTGGTCAGCAATTTTGGGCCCAGAACTTCAATGTTTTCTGAGTAACACACCAAACAACCAGATTTATGACAGTGTCCAAAGAACATTTACACAGAAAAATATAAGCTCTGAAAATGAAGAAGTAGGATTGATTCCCAGAAAACTTAGGATTATGTTTAATGCACCTTGGGCACGCTCCACCTTTGTTTCCTAAATGGACATGGTCTTTTCATATGAAGGCCAGAGATGAAGCCCTGATGTGCTTTTTATTTTGTGATATTTTTAGCATGATAAAATGTTTAATGTACTCATTTATCTGTTCTTCTATGTAAACCCTCTATCAAAGACTGCTGAGAGCTAGTGAAAGATAAACGTGGAATAGAATTTGTTTATATTTCCCTTTCTGGAACTGAGGCTTGGCTAAGCAATATCTCAAAATAGAGAGAGCTGGAAACTGGGATCAGTTCTCTCTCCTGCACACAGTCGTAAGCCCAGCCACAAAGAAGGAGCAAGAGTTAACAGGAAAACAAAATAAATTAAAACTTATAGAATCATAGAACTGTTTAGGTTGGAAAAGACTTTTGAGATCATCAAGTCCAACTGCTAACTGGACACTGCCAAGTCCTCCAGTAAACCATGTCCCTAAGCACCACGTCTATACGTCTTTCAAATACCTCCAGCGATGGTGACTCAACCACTTCCCTGGGCAGCCTGTTCCAATGCTTGACAACTTCTTCTGTGAAAGAAATTTTCCTAATATCCAATCTAAACCTCCCTTGGTGCAACTTGAGGCCATTTCCTCTTCTCCTGTTGCCTGTTACTTGGGAGTAACCGTCCATGCTACAACCTGCTTTCAGGTAGTTGTAGACAGTGAGAAGGTCTCCCCTAAGTCTCCTTTTCTCTTCATTTCATTCAGCATTGTACCATTTGTCCCTTCAGGACTTGAACTCAATAATCCTACACTTCTAATTCCAGTCCCTTCCCAGTATGAACTATCACACCTCTGTTTCCTGCTGTCCCATTTATTCCCTCAGGGATGGGTACGTCCCTCAGGGATGCTCACACAAGGCCAAAGGGGCTGCACCTCCGCCTGAGTGCGGCTGTAACCTGTGGTACCTACATTTGTCATATACTACCATCACTCTTGGCAAGTCCTCCCTTCTAAGAAGCCCGTGCCTTGAGTACATTTCAGATCAAGATATACAGGCTAGCACAACACTGGAATTATTTAAGAATAAAAATATTAACAAGAAATTTATTTTTTAGTCACTTACTACCATTGTTAAGACCGATGGCTCTAGTGATGGAGTACAGATTTGTCTGCTGTTTAAGATACCATTTGCTATGAAACAGAAAATATAAGATATAACACTGAGCTAATACTTCACAGATCTCACCAGGTATGATGAGATTCAGAAGAAAAGGTGCTCACTCCTTTTGCACTTATGGTTATTTCAAGTTATACCACTCCTTACCCTTCAAATTTAGAATATTTCCATACCCATTACAGACTAATGTGATACAAATCCTCTGAAACACTCACTACACTCTATATAAATGTTTCATGCTCAGTCACAGTGATTGCCTTTCTATTTTTACCACATTCTCATAACGTTCTGCAACTGAATCAATCATATAAGCATAGAAGGCAGACTTTGATGTCAGTTTCTGAATTTATGAGCCATCTAAGACAGCCCTTGCATGAAAGACAAAGATCATTTTAAAATGGAAATAATCAATTTTAAAATGAAAAGGCATGGAGATGAGCGGTTTTTAAATTATAAGATAAACCTCCTAAACACAGCCCAGGTTTGAAGAGTGTTTGTTTCAAATGCCAGCTTTCTTGAGTATCTCTCATGAGGCGCTGCCAGATCCTAACATGGTACCAGCTAGGACTCATTGTCTAGCAGTAAGAATTCAGGTTTCACTGCACTAAATATATGAAACTAACCAATTTGAGAATGTTTGCTTCAATAGACAAAACACAGAACTGGAAAGTGGTTTCTTGATACCCCTCCACGGCTAAGCCATTGACTTGGTGTGTGACTGTACCATCCTGCTCTACCAAAGCTGAAGCAGAATTATTGTTGACTGCAACAGATACGGATCACAACAGCAATCCTATATGCTTCAGTGCACTCGTACACAAAGGCTATAATAACACATCTACAATTGTCAACTCTCTTCTGATAGTTAAAAGCAAAGATTAAGTATTTTAAGCAGCAAGGAGAGAGCTGTGGATTCAAATTATAAATGTATATATACACAGACTGATGCAAAGCACATACATGAAATTACTTAGAAATTCTGTTAATCTGTTAAACTCTGAAATGTAAGCAAGTGAGTAAAACGTGGAAAATTAATCTTTTAAACATTTTTTAAAATTAAATTGTCTCCCTAGTATTTTCAAAGCACTTGGAAAGCCTTACTGGCAAATAATGAAGAATTATTATAATTAATTAATCTGCCTTATGTTTCAAATGAGCATTTGGTTCAACACTTTAACTACTGTTTCTTAGAAGTGGTCTATAGAGAAAGAATGCCCCAAATAACTGTTTTGCATCAGCCACCCCTGTAAATATTTCTGCTGCACATTATTAGCACCTTTGCTCAGCTTAATTAATCCACTGCAAAGGCTGACTATGTTCATCACCCAAAGGTACTCTCAGTGTGGAACAGAAGTGTCACATGGGGAGTCAGTGCCAAATAACTTCTGAGGCTAAAGCTTTACTCATCAGCTTGCTGCAGAGTAGCTTCTTCATGCAGACACAAGCCCCTAAGATTTAACCTTTTTTTGCTTCATTAATATCACACAGTCTATTCCTTTATGCAGAGATTCAACCATAAACCAAGACATTGATTCATCAAGATAATTAATGCACATGGCTTTCTGGCCAACCCCACTAGGGTCCAGGACTCAAAAGCAGATAAATTCTACCCCACACAGGACACATCCTTTATCTCACCTTGCTGAGGAAATAGGTCTCTCTAAAGCGCTGTAGGTGCTGAATGAGGTGGGGTTCACTGGGTTATGTGGCTGCAACTATAGTGTGCTGAATCATCTGAGCATGGAGCCAGAATGCCAGAGATAAGAGGAAAACAAGAATGCGCGGCCAGGAGTGTGGCACAAGAGGAAACCAGGATTGTATGTTTTCATGCAGCAGGCTGGTAGGTTGGGTTATTCAATAAATCCTGCTAAGAACCAGTATACATCTGATATTGGTCTAACTGGTCACTATTAGCCTAGCCTCTTTGCTCCACAAATCTTTGCACTTCTGCTACATTTAGCACTTTGGAACAACTAATAATCAGTTCCCACTTGGAGAAAGGGAAAATGGATTACTTGAGAGTGTTTTGTTGCAGAAAAAACAAAGACAGCTATTTTCTCTGAAGGCCATCAAAGCCCATGTCATTGATCTCAATGGGCATCAGTTGATATCCATTTGAGCGATACACCTGAGTAGATTTCAGGAAAGAGTAGCCTGAAAATTACTGACTTTGTGTAATTGCAGCATAATTTGGTATAATGACATGTAGCACTAATATGGCTGGTTTAGTCTCATCAGTACTACGTGGATTGTTCTCTTTTGAGTGCTGGTAATAATGAACTGGTATTATTCTTTAAATGACTTAAAGTGGGAAACAGGTATGAAATATACAGAAAGTATTAGCTGAAATAACAACAGAAGACATCACAGGCAACCCAAAGATCAGTTACCTAACTCCTTGGCATGACTTGTAATCATCTCTACAGAACTGAGAACTTTGCTGTTAGGTAAAGAAGAAAACGTCTCAAAGACTTTTATCATCTTTTATGGCAGCTTCTTATAGCAGGAAAGAAGCAAGTAACTGACTGTTAAAAAAAGAAAATATACAGGCTTCTATATAGATACACATTAATTTCATCACAACCATCACCACTCAGGTGAAAGAAAACTATTGTCTCCTCTGTAACATGATACTTAAACACAAGCACGAAAGATAGGAAAATGTCATTATGTCCTATACTCCACTTTGCTTAATGTTAGTAATTTGCAGATACTAGCATTAAAGAATATAGCCTGGGGCTAGATTGCTCCCAAATGAGCTGAAGCTTTTTTGACTGGGCTTTGCTTCACTGTTTCGTTTTATTAAACTCACAGAGATATTTAAGAAGAAGGGGTAAAAATCCTTTCTACGCATGGGGAGAGAACATATATATGAAGGGAATGTAAAAGATAATAATGCACTACTTTCTGATGGTTCCTGGAACACAGTGCTACTTTTGTATCAGAAAAGCGTGTGCCAACTTCAAATCAGCAGTTAATGAAGCCAGGCAGGAAATGGGGGATGGGAGAGGGTGCACAGCGAGCAGGTCCCCATCTCGAGGCTAAAGCCATGTAGAGGAAACTTGAAGAACAGAAAGTGAGCTTTTGTCCAGATTTCGAAAGGCTCTCAAGTGAAAGCATTTCCTTTTCCTCACTGGCAGGCTGGCTCCGAAAAGCTATGTGGCAGTCTAAGTATATGATGCTAAATTTGGCTACAAAGATTCCAACAACAGCACAATCAACAGCAGCAAAATTCACATCTTACTTGAGAATGATAAATTGTTCCCTATTGCCCAGGCATCAGCTGTTATCACTACAATCATTTTGAAACAATAACTTGGAATTCTCTAAAGTATTTAAATCAACAGAAACAATTAAGAAGCAAAGACTTCATTATCTTGAAATAAATCTTGACTGGTATTCTCTCTTTCACTTTAAGCTGTAAAGGGTCATATATTGTACTGATTTGAATATATTCTACGCTCTGCTCCATGGAGGAGTTACTAATTGATTTTTCCTGCCTTATATCCAACAAGTGTGAATGAAGGAATACATAGTCAAGGAATCTTTCTTTTTTTCAGACCATATAGGCTGTTAACTTTTATACTATTTTACTAGAGACCCATGCACACATAAGCATCATGTGCTTTACAACACACAACCATGATAGCCCATGCCTGAGATAGCTTAAAGTTACAGAACAACAGAATGATGTATCAGTATAGACCATCAGAGATACCAGAGAAAATAATGAGATGGTACTGGTTAGCATAATGGTGGTATTGTGAACATACTAGTGGTCCATCCTTTGTCAAATTTCTTTCTAGCACTGTGGCAACGGAGAATTTTCAAGATGATAATAAGATGATAATTTTGAGATATCTGTTGTGATTTTACTTGAAACAGGAGGGGCAGGATGGGAGAAAACATATTGTGAAGAGATCCTCATTTGGCTGGGTACACTGCATAGCACAACAGGTTCGTGATCCAATCTATGGGGTCCCAGACACCATGGTAATAGACATAAATAACAAACCGGCCTGCCTGTCTATGCCTTGTCAGGACCTGGAGATCAAAGAAAAAATAAAATCCACCTCACTGCCGCACCAATGACAACAGTCAAAAGAGGCAGATCTAAGGCTCCTAAGAAGCCAGTCTGAGAGTAATGGGCTAGGGAGAAACTTCCCAGTTTCCCCCGCCAAGGGATATAGGTAGAATGAGAGGCACAAGATACTCCTATGCACGATCAGAAAGGACAAATGAGGAGATATCTGGGCTTTCTCACCAGAACTACAAATGCAACCAAATCCAGGCAGAAAAGCAGAGAACACGTCAGGTATCAAAACTGTTTCCAGGTTCCTCGGCTGCTTTGTGGAGAGCTGCAGATGAGTTTGTCCTTCTGAGAGACCCAACAGTCTCACAACTCTTTCTCTGCCACACGAGGTTCTTGCAGACATGTAAATAGTCTCTGCTCTGCACAATTTCTAACTTCTGCTTTGGCTTCCTGAAGGCAGCCGCAGACTGTTCCAGCCACCTCCACACAGCTGAATATATTAGGCATGGGCAAGATGAGCAGTGACTTTCTGTTTTCATACCTGACTGACTGACATTTGCTGTAGAAGACCACGTCCTGCTATGAGACAATACTAGACAATGAACACATGGGACATCCTCCCCACTATCTGACAGACAGGGAGATAGCAGCCTGTAGTACAATTTGGTATAATAGGTTCAATAACTTCTAAGTTCTGGTAATTTAAAATGCTATTTCTGAAGGAGTTTTAAATTAGATTCATGAGACTGAAAGCTATTTACACATGCCCTCTAAAGCTCTTCCAAGAACTACATGGACCTGACCGCTGGGTGGTCCCAACGAGGCAGGAGCAGCAGATACAGCAGTACAGGATGGAGACACTTTGTTTTTCTGGCTTGCATCACCTAATGTGTTTTCAGCATATACTGAAACTGTTTCCTGTACAGCCGTTCCCTTTAAGGGGAGTGCTGGTCATATGTGAAACCCTTTAGTCCTTTGCTTTATTTTACTTTTGTAAAAGGTAGAATGCTTTATTTATTCAAACTAAGGTAAATATCCATTCCCTAAATAAAAAAACAGGTTTAGTGAAACACATGGTAAAAGAGTTAATTAGATTAGAGGGGATCTCGCAGCCCTTCAGCTCTCTTCAGGCTAAGGAAGCCAGTTTAACAAGATTAGCAATTTTTCATTGATTTCCTAAGGAAGGTTCAGAAATGAAATATTCCCTGAAGCTGTTTTAAATATCTAACTTTTCCTTGTTATTCATTGCAGTCTGTATGAAACATAAAATTTCTGGTTTATTATCTATGCAAACAAGTGTCCTCTTTCTAGGAATGATTTATTGAGTTAGATGTAGGAATTAGTGTATTGCTTGCATTTAGCCAGAATTAGAGATCTTTATATTTTTTGTGAAAAGCTGATTGGTATTATATATTTCCTGTTGATATTTATTCTGCATGTAACCTGTGAGGCAAAAGAAGAGGTCTCTTGCTAGAATTCTTAATAATTTCTATTCCTTAGCACAGGAACAGCACCTCCTCGCACTTGCATCGACTGACCTATACAGAGGTTTCAACGAGGGCACGGTTTTGCTGGGCTTCTTGAGTCCTTATTACATGTCAAGTTTGCTGAAACTATGGTCTCTTATTGCTATGACAGGTCCATCTTATTCTTTTTCCATATAAACTAATATTCTTCTGGATTAATAGAGGATGAAAAAGCAAGTATTACTATATTGTCTTGAAACATAGAATAAAATAAAATCAAAATTTTAAAATTAATTCTCATCATGGCTGTACATTTTCATATGCTGTATTTTTTTTTTCACTTTTATAGCAGTTATGGGAGCCAAATTGCATCTGTGTTCTCAAGTGGTGTAGCAGAGAAAGAAGATTAAATGGGCTATTTAATAGAGGGCATCCCTCATTTGAATGGTAATAACCCAATTTAGATATACATGACTGACAGTCCTTCTGGTTAGGTCTCCACTGGCTATTCTTGCCCCTACTCCTGACCATATACACCAATCTAACCACAAAGAAGTAATGTGAATATAATTCTACACTTTCTGCACATAGAGTAAATTCCATTGTTCAGCATAAACCCTACTCCAACATCCATTGAATCAGTAATTTTGCCTGAGAAAAAAATATGTTCTTCAGTGACAAAGAGCCAGAGATAACTCCCCAGCCCCAAAAGTTACGGTGTTTGCAGGCTCACAGTTTGATCCCTAGAGACATCATTTATTTTTAATAGAATAATCATGTTCATGATTATGTTGTTCCTCAAGCCCCATACAAGAAGGAATTAGTTAATAGGGCGATTAAATCCCATGTATTTTAATCTAGGAAAACATCCAGCAGTGATAAATCATTGATGGCAGGCAAAAAGTATATTTTATCAACCTTCAGAAATTCATGATGAAACACCATCCCTTTCTTTCCCAGTTTAACGTGACATTGATGTCATCAGTAGATGAGAACTGGGCAGGTCTAGATTGCTCAAGCATACTCTTCAGAGTTGTCCAAAGGCAATAGTACAGGACGCCAAGAAAACAAAAGCATCCAAAACACAGTTTATCTTGCTTTCCTAGCAGAAAAGGACTCTGGGCCAATTTCAGCTCAAGAGTAGGAAGACACTTCAGCTCTGCTGAATTCAAGGGAAGATAAAATTGGCCCACAAGTTGTTTGGACTTTCAAAACATGTTTGTCTAACTTCTGTAGGAAAAACTAACTTTGTGAAAGAATCTCTAAGTGTTTGGTGAAGTGAGGAGAAAAATGCCACCTGTTTAAAGTCTTAATTAGATGTGGACACTGCACCTTCCCTAAGAAGCTGAATTAAAACAAGTTTACTTCTACATAAGTTCTTTATGCTCTGGGATATAATTCCAGTCCCCGACAACTTAATTAGCTAAATATACAACGTAACCTTCCATCTGGTAGAGTAATTTAACAGGAATAATTGTGCACCACCATAACTCAACGAGACACTGAGGAAAACCATTGAAATGCTATTTCCTTTCCTTTGGAAGAGAATTATGTACAATTTCAGCATGCTTTGCATTTCTAACAGTTATAGCCAACAGGGAGGTATCACTCTCATTTATATTACTTTCCCATGAGAAAATCAAAAGTAAAGTACAAAGCTTATGCCATTGTTCATGAATGGCTCTGTAATACTTACTTGGCTTTAGCCAGAACATGTTATTTGGCAGCTAAACCCCTTAATTAGAACTGTGGGTTTGAACAGATTTTTCAGTGAAACTATGTTTTGTAGGAGTTTGGAGAAGTGCAATCTTTACTAACCAACTTCTTCTATTTTGGATGATCCGATACCATGTGATTTCCACTTTTCACTTCTCTGTTTCTCTCTTTTTGCCATCTTTTAGATGTTCTTGTTTACTTTTCTAAAGGTTTTCAACTGTCCCTGCCCTAGATACAGTGCAAGAAAAATCCTAGTCCAACTGAAATCAAACAAGACAGTTTCTACCGACTTCAAAGAGTCTCAGATTTTATATGCAGTATTTTGTAACTTTTTTATCCAGAGGGAATAGACTTGAAATGCCCATTTAAACCATTCCACTTCATTTTCAATGGACGTTATGTTCTTAATATGCTTCAGATTTTAGTACTACTCCCTGCTCTTATTTAAGCTGTTTCCTTTAGGTTCAAAAGTCAAAAAGGTGTCTAGTGTCTGATTACTTGCTTATCAAAAAGTTATGCAAGCTATTTGTTAATGCTAATTTATAAAACATTTCTGAAAACATACACAATTTGTGTAAGAAAACCTTTATGTAACCACATGAAGTAGAACCTTGTAATTCAATTTTGGCTATGCACTGGGCAGTAGAAGAACTAAGACAGCATTTAACCAAGATTGTATGATTAGTCTAGCCATCAAGAAGGTTCAGTATCTAGCACAACAGAGTAATTACTGGCAAGACAGGAAGTGATGTAGAAAGCAGTAGGTTTTTAGCTAAAATAGAAATACTGTGAAAAACGTCTATCCAGATTATCCTGAAACTGAGTAAGAATCACCCACACCTTCACTTCCTGAGATTCAAAGCAAGCATTAAATAAAATATATTAGAGGAACAACTGTGCACTGACAGGAAGACTATGATGGTCTTTACGGGAATGACTTCTGCTGAATCCTGGTGCAGGCCTTAGCGGCTTTCATGATACCAAAGCATACCTACACAAATGCTTTTCTCTCTGACAGTGTCATTAAGCCTACCCTAGCATTCATTTTAATTTAGTTTTATGCTATCTAAAAAAAATTCCCCCCTAACTCGAACTATATTAGAGTGATAGAGCACCCCTCTTCATGCCTGCTGAGGAGGCTGCGAGGCTCAGACTGACCCAAGATGATGGCAGCCCAGCACAGTAGCTTCAGCAATTTTGCACCTCCTTAGAGCCACTGGCTCCCAGGGGCTCAACTCTGCTTTGGCCTCTTCATTACACGAATTTGGAAGAAGCTGTTAACAACAGTTTGCTGCAGAGCCACTTCTCAATTGCAAGCAGAAGTTTCTTCTCTTTCGGAAACCTCTTACTACTAATTATGCCCTCTCAAGTTATTGACAGTGAATTTAGGAAGGCTAAAAGAGTCTGGTGATTAATGGGAAGAGAAGTCAAGGAAAAGAAGGGCTGGAAATCAGGATTTCCCTCCCTCCCCCCTCATTCTGTGATATCCACTGCTGCTTTCCTTTGGGCACATCATCTAGTTGAAATTTGCCAAGAATGTTCATTAACCCAGGAAAACAAGGACTCCTGAGAGACAGGAATTCTTAGCATCTCTGAAAAATGGGATAAAATAAGGAGAATCATATGACGTTTGCCTTGTTTCCCTTCTTCAATAAATGAACTGTCTCTCCCATTGTGCTCACTCACAAACTCAGAGAAAAATAATGCTTCTCTCTACTGAGCTGCTTCATTTTGGCAGACATGGTAATTGAGGGTTTTTGATCCTCTAAGCCTTTTTATTTTTACCAAAGACCAAAAGAAATCCAGCTTTTTTATATACCATTACTTCACAGGAGAATGTTTTCCTAGAAAATGCAAACAGAAAGGGAATTTGGTGGCATAAAAGAGAAAGGGAAAATACTTTTACACACGAAATGTTTTACTTCTCAGTTTCAACTGCTCCGATAAATTACTGAGTCACTAAGTGCAGAAAGAATAATGGTAATGAAAGATTCTAATTAATTTCTTTTAAAAAAAAATTGCATTAGCTGAGTTCTCATTCAGGAATCTTTCACTCTTATTATGTAAGAGCTATGCTGTTATTTTACTGCCTAATCAGGTTAACTTAAATACAGTTTTTCAAAGCAATCTTCATGACTGTGCAGCACAGCCTTCTTCCTCTCTCTCATCACAATATTAAACAATCCTTCATCTCCTCTTTTTTCCTGTATGAAATCACATCATTTCCCCCCTCCTATCAAGAACCTTGCACTATTTGCTATTTAAAATAACCCATGCTATATTTCCATTGAGAATGCTTCCAGCGAGCTACGAACATCTCAAATAGTACTAATCTTGAGTGATCTTCAGGTTCCTAAGCAAAATGCAAGTTGTAAGCTTACAATTCATCAGCAAGGAAAGATTCAACTGGCATAAAACCAAAATAAATAGAAATACTGATTGATGTTCCCATTCTGCCATGATTATGCTAAACTCAAGAAAGAAAAAAACAGTTTATAGTTGATATGATGATGTCCCCAGGAATTTCTTCCAACAAAAACCAAAACACGAAGCAAACTACAGAAATTCCATCTATACCAAAGCCTGCAGCTTTGGTTAGAGAGCTAACATTTATTGGAATTTGCTGGCTTTTGCTAGTTTGCATCAACACTTGCATATAGAAAATGTAGTGTTACAAACTGAAGAAAATGAAACTGTTATGGACATTTGCCAGAATTTCTGCATTTATTTTGACAAGGTAAAAAAACCAAACCAAAACAAAACCAAAACACAACAAACAAACAAAAATCACCAAAACCAAACAAAAAACACCAAAAAGCTTTCCTGAAAATTAACTTCGACCCTACCAAACCCATCTTGTTTGCTACATTTTTTGATGAGTAACCTCATCAAGCAGATAATATTTTGCCAGATAGATAGACAGAGAATTATGGAAATCAACAATCAAAGTTCCCCATATTAAATAATCAGGTCTTGAGAAGTGCACAGCTCCCATCAGAGCTCTTAGAGCAGTCACTATGAATTTCAAAAGTTTTCAGTAATAGAGAGGAGTTTTCAAACCTCTCTGGGTAATACAGATGCATTAGTCTCATTGAAAGTTAATGAGCCATGTGCTGCTCAGTCTTTTGGGCGCTTTGCAGAAAACACAAGTTACGACGGGTATCCATGGTGAAAGTCATAGGCATTTTTAAAATTGGAGCTTAGGCTGTTTCGGCTACAGATGTGTAACTTCTCCGTATGGTATATTTATCTGTCCAGTGAAGCCATAGCTCCCCTTGCTCTGCTCTTTTCAAAGTCTGTCAACACAGAGCATCTGAATGCAGCTGTGCAAAGAGCTGCATATCCTGGCCTCTAGCCCCTAGGACAGTCCCAATCCTCCGTGCAGCTAAGCTGTGTGAAGCCTACTGCTGACAAGTTCTGCTGCATCTTGTACAGAAAGCAAGAATCCTGATGGCCAAGAGAGTTATTGAGTAACCACAGTCACTAAATTGGGATGTTAATTCTGGTACCTAACTGTAAACACAGAAAGAGCAAGATGCCTAGTTATCTATGCATCCCGTCATTTCTAGACGCTGGAAGAGTAAAGGTTGCACAGAACATTCTCCTTTTTACTATAGTCTCTCTCAATTTTTAAAATATTAATAAGGAGATGCTACTTCAGGACTAATTAAGCAAAGGTTAAATACATTACTGAACAAGAAACTGAGTGAGCAAGATTCATGATTTACAATGCCTATGTGACACTTGGTGTTCCCTTAGCACTGAAAATCACATTAGGATGTCAGAGGAGAATTATTCAGCTTTGCTGCCCATTACATCTGATCTCAGAGTAACCAATTCAATCAGAATTATCTTCCAAGACCATTGTATTAAAGTTGTAGAAGAGATAGATATCTCTGTATTTCATACTACGAATATGTAAAATAAAACCGAGAAGCAAAACAAAGCTGTGATTAAAACCCACAACAGGTATTCCTTTCTCAAGGCTGAAAGGAATGTGAGTCCGCTTTCATATGAATTGCTGACTTCATGCAGGTTCAGCACCACAGAGGGTTTACCAGGAGCCAGTGGCAATAAGCGTTCATAGCCTAAAGGAAAGGAAAAGAGGTTCACCCCTCATGGCAAAGGTCAGATTTCTGCAGGCTCATAGCCTGTCCATATACACGACTGTTCATGGGACATCTTTGTCTGGTAAGGTCCCATGAGGATGACACAGGCTCCACAATGTCCCCTCTGCCTGGAGGATGGCCCTATAACCACTGAGATCAGTTTAAGGTCATTTGACTAGTGTCGATCTGGTTCCTGTTGCTTTTACTCTAAACCTGATGAACAATCATCGGAACCTTTGCAGGCATGTTGCTGAAGGCTGGAATTAAACAACTGCAGTATACAGAGAGACTGGATGTGTAAACAGGATATTTAAGTTGCTGTTTTCATGGATGCAGAGGGCTATCAAATATACTCCCTTGCTAACATACAACATGTTGTACACTTCATTTATATTTGTTTATCAGAATCACTATGTAGATGTCATAGAAACGGTTATGCTAATGATTATATCAGTATTTGTCTATTTATTCTGTAGATATCTTTTCAGAGAGTCATCATGTCCTTTGTTCAGTTTTGGAACTGATGCATTGCATGCCCAAATATTTGGAATAACATATAGAAAACATCTGGATTTAATTATATTATAGTCCTCTTATGCAGACAATGGGAATTGAATTAAGGAATATTTTGAAACCCCCACAGAGATATAAAAGTATTAGCAGCTGCATGAGAACTTTACTGTTACAATGTTTGAAAATGTTTTGTTTTACAGATCAACAGTCTGACACATCATAAATATCAATCATAACATTTAAGATATATAAACACTGAAAAAAATTAAAACTTGCACTTCAAAAACATGTAGAAGAATTCACAGCATTTAGAAGATGTAGAGTATATCCTTTTGTTTAAAAACATGAAAATATATAGCCTATTGTCACAGAAAATATATGTTGAACAGTGGTATTCAGTGAAGAACTGCATAAGGGCCTTATTGTGCCTGAATAGCCTCAACAAGATTTTACAGAGTCTTGTTTTAATGCCACCATATTGTACAAAGATCACATTGAGTAATACAGCTAGAATAAATTAGCATTTTGCTTTCCATGCTTTCATTCCTTTGAAAATATTTGGGGATATAATATGAGTTTAGAGAGTCTGCCCCAAAGTATTAGACACAGACTGGATATTCTTTCTGAATGCAGACTGGTTCCAAATGCCACTTCTTTTCAAACAGTACCAGTTTTGCAGTTAGTTTTCAATCTCCCAGTGGCTAAATCACATTCAAAGGCTGTTAGCACAGTAGGGGGTCAGACTTTCTCTCTGAATGTAACTATATCACTCAACAGCAGACTCATGCAATAAGCGATCTAATGTTTTCTTTTCTTTTTTTTTTTTCCCTCCTCTTAGCATTTCCCTGCATTCCTGGATACCGGTCACTGCACCAAGGACCTGAGGCAACGGCCACATGGACTCCACCACCATCCTTCTAGCTTTCTTTATGGTGCAGAAATGTCAATTCTACAGTTCACCTGCTCTCAAGACAAAAGATTCAGTTGCTAAACCCTTTGAAACATTCTGCAGTGTTCAAATGGACATTTTCTTGTACAATATTACACCTTCCTCTGTCTAAAAAGCTCACACAAATGTGCATGTGTGTGTGTGTATGCACATAAACATACAACCTTTGTCAACTAAGGCACAAAATATAATAGTAATCCAATTCCTTCTCTTTCCATGGATTCTCCTCTAAATATTCTGAAAAACTTTGTCTAAAGGTAGCGTACCATCTGAAGACAGATACTGTATCTACCATGCAAAAGAGAGAGAACTATTAAACCCAGAAGTAATATCGAGACAAAGAAAATAATGCCATTGAAGATCCATGAAATGATGGTCTGTTTAGAAACTGATTTCATCAGGACTGAAGCTTTCACCAGCTGTGAGCATTGGGAAACACCAACTCTTGATATCATGTGGTCACTCCAACCTCATAAAGATGAAGTCAGGATCTTTGAATTTACCCATCCAGTATCATAGTGATCAGGCTTTGTGGATTATGATATTCGCCTTGCTGATGGACAGCCTGGTTAAAATGAAGGGTGGGGACATTGCTGGGTAAGGGGCTCGAATAAACTACGTTAACTCACCTGTCTTACGAAGTGGAAAATCATCCTTGGCATCCTGTGCTCCTGGTAAAGTGTATTTGTAGGGTGGCGAGGCCCCGCTCAGGGGTGGAGAGCTTTGATCCAGTGAGGTGTGGTGGGCAGCCCTGCAGCAGACACAGAGGGGTCACAAATTAGTAGTTGCTGAGGTGACCAGCAGTAACTATCTACACATGTTGTACACATGTCTCAGCTGTGTTTATGTTCTTGTTCCTCAAAGTGTGCACAAACCACAGGCTCATGTAACCAATGGCACTTTTACACTAAGTTACAGAACTCCTCAGGATTCCCAAGAACACACTTCTTGCATTCATTATAAAAGTCACATAGGATAAGAGTCATCTTGACCTACAGACAGAATCTGTCACCAGTTTGGGGAACTGACCATTTCAGATTGCTGTATTTTAATATGAAGCAGCTGAGGCATAGCAAAAGCCATTTAAGTCTTGTTTATTACAAACAAATACAGGTACATTGATTCAGCCTATTCTATCAAAATGTGGGGGAATTTTCAGAGCAGGCAGGCATGTATCAAACTAACCAGAAATATTTAGTTATTATTACCTGTTGAAAAGAAGAATGCAAACTATTTAGTGGACAAGGCAGATAAAATGTTGCATTTAAGTTCAGCTTGTAGGTTTTGTGAGAACACCCCTCTGCAGCACATAGCACTGGTGTCAGCAGAGAAGCTCCCAGCTGAAGAGTGCCTTCTGACAACTGCCAGATGAAAGAAATAGTGTGGGCAGATCTTTCTGAATACGGAAACCGTAAATTGCATCACTTGGCCCAGAGACAGGGTTTTTTGTTTGGCTGATTTTTCTGTTGAGAGGGAAAGGAGGGAAACTTTCAAACTTTGTGTTTATCTAAATATAATTTTACTTGGCATTTTACAGGATCTCTCCCTGTCTTGCGGTGTAGGGTGGTTAATCAATAATACATCTTCGTCAAAGAGGGTCACTACCATGAGAGGTCGTACTACTTTCCCTAGTGTAGCAGAAGACATTCCTCTGCAGAGCTCCTTGTTCTTACTCATCTGAAGACTTTGAACTAAGCTCAGATTATTAGTCCAGAAATCTTACATACTCCAGAGAATTTTACACAATACTTGGAAAAAAACATATATCCCTGGAGGTGTTAAAAGGTGCATAAATGAGGTTCTTAGGGACATGATTTGGAGGTGGACTTGAGAACGCTAGGTTAACAGCTGGACTGGATCTTAAAGGTCTTTTCAAACCAAAATGATTCTGTGATTCCATGATTCTATCTCCATCAGAAACAATGTAACTATATATTACATCATGTCACCACAATGCTCTGATTAGCTCAGAATGGAAACTCCAAGGGCAGGCCTTCAGTAATTCTTTTTAAAAGGAACTAGATGGAACTGTAGTGTACCATATGAATTTGTTTGTCCTGCTGAAGGTTAATTCCAGCATAGCATTTACATCTTTCAGAAATGCAGCCAGAACTCATTTTGTTGGACTGATTTATGTCTGTTGTTATAAGGAATTAAGAGGAATTAATTAGTACAAAAAAATAAAAAGAGGGAATAAAACCTGTAAAAACTGTAAAATCTTAAAATGTTAATAGGCCCATTACAGAATTCAACAAAAACACTTGTTTCAATGGTCCAAGAAGATTCTTATCAAGGCCAAGATATCAAGATATGCAGTTTTGGATACTAAAATTCATCAAAGCAAAAGCAGTTAAATGACCACTATCCTTCTCAAAATCATTGTGAGTTACTTACATCATTCAAGTAACTTCACTAAAAAGTAGCAAATCTTCAAGAAGAAACAAGTTTTGCGATTGATTCAAAATCCAAGTAAATGAAATGCAAAGTTGTACTAACTGCAAAAATTGAAGAGACTTGGAAAAATGACAGGTATAGTTGTAAAATTTGTGATGGCAACAAGAGATGAAGCAGTTGAAATAAAAAGTTTATACAGATTTCTGACAGCGTCTTGTTCTGTATGGGTCTCATTACTGGACACGGAGTACTCTTAAGTTCTACCAGAAATATTACACTGTTGGCTTTCTGCTAACTGCTTGGTTGAACTTGTCTTGTTCTGCAGGCAGACTCACAAGAAGAAGCATTTTGGCAAGTTTTAGCAGATATTTTAATGAGGTAAAGGAACAGCTTAATACTCAACATACGTGTACCAGAGCTTGGGGTGGCGGCTCATGGAATGATTCTTCCCATTTGCTGGAGAGTCTTTTGTTGCTGATTTACTCAACAGGAACTCTTGAAGTTTCTGCTTCACTTCTGTACTGGCCACCGCCCCTAGGACACATAGAATTAAACATGCCTTATCTTTACCTAAAAAAATACTTTTTTAAAGAAAACAGAGACCAAAACACACACAAAAAGAGTCTGTGTCTTGTCGCTGACAGTGTTGTGAACTATAAAAAATAGTGGTGGAAATCAGTCAAAATGAGATAACATTCAGATTAAATGCTTGTCCGTAGAAAACTGAAGTTGGCCACAACCCAGAAATCCAGTGAAGTCATAAGGAATATTTCAAGAGTAGATGAGACCATTTATCCAGGGCCAGATGTATCTAAAGAATTTAAATTATTTTGTAATAATTCCCGAGTACAGAACCAAGGATAGAACTAAAAAGATAATGACAAAAGGTCACTTTGAGTTTGTGGTGAATAATGTTTTTTCTTTTAGTAACTAAGTAATAGTAACAGCACAGCGAAACTACTCTCTGAACACTGGTTTGGTTATGAGCAGAACACAGCAGAAAGAGCCAGCAGTGAGCCTTTTTATTCAAGTAACTTTAAGAGCCCGCACTTGTGATGTCTGGGAGACAGACCACAGCCTGAAACATGAGTATTAGTTGATAGCTCTACTCTTAGGAGACAAAAACTACAGAAAGACCAAAACACCAGGAAGACACCATGGATTTTGACCTCTCTTGGTGGCTAGCTCAATGCAGCACAAGAGGTATGGCATGTCAATGTCAGGTTAATCTGCCAGTTCCTACTTCAAGTACAGGACATGCTTCTTAACTCACAGTCATAATATTCTTCATTAAAAAAAAAATCTTTCTGTTTTCCATGAACAGTGATAAAAAAGGGAAGAAAAAACATTTCTTTGAAAGCAGCAGCACTAAGGCATACTGATACTCTGAGCATTTGGTTACCCAACCCTGAAATGTCACACAGCTAGGTGATATGTCCCCCTATGACCCAATTCCCATAAAGTACCTCTACTGCCCCTCAGCTTCAGGCCCTAACTCCGGTCCCTGCACCTTCCTTCCCTGCTCTACTCATTAAGTAGATCATCATCAGCAAACGCTGGGGCTGGACACAGGGTGTCACAAGTGCTGCTTGACTGGCTGCAACATCCTGGACAATGCCATCAGACACACAGTGTGAATTTTGGGATTATCCTATGCAAGGACAGTAACTGGACTCGATGATCCTTATGGGTCCCTTCTGACTCAGGACATTCTATAATTCTATGATCCTGAACAGCCACCCAACAAGCCAAACTGAGAAGGAACCACTGAGTTCACATCGCTGCTCTTCCTTTGGTGGGAGCATTAATAAAGCCCAACTGTTCATATGGAGGCTGATTTTTCACACCACTTGTAGGAACCTTTCGTTCCTGCAGCTTCTGCCACCTTCCCATCTTTCATGGATTCATCATTCACTGAAGTACTGGAAGGACCATGAACACTTTAATTTTTAAAGTCTGCAATATGGTACACCTACAACCATTGAACTGATGCATTTTTCCACCCAAGAAAAAATGGCAGGAGCCTGTGATCTCAAGAAGCATAATGAACAGCTCTTTGCTTCAGTCTTTGTCAGTTATTTTTTGTGCTCATTTAGCAAGACAAGTAACAATATCTGCTTGTGGCAGCTTCATTCTGAATACTTTCACAATGTGCTTCTAACTACCTGATTTTCAAATTAAACTCACTAAAAAGAACTATTTGTATCTGTCTCCCTCTAGTGAGCACCAAATTCCAACAGTATCCTTTATATACATCATTTGCCTTAATGCTATATACAAGCTAGATATAGCTCTTCATTGAGCTTCATGAAATGGCATCAAGAACAAACATTAGGTAGTTTGAGAAAGTACTAGCAAAAGTATGCAGAAGTCTCAGCCAAAGACATTTTGAGTATTTGGTTATATTTTCAGTCTTGAAACAATACTCAAATTAGTTAATCAGCAAGTAATTTGATTGTTTCCTGTTTTATAGCACTTTCTGTATTGGGAAATAAACTCTGGAGAGAAGTTCTCAAGTGAAGCTTTAGGCTTTCAGATTCCCTCCTTTGTTTTTATAAAAAGAGCTAGATTCTTGAGAGGCATATACACAGATCTGTCAAAATACGCTTTCCTACAGTCCTTTGGCTCTGCACACAAACCAGCAGTGGGTTTCTGTGGGTGCAACAGGTGGCTCTGCCTCTCTGCAAGTACAGCCTCGACTTCTCTAGTTGCGTATTTCACACAGTAATAGGCTTCCTTCAGACTTCCTGTTGCTCATTCAGCTGGGAGAAAGCAAAGGGGAATAGATCAATTTCTTATTAGGATTCATGGTACATCGACTCTTACTTTCTCGGCCTCTTTCTTTGCCTCGGAGGGGAGGAAGCTGCTCCCGGCGATGCCTCTCCAGTTCCTGCTCTTGTCTCTGCTGCTCCAGTTTCTGCTCTTTTTCGAGGAGTTCTTGCTGTTGTTTAATGGCTAGGAGTTCCTGTTGTAACTTGCACATAACAAAAAGACATGAGAAAGTGCAGTTTGCACTGTTTTCTAGGTCAAAACAATCCCCTTGAATAACTGAATATCAGTGCTTGCTTTTGTGCTTACACTTCTTTTCACCTCTTGAACAACTTCCCCTGGCCTTTTAAGTGGGACAGTGCATGGCTGCCACTAAAACGAGCTCTAATGCCAGGTAGCAGCCTGCTGCTCTGGTTTCACTTCTTTCTCTTTTGGCAAAAATGCCTGGAAACTGCACAGGGTTCTTTGCCAGTGCATCACCCAGCTCTGGCTGCTGTGCTCCGCTGCATGTGTCAGCTTCATCAAGCTGAAGCTTAGCATAATGGCTATTAGATCAGAAGGAAAAAATGAAAACAAAGGCTAGATGATAAATTTCCAGTCAAAATCCATTACAGCAATCCTACCACAGTGGTTGTAATCCCATAAATCATTTTATTTTTACATTACATGAGGTAGCCCACCCTATTTTACAAATGCAAATATTATACACTTGCCTATCAATTTGATTTGTAGGCACAAACTCAAACAGCAGCTCAAAAAAGCAGCCTTTTAATATACTCAAACCTGCACATGCAGAAAAGACAGCCATATTGAAGTCTGGCTGAAAAATACAGCTTTGTAAAATAGGTAGTTTGATTTTCTGTGGATGTAGCAGCTTCATGATTCTCATAGTACTGCCTTGGTCTGCTGTGAGCAAATTGCTGGTAGGTGCTAGTTTTGCTTGAAAAGGCTTTTATCACCCAAATACAGAGAAATAAGCACTCAAAAGCTATCTATGCCACAGCGAACCTTTCAGGCGTGTTCCCTTTTCATGTCTGCCTAGGCATATTGAGTTTGCAGATAAAGTGAGGGATAAATGAAAAATGTTGCTACCTTTATGTGCTCCTGGAGCTGGGCCTGATGCTGGCGGGTCAGGTTTTCATGCTGCTTCTGAAACTCCGCAATCAGCAGTTGTTTCTGAATTTGCTGCTGCTGCTGGATTAGAAGCAGTTCCTGCTGTAGCTGCTTTTCACGCATAATTGGGTCCACCATGGGAACCATCATCCTGAGATCAGTTCGCAAGTCTAATGGTGAGATAGGCTCTAATCCCACAGGAACCTCTGACTTGACATCCACTGTGGAAGGAAAACAACAAAATGTATGTTTATTAAATATAACTGGAGAAGGAGAATGGGGATCATTTCTGCTGGGGAAAAGACCTATTAATCTCAAAGACTGATTCAATGGACAGACATAACAAAATACTTACACAATCTACACTGTATGCAAACTTCAGACATTCCTACTACTAGATGGAGATTTTACAGAATATGTTCTCCCTTTCTTTCTATTCTCTGCACAAATACTCACAGATTAATATTCTGCTAAACAGACTAACAAATAACCAGTGCTAAAGACATGTCAGAGCCTAACATAGCAATATTTAGTAAGAACCTCCTAGGCACTATTAATACTTAACAAGAAAACAACTTCCAGCTCCCACTGCATTGCAAGAGATTTTCCAAAGCCAGTGTGTAGATTTGCTGGGGATGAACATCTATCCAACGCTACAAAGCTACTGAGTGTAAATACAGCTGGCAAACACACATAGGAGTAATAAAATTATAGGAACATAAAACTTTTCATTTCTGTGTCAAATTAATACAGCTTTTTGAAAAGTGACCATTGTGCTTAGACATACATAATATACTATATGTATCTTACAAGAAAATGAAAACATCTTGGTTTATTCTAATGTATTGCAGTAGTGGTATATATTGTCAAATAAACACTAAAGTAGTTAATGAAGAATCCTATCTTTTTCCACATCTTGATTTAAATTGAAGAGACTAAAAAGCAGAGAGAGCAAGACTTGCTGATTTTCACTACAACACTTGTAAAGCTTATGGTTTTCATACTAAGTGAAGACACAGAATGTAACTTTATCTCTTTGAAAAGAAAAAAAACTAGCAAGTGATATTTCTGCAAGAGGAAAATAAATAGTAGCAAAGGGTCTCTGCTCAAGCTCAGCAGTTCTGATTCCATCCACAAGAGGACAGTGGAACACAAACACATTCAACTCATGTTCCTAGTGCTCCACTATTTTCATAGGAAAATAAGATTACTAGCTGAAAACAAACATGCTGTCAGAAATGACTAGAACACAACATTTTAAGTGTATTTTTTCCTTTTGCTCTGCTACAGCTGTGTTTTTTTCAAGGAGAAAAAAAAAATGAAACAGAGAAATATTCCAGCAAGCAGGAGCAGCAAAGTTGAAGCAGCAGAAGTTGAAACTCCAGCAAATGCACAGATGGGAATTCTAACTGCACAATAATATCTATTAGCAAAAGGTTTTTCAAGAAGAAGACATAAGGCACCAAATCTCTTTAACTACCCTCAACCTTTTCTTCTCAAAATTCTGGAAACACACAATTTTCTGGGCCTTTTTTTTTTTAAATCCTAGTAACTGTTACTGTAAACCTCAGAGCATAATTTGCCTTCTTAACCTCCTATCCCAACAGAATGACTGTGCCTAAGTGCTTACTTTTGTTGTGAGACTGATCACTAAATTATAAAAAATCACTTTTAAGTTACAAAAACTACTCCTGATTATAAATAATTGCCGCAGACCAAGAGAAACGGGTAGGCAAACTCCCAGCCTTTCATCCCATTTATTCAGCAGCAATCCACATTCCATTTGTCTAGACTAAATATAGCTGCGTTTATACAAGAAATCAATAGTGCTTGCAGAGAGCAGAGCAAAGACATGAATATTTCATCAAACTCGGGAGAGAAATGGCAATCAGCAAACTGACAGCAAACCCCGTTGGCTGACTGGCCCCTCCAGATAAGTCTCCGGTACTCGGACAACGGCTCATTGCCTGCAAGTCATAATCTTATCATCAGCACTCTTCTATTTTTAACATTAATTGCATTGTAGGTGACAAAGGCTTATCATGTTTAAAGTGGAGAGATGGATTTTCTTACATCTTCTGTGACAGGATAATAAGCCTTACTCAGAGCAATAATAGTAACCGGAGCTGGGCAAACCCTGCAGGCTCTGGTTCGCAATGGTGTTTGCAAACTGAACCCTGCAGGGTTTGGTTCACTATAGTGTTTGCAAACCGAACCCTGCAGTTTAGTTTGCAGATACTGGCTACCAATCAACCCCTGCAAGTCTGCAGGGTGATGCAGGCTGGTGGTACTTCCCGTCTCTGATGAGCATCCCACTTCTGCATTTTTAGAGCACTTCTCGTGAGGGGAGGCCTCCAGATTTTTCTAACAATGGAAATTTCCTTTTACTATTAGTAAAATGTACAACTGAAATCAGGCTCAGTTTGGTAAGAGACACATTTTCAAGAATTTTCACACACTCAAGTAATAAATCTTGCACCAGAATATCTATTTAAGTTCAACTTTGCCTCCTTTTTAAATGTTAATAAACATTCAGGTAGTTCTAGAGACTTGAACTCATTAAATACAGAATCTTTCATGTCATTTAAATACTAATGTTTACTGACAAATAAAAACACACAGTTATTTCCTGGCATAAATATTGCTAACAGTAAGGTTACCGCCCACATTACTAATAGCTGCTGACATAGCGAATACTAACTTTTGAGGGTAATTACTGTCTTAAAACTGTACTAGATAATAGTTAGCTGGATAACAGTCAGCCTCATCAACTAAGTTATTCTAATCAAGTAAGCATAAAATCAGC
This sequence comes from Nesoenas mayeri, assembly GCF_963082525.1. Classification (NCBI taxonomy): domain Eukaryota; kingdom Metazoa; phylum Chordata; class Aves; order Columbiformes; family Columbidae; genus Nesoenas; species Nesoenas mayeri. Next base: position 132,103,661 of record NC_137543.1, read on the forward strand.
AATTAAACTGAATGGTTTGCTACTGTCTGTTAGGTGGTCCTAATGCCACAAGGCATTTACACTCTCCTTACTTGTTACCAGCTGACAACAAAGAGACAAAGCAGCCCTGTAGAGCCACATCAGTGTGAAAAATGTGTCATGGAGCTGAGAATCAGAATTGGTGTCTTTAAAAGATTTCACTTTTAGCTGAAGCATCTTCCCCACCACCACCTCAACACAATTTTTGAGTGTCAAAATTGCAAAGGTGATGCAGGATATTTATTTTCATCTGGGCTTTTTATGTTCCCCCACACCCTACAGAAGAATATACATATTTTCCAGGTAGAAAAGGAATGTCCGAATCAGTGCTCGTGACTTCCAAACATCACAAGAAGCAGTAGGATGACAAACTTTAACAATAGGATTCATCAAGATATTCGCCAAAGAAGGAAAAGGATGGATAGTGAAAGAAAATATAATCAGAGCTTGATAAAGGCTAACTTCACTTTAAGGAGCCTTGTTTTGCAGGATTTCTAGTATCACCAGTAGAGTGATGCTGTAGCACGACCCTGCCTGCACTCTCTTCACCACAGTCTGGAGCAGATTCTTCCCAACAGCTCTGCTGGCTACGGAGCAAGCCTGGGATTCCTCTCTAAGGTTAACTAAAGACAAACTCTCCAAGCTCATGTTAGCTGCGGTGAATACAATGGTAGGCTACGGAATATTAACTAAAAACATTGCTGAAAGCTCGGTGATTCCAGGAAATATGCCAAAATTTGAGTAGAAAAATATTTAATATTCAGCAACAACACACTGCAAAAGGCATATGTATTTATTTTTCCTATAAAAGCTCAATTGCCTTTATCATGAAACATAACAACAAAAATAGTCTCAGAAGAACATCCATAGCAATTATATTCCATAGTCAGTCCTTCCCGCAGTGCTTTTCATGTTTGGTGGGAAGAAAATAAGGTACTTGTAAAATGGCATGCTTGTTGAGTAGATTTAGGTGCTTGGGGTGTATATAAAATGAGCTAAAATAGTTTGTTTTAACCCTGAGGCTTTGCTTCTTGAAACTATTCTTTAAAAGAGGAATCACTGAAAAACTGTCTTTCACTCAGAGATGGCATTTCAAGCTTTGTTCCTAGTGGCTCGTTTGAATTTCTGATATATTACAATACACAAATCTTCCGAATCACAAGTGTTAGAGGAAAATATCAGAAAATAAAACAACCCACTTTCTTACCATCATCTCCCAAGAGAGACAATCTTCTTTTTTGTTGGCAGTTACGCTTCTTGACAGACATTTATGGCATCTTTAAAAGCAGGAACTTAAACAAGGGTTGCTGCCTTCAGCCGACATTCTTTATTTGAGATGCAATGAAGATGAATTCTGGTAGACTTGCCTACCTGAACATCTCTAGTACATTTATTCTTTTTACATTAGAGGAACAGCGTGAATTTACCGGGATTGCAGGGACTCAAGTTGACCCTTTCCCAAAGGAATGTCTCAGTTATTCTCTTGGGGTGGGACAGTAAGGAAGGCTGGACAGAGGAACATGAAGCTGGTGAGGCTCTCTCTCCTGCTTGGTCATCCAGGGAAGCCTTTTACTGCAGAAGCAGTTAAAGTTTATGAAGTGAGCAAGGAGAACTACAAAAGTTGGAATGCTAAACTAAAATTACATGTGACAAGACACAGATGACAAGCTCCTCCAACTAGCAATTTCAGTATTAGGCAATAAAAGCCTATTCCTGAAAACAGAAAAAAGCAAGTAAAATCTAGAAGAATTATTCTGCCAAGAAACGGCCACACGTTACTCCAGACATCAACTCAGTGAAGTGTTACCAAAAAAAGAGGGAATAGGAGAGTTGTTTATACTCTTTTGAACTCTGCTCTGCAAAAAACACAGCCCACCTGAAGCTATTATGAATTTATACAGTACTTTTCATATTTTTCATATGCTTTTCATAAAATGAAAACAAACCAGAAAGAGTTTAGCACATTTCAGTCTAAAAGAAGCTGCTTCCATTTGGTCTCTTCATTCAAAGAAAGTGAAAAACATTTCTTTTTGCAGGATTAGCCACCAGTCAATCATGACATAATCAGAATACTAAAGAATTTACAGAAAAGCTCTAAATGGTGGAAAGAGTGGAAGACAACGGTGGAAGAGTGAACCCAATGAAGATAATACTTAAATTTATTCTCCAGCTTAAACCAACTTCTCCAGATTTATGTGCCACCTCATTCAGGACTTGAAAAGCACCAATACCTGAAAAGCCACAGCAGTGTCTTTGAACATAGATTGAAAAAAATCACTGAAAAGACTGGAAGAATGAAACACCACAGGAGGCTGAAAGCTGCAGGAATAAGGAACAGAGGGTAGGAGGAAAACTTTGGCAGGCGGATGAGACACAAAGTAACTGGCAGGAGATGGGGCAGAAAAGGACCAGCCAGGCAATAAGACACAAGCAGCCAGCCAGAGATGGAGCACTGGGGAAGGAGCTAAAATTTCGTGTCTTTGCGCTGAGCAGCAGCATGACAGGAGCACTGCTCACTCTGTAAGCTCAGAGCAGGCCTGGCACCCTGGCCAGGTAGCATCGCTTGGCCTCGCTGCCAGAGTAAATAAGGAGCTAACAGCGGAGCAATGTGGCTGCTGTGAGAACGCCAGGAAATGCGGCAAGCAACTTGTTTTTGAATAGCCATGACTAAAGCGGATGGAGTTTGGCATGCAAACTACTACAGCAATTGTTCAGTGTTCAAACTTGTAGAAAAATGTCCCAATGTGGAGCCTGCTCCCCAGAGGAGAGGTGGCTCACAGCTTTCTGGGGCAGCTGTGCCACGACAAGACGAGCACAGAAGACTGTGGGAGCGAGAAGATGAAACTTTAAGAATAACTAGTGGCATCAGAAGTACAAGTCAGATGATCAATAAACTGCTAAAGTTTAGGTTATCTCCCGTGGGATGCTTTTATCATCCCAGCTCTGTTGGGTAAAATCTTGTACACCTCAGTTTTCAGTTGGTATAATCTGTCATTCCTCTGTTAACCTCAATATAGGCAAAGGCTCTTTATACCACCTGAGAAGCTTGATGCAGAATCTCTCTCACAAGTATAGTGGTGAAAGAAGATGGCCTTGAGTGCATCTCATTTTAACATGGGGACAAAAGCATCCAGATTTAGAATGACACTTATAAAACTTTTTTCCAATATTTAAAATCAAAATAAAATCTTCTCCACTCTCACAATTACACCAAAGGATGCATCCGAGCTGAAAAAAGTGTCACTTAGATTTCACTGAGTGTTATTAAATATTTTTAATAAATTATATTTCTCAGCCATAGTCTGGATTTTGGTTGTCACAGGCAAAGGAAGCAGAAAGAAGACAGCAAATACAAATGGAAGTTTTTTTCAAAAGCAACACCATGGCTTTCAAGGCAGTTAAGTACTTGACTGCAATTTGTACTTTAAAACTTCCTTGCTTGCAGTGGAAAAGCACAAGAAATTAAACCACATTTCAGATCAGAGAAAATACTTTCCAGTTATTTTCTTGGATTATCCTTCAAGAGTCTGTAATAATTTTAAATAGTAGTGTCACCAAATTAGAAGTATAAATGAACTGTCAACCCTGATGAGGCACTCAATTGAGTTTACAGTATTAAGGAGACGTGTAATAAATTGTACTAGAAATGTATTCCCCTTTCTTTTATAAAAGGGATCTTATCATCATTATACCTTTTCCCTATTTCTTTTAAGTGTTTGCATACATGTCATAATGAGAAGTCAAATAAATGCAAACAGTGATCTGGTCTTTGATTTACCATTCTCTTATTTCCCCAGGGCCTGGAAAGGAAGCTCAAACAACCACAAACTTCTAAAATATCAGTGAGAGGCCTTGAAATACCAACACTGAAGTTACAGCTAGCTGGCTTTTATAAAAAAATCAAAGGCTTTATTATATTGATTTACTAAAATCAGATTCCTTCTCTGCAAATAGGCTTTTGAGTCAAATAGTCATAATAAACACAAACATAAATGCCATGTAAGTTGTTATAGCCCAGAAGTTTTAAAATGTTACAGTGTTCACTGTTTCTTCTCTACTGAATATACAAGCAAGAGTTCCACTTAGGAGCCTGGCAGAGTTCGTGCAAATATCAGGCCAACCACTTCTGTCACAGTAATAAAGGCAAATGTGCCTAATAAATCACATCAGAATGTGAAACACTTTTAAACTCAAACCTGGGAAGATCTGCTATCAAGAAATTCAAGCTGAACTATATTTGGGTTTCTTAGTTACTTTATTTATATTTCAGCTAGGAGAACTCTTAACACATGCATTCCCTACACCCATCAGCATATAGGCACTTTACAGAAAATGCCCTTTTGATAGGAATCCAAGGATCCTAAACTCTAGATACTGCTGCTACAGGCAAGATAAAAACAGGACAAAGATAAAGGTAAACATAGATAAAAATGTAGAATTTCTATGTAACTTTCTTCTCAGTTTCAAAGCCTATGACATACTGGTGAAACTATAAAATAATGATAATATATCAGTGTTAATTATGCTGTTGATACCTGGTATTGGGTTAGCCTATTTGACCATAATGTGCTTGCCCTGTGGAATGTGTGTAAAAGAAACAACAGGGAAGAATGTAAAATAGCATTATTTTGTCTGCGTATCTTCTATGCATGGGCCAATATCACTGTCAGCCAGATCACGCTGACAACTGAAGAAGGTTTGGTTTGGTGGCAGCACCACTTACCGGCTAGAGAACTAAGTAGGTGCAATGTCCTCAAATCAGTAGGTGTCAGCTTATCACTATCTGCTGGTCACTTCACTAAGGCCTTAAAATTACTTAAAATGAAAGCATGAGTGATATAAACCTGTGGGTATGCACTTGTATACACATGTAATTCTTGCATCATATCCTGAAAGGCTAAGAAAAAGCAAAGAGCAGACATGACACAACAGATTTCTCTCACCTGTCTTTATAATAATAATAGAAGCTACATACACATGAGAAAGTCAATATGCTTTCAATTGTATCAGTATTATTATACATTAAAAGATAGTGTACAAAGTTCCTTAGGTTCCTAAGGATGACTGAAAGGGCACCATGAGGGCTTCTAGAGACCTCCTACAGCCTTTGCCTCAACCCAAGACAATATGTGGCTGCTACAAATGGTACCAAATACATCCAGAACACATGGTTTTCACTTTCCTTTCACCTCTTCTCCACCTGTGAATGCTGCAGGCACACTGGGGGCAATGTTGAGTTTACACCTGCTGAATCATTCCCAACAGCAGGGATATCATACTCTAATCCCAAGTGGATGACACAGAGAAAGAGGAGATGGGAATAAGCTCTTCCCCAAAGTGAGAATATCAAAGGTAAACAGCTACCATTCCAGCATGCCAGCAGGTATATGCTGAAGTGTCACTGGACAGTGTGCTCAGGCAAATTACACAGTGGATGGAGGTTTGCTGAACTAGTATCTCCAAATAGCTTTGCTATTTCAGGGGTGTGAAAGCCAGTGCTCCAAGAGAAACCCTTGGGAGGCAAGATACAGTGCAAATCTTTCAAGGAACTATTGGCAACATTGTACGTTAGGGAAAAAGATGACCAACTCCAAAAATACATTGAAAATAAAATTTTCTAGTTCCTATATTTTTCTGTTTGCTTTTTTTTAAATTTTATTTTATTTTATTATTTTTTCTTTTTGTAGCTGTATGTGCTCCACAAGATGATACAATATTTAAGGTGTTCTTTTCTTTTTTACTACATATCAAAAACTATAACATACATGCAACTTGATAAGCTCACAGCCTCTCGATTATACTCAGAGAATCAAGAACCACCTTTTGTTTTTCCAGTGTTTTTAACAAATATCTATGGAATGTGCTGCTTTTTGGCAATCATGGGGCTAAAAAGGGGTTTGATCCCCAGCACAGAAAAAGGGAGGTCAGAATAGAAATCTCCCACAGAGGAGGGGAAAAATCCAGCAGAAGGATAATAACACCTTTTAAAGAATCTTTCTAATGGGAGATTAAATGAGATGCCAGTCAGAGACTGGCAACACAATACTACTTACTGTGTTAGCTCAGAAATAAAACTCTTACGTATCCTATGCAAAACTAACAATTGAAGATGTTTATTAGTAAAGACATATTTGTCTGCATTATACATTTTTTCCTATTCTGTTTCCCTTTGTACCATGTTGCCTTGGGCTGCAGGATAGTCAGAAGAGTCTGTCTTCCTCTGCTCACCTAAAACACCTAGTATATTTGCATAGTGACTGAAATAAAATGAATAAATAATACTAGAACACTGGTTTGCCATTTTTCAGAAGCCCAACTGTTGGATTACAGATGCCTAGAAGCAGAAGAGATTACAGCATGCATAGAGAAAACACTGTGGGTAAGACAGGGGAAATGAAAGGAAAATATATGGTCCCAATGATGATGCAGAGGAAAGAAGGCAGATTTTCTTAGACTGCAGAACTGAATTAGGAGTGGCAGAATATGAAAAGGGACAAACAATGGCAATACATGTCATGGGATTATTATGCAGCAGTCAAGCTCCAAAAGTGGATGGTTAACAACGTAATCGGCAGAGAAAACGGGATGCTCTAAAGAAACGGGGAGTTTCTGAGGAAGATCCCTCTCATCTTGATGAAAGGGTTGTGAAGGTTTTGAAGTTCTTGGTTTAATCTGTTTTCTGCTGCAGACAGAGAAGTCTTTCAGGGAACAACCTTGAATACCATGCAGATGGCCTCATTTTTATTACTAAGGCATTACATAAGGCAGGTACTCCAGTAAAAGGGATTACATAAAATATACAAAAAGCATTATGAACTCACAAGCAAGAAAATGCCAATCTTCCAAAATGCTTACTTGTATTTTCTTCTCATTAATGTGAAGACAGTTGCGGTTTTATATCATATAGATCCAAACCATAATCATTTGCAGTAAGTAATCACAAAAAAGCCTCTCTCTCATATTCTGCCATTTGGGATTTGGGGGAATTACTTGAAAAAAGGAGACAGACATCTCAGGTTCACAGTTGTAATCTAACTAATGCAGAACTCTTCCATTTTCCCAAAAGGGCACCTTGGCCAAAGCAAACTTCAAGATGTTTACTTCTAAAATTAAATAATGTTCTTGAGCTGAAAAAAAGTCCCAAGTTAAGTACGTAACAACTTATTCATGTAATTCTGTGACATATTTAGCATCGTCACTATAACACTATTTATCTAAATTCCTTGTTTCCTATTTTTCCTCTTCACCGCAGTAAATTATTCCACCCCTACTGTGTCCATATTTTGTTGACTTTGACTATCTACTTGAAAATATGTGCTGTAAACATCTGCCACGAATTCAAAATACTTCCGATAGCAAAAGCAGCTTACCACTGACATTGCATTCTGTATGACACAAAGAAAAGATATTTCTGTGTTTTCATAATGATGCAGCACTAAACTTGGAAAGTATTATTCATGATTCGTGCTCCCTAGACTAAAGAGATCTCTGAAAGGCTCCCTTCAGAATACAGAGATCAGACTTCAGCCACCAGAGGGAGTCAATCTGTTTTGTCAGGTCGACACGATGAACAGAAAAAGCACTGAGATGGGAAGAAGGTGCTAACAAATACTGTATTTTATATCCAGGTATATGTGGATACCAAACATTAGAAAAAAAAAATTAGGATTCTATTCCTTGAGATAAGAAAATTACTTTTTTTTGCTTCAAGTGTTCATTAACAAAATTCCTGCTAGCGTACTTTTCCTGTATGACTTCAAATTAATAAAATTTTAAGGAATCAAAACCTAATAAGTGACATCATCAGAATGATACTCATATTTCTATCCAACTTTATTTGAGTTCAAGTCACTATCACACTCATAAGTGTGTTTCAGATATAGGGTAACTCAAAACTGTAAATACAGCAGGTTTTCTTCACGTTATTTATGATTTAGTCACCTTAATCAGCAAACAGAGTTATGGACCTACGATGGTGACTACAGAAAAGAAACCAACATTTCTACTTACTCTGCCAAACATTTGTCTTGGTAGTTTTTCAGCACCAAAAAATCAAACTATAGGAATTATTAAGATGATGGCAACTTTCTCAGTAGATCATCTGGAGGTATTTTAGATTAGTATTATTCTATATAAATACTGAAAAATGGTTCTGCATTCTGTGATACTCCAGAAACTAATGAAATTAAATGAAACACTTCTAAGAAATTCATCTGTTATGTCAAAAGAAACAACAGCCACAGAAAAATCCTACACAATTTTGATACCACTTAGCAAGTGCAGTTCAGAAAACTGGAAATCCAAAAGTTATTACCCATTTTTGCTTTTTCCACATTTCAGTAGGTCCATTTCTTACTAGTGGGCCAGTTGTTTCTCTTCTCATCTCAACTCATCTGACACGCAGAAAGTCAGTCACATCAGTGGGCATTTCTTCAGTCTCAAATAAGAGATTCTTTCAAAAGCAAGCTTTTCCAGAAATTAAATTTCCTATTAAGAAGCCTACAATAATCAATGGGAACTCTTCTCAAATTTCAAACTCAAATTTTAGAAGCTGCAGATCAGGCCTGGAACACTGGACTGACTGCTTGAATAGAGTCAAGCACTCAAAACTACTCTTCAAGAAACTCTTTGGTTCCTTTGAGAATCCTAATCATTTAAATAACCTCTAGTCATATTGAAACCCCTGCCCTCCACTTAACAGATTAATCATTTCAAGTAGAAGTTCCCTCTCATCAAAACCAAGATGAACAAATCTTAGCACACTGCAATAAGAAGTACATTTAGCCCTGCTGACTGAGTCTTTGAACCTATCTGGAAATGTCATTGTAAAATAAAATTCTGCAATACAAGAGGCAACGATGAAACTAAGTGCTAATTTTCTGTACTTTAAGCAGAACTTTTTGTGATCAATGAGACAGCATTAACAATATTTTATGGAATTATTGCATCAGGCATTGTATGTTAAGGACTGAGAGAAGGCATCACAACTAATTTAAAGGTTTCCATGGAAAGTCTGTAATACTGATTTTAAGGCAAAGCACTGAGAGAGCATACTACCACACAGAAGTCATTAACCCATACAAGAGACAAACTGGAATCAAAAGATTCAAAAGAGGATCTTAGCTGTAGCTAAGTCCCTTACTAGCTTCTCATGTTCAGTATGATTTGTTTTCTTTCTCAGAAATCTAAAAATTCCTCTTGACTGCAGTAATTTGACTACTTCTGAGCTTTCCTCTTACTCAAAGCATTTCAAAAGCTACCAGGAAGTGATTTTCAATAGTTTTAGTTTATTGAAAATATTATAATGGAACATGTTAAAAGAATTAAGAACAAAATGCAAGTCATTTCTGACGCATCCAGAAAGTACAGCTTCACTTTCTATGTTTTGGGGTTTTTTTAATATATATTTATGCCATGCACATTTATATTTCTCAAAGTTATGCTGTTAAGAAACAGGAATTTATTTTGGCTAATGAGGTTATTTACAGTAATTTTTAGATATGCTTGTGTTTGGTTTTCTTCCTTTGATTAGGATCTGACAGTGAATACCTGAACTGAAATTTCTGCACTGTTACAGATTGCCCTCTAGCCAACCTTGGTCCAGAATTCTCCCTCTGCTGATTGTATACTTTAATTAATTACATGAACACTGAGTCCAGGGTAGTATTCCCATAAAGCATGTTTCATGTAATGTGTTAGGAAGTGAAGGTGAAGAATATACCACATGAAGCTGACTTTCCCCTACTCACCAACATAAAACACCATTTCCTAGAACTACCACAGAATCTACACAACCACAAGCTGCTCATTGTTGTGGACAGCAAATCATTGCAAGAAGTAAAGGAATAACAGGGTCTGTACACAGCATAAATATAGAGAGAATGGTCACAACTCAGGCTACGTGAAGGAAAGGAGGTCTGGAAATACAGACAATAGAGATGCCATGGATTTCATGTGAGTGCTATTCTGTCAACGGAGAGCTATGCATCTGATGAAACACCACAAAGCAGAGCTGATACCCAATACTACCGCCTTTCACTTCCTCCGCAACTCAAGAGTCCCAAAGTGAAAAACTAACTAGCTCTTGGTTCATAAAGAGCTCACTTATGCACCTATAAAATTCCATTTCATTTCCAATCACACATCTGACAAAGAAAAAAAGACAAATTAAAGTGATAATCAACACACAGGCAAAAGGGCTTCTCAAGGATTTACCTTAAATGCCTTTTGAATACAGGCAAAATGAACAGCTCACCTTCCATGCCAGAGATGATAAAAAACTAGCATATGATCTCTCTTAAAAAACGGGAAAGGAACAAATGTCATTCTCCACTGTCCTCCTAATGCACCCATTTCCAAAACTTGCACCATCTTTTATAGAGCTTGCTTCATCTCATCTTAGAGGACATTCTGATAATGGGAGACTAGTTGCAAACTGAGATAGAGTTGCTGAGATCTCACCACTAATTACAAGGAGGTTGAGTTCAGACAATGCCATGCTGTATTTATCACCCAGCTCTAAAAAGGTATGGAAATCAAATGCCATAATGCTGGATGACTTGGGATCACCAGGCTGAATAACTGTAGATCCTGCAGTCCTTGAAACAAGGAGACCACAGATTCTTCGTTAGTCACCAATAACACATAGGGCTGTATGCCATCTATGATACAATTTTGTGCAAATACATTTATACTGACAGCACGTTACCACAGCATAAGGTGAAGATCTCACCAACATTATTGGGTGGGATCACCCTTTCTGTCGATGAAGCAAACTATTTCAGTGAACAGTTAACAAGAAAATCATAAGGGATCATTTGAAATCCTTTTTTTATTGAGCCACTTTTTTTGCTGCCACCCACCTGAAATTCAGCTTATTGAAAAGTGTAATTTTTGACAGAAAATTATGTCTAGCAAGAGGATATTCAGCTTTTAATTCCTGTATGTCAGCCAAAGGACACTCTGGATCCAGATACACAGTTTAATACCACAATAAATTCTATTAAAAAAAAAAAATCTATAAACTTTGTCCCTCCTAACATTCAAATCCTCAATAAAACCCATTGCAACAGCACCTTATGACTTTGATCCAATTATGGCCTTTCAGAAACATCTGAAGGCACACACAAAATCTTGCTAATTACTCAGAAATATGGCTAAAGGTCCCTAACTTCCTGAATTGAGTGAAAATCCCACATAACACAGTAATCTGCTGCAGTTCAAATGTCCTAAGAAAGCAACTGTGTACAAACTACACAAAAGATCTTCAGACTTTGGTCAGTTCCTAAAAAATGGTTGCCCACATGGAACTATTACAGAGCACAGCAGGGAAGACAGTGTTCACTCAATTATTTCTGAGATCTCAGAGCAACAATAATCCTCTTCAGAGCTATCTTCTACCTTTCCAATGTGGACCTGTTGATCACCTTTCCCTTAAAAGAAAGAGGCAGACTAGATGGAAAATTAACCAGTAAACCTGCCAGCCTTTTAAATAAAGCCTTCTGCTGAGATCTGACAGGGCACATTTTCCCCATGTGTGTGTTCAGTTCCATGTTTCTGAGTTCAAAACCCTGCTACAGCCATGAGATTACGCCAACCAATGCCAGGCAGGCTCATGACACGAGCTTCAATCCACTGCCAATTCAGGCTTAAAACTCTGTTGGCTTTTCCAATACTGATATCAAGCTGGTGGATACATTCAAATAGCTACCAAACTGTCCTCTGCAACCTTTTATCTGCAGAAACCACCATCGCAATTTTCCCCGTTATCAGTATTATGAAGACAGAGAAAAAGTAACTTACTTGCAAAGCAAAAGCCATCCCAATCTGAGAAGTATGTCTTTTTCTGAAATAAACGTTACTCGGTTCTAAGAATTCACACAATTCACTTCCTTTGCTCTTCTTTGACAATGTCTATTTAGAAGAGATCTATTTATTTCCCAGTACATTTCACAGTTCCTGTTTCTAAATGAGAATCATACTAACAAACTGTAGAAAGACATAAGTATGTCTCAAGAAAGCAAGACTGATTTCTATAAGGTATGTACAGTTTTGTTTCAAGAGGAAAAAACCCACAAGCAAACACAAAAAACCCAAACAAACAAAAAAACCCAACCAAACAAAAACCTTCAAAGATGGACATTGATACAGTCAGACCTACTGACCCAACTATGAACTTGCCAAAACGGAGAGGAGAAAGTAAAAAGGTGTTTAAGATAAAATTCATAATTTGAGATTATTGTATCGTACTATCGTTTCCAATTTACCATCCATAAATAAATATCAAAACTGACCTTCTTCTGAGAAACAGATTTGCAACTGTTTAATGAAAAATGATTGTCCCTTCACCTATTAGTGTCACATCGGATTACAAGCACTTCTTCCTTCCTATAACACAGCAGACTCCATGTTAAAGTAATTTCAAGATGATATATCGTACTTTACAAAAAAAAAAAAACAGGCAGAGTGAAGGGAATCCACTTCCTACAAATACACTTCATGCATAGTTATTACTCTCATCTTATTATACAAATATTTTCTGCTCAAACTAAACCACCAATGTCCTGTTTCATACTGCAATATTTACAGAAAAAAAAAATATAAAACATTTGCAAGAATACAGAGGACCACAGCACGGATGGCCAAAAGAACAAAGGAACTGCAGCAAATCAAATACAATCATATTGAAGGAGATTATGCAGTGAGATGCGGTGGATTTTTTGTGCACTTTGAACAGATACTGTGTATTCTGCATCCCTTCCACGCTCTTTATAAGCTCTTTACCACCACCTCCAGGTACTACTCTCAACTACCAAGCATTCGCTGGTACCTCCTTGCAGTGTGAAACTTTACTGGTAGGTTCACTGAACCATGAGTACACGTTGGCCTGGGCATGCAGAGCTGCTTTCATCCCTTCCCTGTGGTTTCCTTTTTCATGGTAGGCTACCCAATATTCCACAGCACAGTCTGAACCAGTATAAACTTCCCGCTAAATGACTGCGGTTCCAGTCCTCACCCTGACCATGGGCACCAGGGACTGACCACACTCTCCTGAGTACAGAAGTATCAACATGCTACTGGAGCTGGTGAGTAAATGATTAATGTGTTGAAATACCTGTATTTGCTAGCACAGTATGTTCTTAACTGTTCCTTGGGCCTTTTGGAATCTGTAACTTGCACCAACATTGAAGAATAAAATAAAAACACAAAGCCATGAAGGTTTATTCTCAAAATACCTTTTTTGCCATAACAGAAACTTCACCGTGTCTCTGAATACCATTAAAACAAGTAATCTACTTGAAAGTAACATAACTTGAAAAGTATCCTTAAAAGTGAAACTATTGAAATTGTTACATTTATATTTTATAAGTATACTTATAATTTTATATTCATGATAATTTTAATACTTTTCACTTTACTGTTAAAACATCCCACGAACACATACAATTCAGTCAAAAGCTGCAGAAACATTGGGGTCCACCATCATAAAGCACTCAGCTATAAAGGAAGAACAGCTAAAAAAAAGGTAACATCAACTTTGAAGTTTACATTTAAACCTTAGATACACACATATATGAAGAGCTGGATTAAGAAACAGAAACTGTAAGGCCACGCCAAGAGTTGCAAAACAAAGAACCATTTAATCATAGAAGAAAATAATTTCTCTTCTATAGTGTTCCAGTTAACGGTTAGTGTGGAAAGTTAAAGAAAAATGGCCCAAGTATAATAATTATTCCTAAATCTGAGATGAGCTTAAAGCTACACCTGGGGGAGCTCAGTTGCCTCATGCTGTGCTTAAGCTGCTTATCCCTTCTCCCCAGCTCTTACAGCCTTCCCAAGCAGAACAGCTCAGCTGTCACAACCCTCTCCCTGGACAAAAGGAGGAGCTCCCTGCTCTGGTCTTGTGCAAGGAGGTGAGACACTGGCTGAAGTCACTCTGAGTAGGTGTGGTGTGAGTCTTACTGACAGTCACATAAGATATGCCCAGCGACAGCCCCGATTGTCTTAATAAACTAATACGTGTTATCAGAGTCTGTAAGAAGCGAGTGTGAGCGCTGTGTAACAAGCAGGAGCTGCGTAAGCAGTGAACGCAAGGAATTATTTCTTCAGAGATGAATATGAGTCCTACGTCCCACAGTGACTCAGTAAAACATAATCCTGTATTGAATACAATTAAGCCAATTAACACCATATGAACACTATTTTAAAACTTGACAAGTTTGGTAGCGTCGTGCCTTGGGAACAGCCTTCATTCAGCAATGATAAAACCACTCTTACATTAGGCAGAACTCTTAGAGCATGGGAGCACCACTTGAGATCAAAAAATAGCCCATGATAACTGATGTTGACAACTCCCAGTAGTAATATCCCAGCCACTTTAGCGACTGTTCTTGCAGCCTGTGAAAGACAGAGCCACCGATATGAAGCTAACAGTCTTTAGCTAGTTTCAGTCTAAGTAAAGAAAACCATCTGGCAAGAAATCTCAGCCAGCCAGCCGCAGGGCTGTTAAACCGCTTTGCTGAGGCTGGCTGCCAGTGGGGTTGCATACGAGGGGCAATGGGGTGAGGAAGAGGTCTGCACCGATGTTTTTGCCTCACGCTAGACAAGCCTCTGCTCCCCCACTGAAAACACAAATTTCCCTATTTCACAGAATAATAGAATAGTTTGAGTTGGAAGGGACCTTCAAAGGTCACCTAGTCCAACCCCCCTGCACTGAGCAGGGACATCTTCAACTAGATCAGGTTGCTCAGAGCCCCATCCAGCCTGGCCTTGAATGTCTCCAGGGATGGGGCATCTACCACCTCTCTGGGCAATCTGTTGTACCTCCTTTTCTGCCATTCCCCACTGAATGACTTGGCATGTAGCAGTAATGTCCTTGGTCTTCCTTCAGCTACAGTTGGGATCCTCTCCCAGTACTTTCCTGATTACAGCTGGCTTTATGGCACAAACACACATGGCAAGACAGGGAAATAACTGAAATAATGTCTTCCTTCAGGATTCATAAGGGGCACATAGTAGAAGCAGTTCCCGTAACTGACCTGGAGAAGAAGGGACAGAGCATGTGTACTTGCCAGATTTTATTAAGATAGGTAACGGAAAAGGAATACAAACCACTTGTGTAAAGCTGATGGCTTTAATGAACCACTGAACTATGGCAGACTTTTAAGTTCGGGTAAACTGGACTGAAATAATCCATGTCTGCCAACTGTTTATCTATACTGATGTGCCAGTTGCCATTATCCTTCTGTGATAGTTACACATCTTAAAGGACAAAGAGGTTTAAGTTTCTCTTTACCCTAAAGATGTAAATAAGGGTCCCAAGTAAATATCTATTGCTTTCACTTGAAATTCCTACAGATTTTGCTCACATCTTTTGGTCAATTTCAGCTGGCTGTCAACCACAGTACTCACTGGTACAACACTTCTCTTAGTCCAATAGCCATTTCACACTATTTTGCTAATCTATTATTCTACTGCGAGAAGCATATTTTCATAAAGCAGATCATTTCTTCAGAGAGAAAAGCTTAAATGGGTGAAAAGTCACTGAGGGAAGTCATGCGTTTAACCCTATCTCATGTAAAAACGGGACTGGGTTTCAGTCAAACAGATGTACAAAGATCTGTAATTTTTTATAGCATTTACAGAGATAAAAGGCATTTGAAAGAAAATCTGTGCCTTTTATGTTAATTCCTAACCTCTTCCCTCACGGCTTTGACCCATGGTCACAACAGAGTCCTCCTTAGAGTCGGTCTGCCAACACTTTCCAGGTTATGGCAGTCCCCTGAAAGTAACTTGGCTCTGCACATTTAGAAAAGGAGGACTGACATGTATCACATGGCCAAACTGGAGCCTCTTTTCTGCAGGGACAGGGCAATGGCAGTGACAAATCTAATGGCAGAAGCCATGTTTATTCACACTGAGAGAGCAATCTCCTTCACATGGACCTTTTGCAACCTCAGTCTTATATGGACATTCGTGTTTGTGCATATACAAACTAAAAACTGACTGAAAACACTAGAAATGTCCCTGCTACTACATCTTAATACTTGGATTGATACGCATTCGTGGCCTCTGGATCAATCTTATGAAATGTCTGTCTGTTTTTTAAACTGTACCTTTCAATTACCAGCTTAATCTATTAACTCAATACCTCAGCAGTTTTTGTGACTATTGCATAATTCTTTAGTCAGAAATACTACAGTGCAGTGTTGTATATTCACAAGTCTTCTCTCATGCCAGTTTCTGTTCTGAAAACCACCATATGATTTGCTTTTCAGATCATATTAATTAATTCCTCATTGGATTAAACTGCTATGTTTTTTTGTTATGCTGTTATCAAACAGCTGGGTCCTAACCAACTTCAGTGTAGTTTGTGTGCAACTTAATATCATCTCCATGACAAAACCCTTCTAAAGCTTAGAAAATGATCTGTCACCTGGATCCTGTTGCATGGCATGTTTAATTTATAAGCATTTTCATCTGTAGACAGTATTTTCCCTTCACATTTGTTTGCAGTTTTGATGGCAAACTACAGATAACAGAGCCATAAGCTCTACTGTGAAAGTAGAGAACAAATATCATTTGCTCAGACAGGTATGCAAAAAACCAGTAGAAGCTATGTACAATTCACAGCACAACAGCTCTTTGTGGATAAATGATGAAAGATATGATTGCTTCCAGTGAGTAATAAGTATGCACGACAAATAGCTGTACCATTGTTTGTTTCAGGAATATACCACAAAACAGGGAGAGCTACATGGCTGTCATTTGCACTTCTGTAGCAGACTATTTCAGTGGTGTTTCTATAAATATTGTACATAAGCAGCTATAAAGACAAAGATTTAAAAATAGGTCATAGGCATTAGGAGCAGATTATACTGTACAGGTGGGAAACAATGATTTCTGGCACAAGCACAGATTATGTCTGGGTTTGACATGTGGGAAATCTCCATCAATACAAATCAGCTGCCATCAGTGCTGAATTAACTCGTGTCATTGGAGAGCACAGTGTCAATCATTGACACAGCTCTATCACCCTCTGTAAGATAATTCAGTAACTCAAGGGAGTATAAAGTCAGAAAACAGAAACATTTTTAAAGTGGGTTGTGTGAATACTCCTGTGATGTGTGCAGATAATAAAATAAGACTGCATATTCCCACTCATACTGGGAAGGAACACTGTTACTGGTTGAGACACTACAGAGAATTATGCAGAAAAGAGAGACTTGCCATGCCTAGAAAACAGAGTCATAGCTAGGACAGTTCAGGTATACAATGCCTCTAAGGCTGATTTCCCCAGGGAAACTTGTTTATGAATGGCAAAGAGCACAGTATGGTTGGTTGCTTTTGAGAACCCTACCTGCACAGGTTCTCCTCATCTATCTGGAGTGGGATGGGTACCAGATAGGATATGGCCACCACGCTACTCACCAAAGAATCCTAACAGCTTCTTTGATGGGCACAAAACCACCCTGGCTGCCTGCCTTCTCCTGAGATGCATCTTTTGGACACATCATTCTTCTCTCCTTGTCTTGCCAGTTAAAATAAACATGAGAAAGGAGAATGTGGCCCCAAATCAACATCAAGAAAGCAGTCACGTACTTGCCATGCTTCTTACAGGTGACACTTTCTCTAATACTTTGATAAAATCTTACCATCTTTTAAAGATCAATATATCTATTATCATTCCTCATTCCTTCTGCTTTTGCTTTCTGTCCTGCCCATAAGGCAGCAGGAAACGGAGAGTGAAAAACGTGTCCAAACACCAGTTGCCACTATTGAATATGTCCAGTGTGAGCATCCATAATCAGATTTACGAAGAAACTGAAGCTCAAATTAGGACTTGAAGTATAATAATTCCTCTCATTTTTTTTCCAGAAAGAAAATAGAGAATATGCAGAACATTAAGAAATTAGTGTTTTGTGGAAAATCAAATCTCACACAGACTTCTAATTTACGAGCCAAATTGTTAACAAACAGTGGAAATCAGTTCAAGAATGATTGCTAGACCTAAAGATTCATATGCATTCACAGAAAGGTCTCCCTCCCCAAAGAGGAGAGGAAATATTCCCCGTAGGATTTTCAGGCAATGCCACAACCACATTCTTTGGCAGGAAACCCTGCAGGGAAATGCACAAACCAAAAAACATTACCAGAGATCAACTGCCAGTTGAAAACTGTTGCAGAGACAATCTATTCCTTCAAAAATTTTGTTCATTCATACAGAATCCAACTGATGTGCTTTGAAAGGTTCTTCCTCAACAGAATTCTCAGACATCCATAATTCCATTTAATGCAATATATTGGTGATATATTGGGGGGGGGGGGGGGGGAGGGGGTGGTGGCTATTGCTGCTAAGTATTCAACTCTGCTAATCACCTTTTTATTTCTTAAGAAGTGAACTGGTCTACAGAATTTAAGAGAAAGTGTTAATCAACTGCACAGACATTTAAATAGAATGTGATTATTAAATTAGATATAAAATTGGCACTAACTTCAAGCAGACACTCAAAAATAGGAAAAGTAGTTTTATGGCTGTCACTCTACATCAAATATTACATCACAGATGCATGTTTTTTTCCACAGGGCTTTTTCCTCTCAACCATTCCCCAGCTCGACACCACATTCCCTGCACTCAGCTTCCAATTCTCAGTTCCCAGCCATCAAGACAAGCACCATGTTCCAGTTTATCCTGTCAGGTTTTTCTCTTTCCTACCCATGGAAAGCAGGAAGAGTATCTGAACACAGGAATGACAGATGTCCTCTTGGTACTTGGATCCAGGTTCAGATTCAGCTGACAGCAGCCAAGAACTAAAACAGATGAGCTCTGAAATAGAGCACAATCACTGCAGATGAAATATTCAGGCTATCTACACAGTTCTACAACTTTTACAACACATAAACTGTGGTTTTACCAAAGGAATTATATTGGCCAGATGTTTAAAAAAAAAAAAAAGTAAATAAAATCAATTTTTCTAGTATGACAGTACTTTTCCCTGCCATGATAAATTCCAGAATTTTTGCTCCTGAATATGTACACACCACACACTCCAAAAGATCAGCAGAAATTTTAATGTGCTATATCAGCCACAGCAGCAAAGCAGGTAAAGCGGGAATGATCTGTTGTAAACTCAACATACCTGTAGTTGAGTAAAACCATCATTCAGCCTCAGGAACCCAATACCCACGAGACTAACAGCAAAACCCCACTGACTGCCAATGACCAAGTAGGCCTGACATTAGACTTTGTGTTGCCTTTTTTTTTTTTTTTTAAGTTTTGTTATATATGACTGAAATTCATCAGAAATCCTCACAAAACTCATAGTCTTTGAAACTCTACTCACCCTCAAAAACTTCATCTAGAAAGGAAAAATCTGGTAAGATCAACCATTACCAGTCCTCTGTACTACAGGCAAAGAAGCAGAGGTCACACATCCATGAACACTGAGTTTAGAAATTTGGGAGCAAATTCTGACTACACTAAAGCGAATATAAAATCTTACATGTACTTCAACAAAGATCAATTTTACACACACTTCTAAGAACTTAACAATTTTTCAGGTTTATATAATTATCCATGGCTCTGTCTTCTTCTGTCAACTGCAGAATTTACCTTAATTTCTATTTCAACAGTCAAATAGAGGAATAATTTCATAATTCAGGATGGAAGGTGATTTTCTACCAAGACAGAATTCTCTGAGCTATGAGTAATTACTTCATGCAATTACATGTCCTAAAATTTCCAGCGCACTTAAATGTATCGAAGCAGAATGCAAATAAGACTTTATATTTTTTTCCCTTCTCCTTTTTCAAATACACAGGGGTTTTGTGGGGGTTTTTTGTATGTTTGTTTTTTAAGTTTCCTGATCTGAAAGAAAAAGGTAAAACATTAAAGTGCTGGAAAACCCTTATAGGTTGGTTTACGTTTCACCTGCCACTGTACTATTACCAGCCTCTAGTAGATAATCATCATAATTTATTTAGCTCTATGCTTATCTTTGGTTTGTACTATTCCTGAATAATGAGTCTTTGACTAAGCAGATGATCTGAAAACAAGGAACAGAGTACAAGAACTTGGAAGGCTCAGAATAACTGAGCGGGAGATATAATTCAGATGTCACAGAAATTTCAGTTTGGCAAGGATCCAGTTTACAAACACACTTCATCAAATTCAGTGAAATCCCTTCACTGAGGGAAATTAATGGCGCAGGAGGGTGAGATGAGAACACCCAAGAAACATGTTTGAGTGTTTTTTCAGAATTTGGCAATTGGTATACGGAGATAGATGTGCTTAATCTAGATGAAAGTCTAATTTGCATGATTCCTGAAAGTATCTTGAAGTATACATTAATTTATTCATTCCTTTAGGCGAATCTTTGATACTGGTTAATATATATATATATATATATAAAAATATATTCCAGTGGGATACAGAGAAACAATCCACTATGTTTAAAATCTCAATGTATATTCTCCCTTAATATTATTATTTAATTTGGAACTAATTTAGAATGTAATTAAATCTTTCAAAGATCTTCAGCTGATAAACCAAGGGGTTTTTTCCTAAAGCAAACATTAACACTACAAAAAAATACAAAGGAGATGGACCCTATTGGTAACACAGTTGAAGCAATGCTGCTCTTAAGAAACATTCATAGGATCCCTGTGGATGTAAGAGTTGATACATGGCATTAAGTTATGAAATCTTCTCACTCACAATCTTGTTTCTAAGAATGAAGCATTTGGCAACTTATGATGCCAGAGTTCTCATTTTTTCTAGTGAGAATTTAGCTGGCATGTATCTTTGGAAGTAGCCGTTATTAGATGAAACTTGAAAGTTCGCAGCATGAGTGCTTTTCATCACAAAATGTCGACAGTAAGTGGTTGCATTTTCCGCAGATATGGGTAATCCTTTCCTCCTCCGACTGAAAGCCCTGCACTTTTGAAAAACAGCGATCTAGTGAAATGCAGAATTTGGGGGAGTCCTTTACTCTTCAATCCAGTAAAATCCGCTGAACGCTATTGTTTTAGTTGGAATGAGTATCTTATAGACAAAATATATGTGGGGCAGTTTCTCTACCCAGGAGACAGTGTTAATTTTCCCTCATGATACTATGCTTGGAATTTATCCTAAAATTTATCGTAAGCAAAATTATTTTAAATTTAGTCATATTAACCTGTTTTAATAGCAATTTTAAGTATTTTACCTTTCCTGATAGAGAGTTAATTTGATCTTGGCTCATTCTTCCCCGGAGTGAAACCCTACCTTACTCAGTTACTGAACACACAGAAAATTTACTGCGTATTTATCTCATGTGTCTGAACTAATGACATCAGTGAATATTTAGTTGCCTAGAGCCAGATGACAGGGTAGCTCCGCTGACTGAAATGGAAACTTTGCCAATCTGTGCCACCTTTAACATTTTGCTAGATAAACAAACTGGAATCCACAATCCCTCCACTTTCCGGCACTGTTAAATGGATTGTGAAACCGTTAGTGCTGGTGCATGATTTCGTAACAATATGAAATAAATTCAAATCTCGGGTGTTACACTCCTCTTTTTCAGTTTGACTGTCTGCCAGCCTGCCCTCGGCTTTCTGAATCCAGACTTCTCCTTTTAATTTGGAACCCCTGGAGTGTAGCGACCGAGGGAAATAAATCTTTCCTTGTCTTCCATATATACATTTACCACTAGCAAGCACGACTAAATAATGAAAAAATGCTTCTGCCACGTTCTTATTAAAACTAGATCACAGTCCAACACCATCATACTTAGTACACTAAGTATTAACGCAACTTTAGTCGAGGAACCTTGTTTTAACGTCACTCTTGATTTGAAAAGGGACAGGGTCCCCCTGAATCTCAAATTTGGAGATGCTTTCAAGGGGATTTTGAAAAGTCACTGAAAGTGAAATTGAGGCACAGGATCTCTGTGCATATCACCTATGCTTTATTAAGTCTCCTCACCTCTACTGCACACTGGGAGTAAATAACTGTGCATGTAGATGGGATATGCAGATTGATTACTAAAATGGAGACTGTGTAAATAATATGGCTGGGATGATGATGCCATCCTCTCAGTCTCATCGAGGTATATCCCAGCCATTTAATTCTTCAGGAATTTGGCCTTGTAAGACTGTGCATCCTGAGATGATCAAATCCAGTCTACACAGAAATGTAGTGAAGTTTCAGACTTCTTGATGATTCTAGATATTCTAACAATGTCAAAATATATCAGCTACTCCTTTCACTCATTTTCCTTTGTCTTTTATTGAGACCTCAGTAGTTACTTCACTCGACTGTCACATTACAGCTTCAAGACCTATGGTAGATGAGAGAGGCAAGGAACATGGTATTTCCCATGACCACCGCTGGCTTGCCTCTAAAGAGGTCCAGCTGAGTCAGACTGCAGAAGGTAAATAGTAAGTTACTCACCATGCTTATTCAAATCTCTTATGTCAATTATTTTTATGTCATATTCTTGTATCTCAAATTTTTATGTGCCAACTGCAGGTTCTGGATTTTCTTCCAAGGACACTGGGAAGTCATTTCACAGAGATCAATAACAAGGACAATGTATTCTGGTTGGCATCAAAGTCCACATGAATTTAAAACTGGTGCTCTAGAGATGAAGATCTCAAGATTTAGCAATCCCCTGAGCTAACCATGCATTCCTCTATAATGAAATTGCTAATTTTGCCTAAAACTCATTTGCGTTGATCACTTTTTCACTGTTTTCAGCAGAGTGCTTTACACTATAAGCAACCTCGTCTACCAAAATTCTCCTAGGATGTCTTATTGATTAGACAGAACATCTGTATAAATTCAATCTAAGTCTTTGCATTAGCTATGATCTTAAACTGCTGACTGGCAGAGATCCCATTGCTTTCCTTTGAGAGTGCGATATGCAGGGTAGCTCCTGAAGTTCTATTTAGTGTCCTTTCTTTTAAGCTATGTAGGCTGTTCCTATCCTTTGTACTACAAATAGGACAGACAGTAGTTAATTGAAGGCATCCCTGCTCCTGAATTTAGCCTGCCAGTCTGGTAGTCTGAAACTTCAGAGGAAGTTCCTACAAGACAAAATGAAAGGCTACTTTAATTTCCCCAGACCCCATAACAGACCACAACTATTTGACAGAAAGAACTTTTTTGATACAGTAGGAAGAGACAGTTTTACCCTTCCAGCAATATGCTTCTAGTGCTCACATCAAGCAGAAGCTGCATATCCTACTGGTGTACAAACACCAGTATGCAAGAATCCTGTCAGGTTAAAAAAAAAACCAAAAAACAACTAGTAGAAAAAATTTGATTTGCCAAAGTGAGACTTTTGACTCACTTACATCAACAGAGACAGAATACAGTAGAAATTGGGGAAGGTTTTAAAAACATTTAGTCACTTAAGAAAGACCTTAGATGCCCAGTGTCAGCTATTGGCCATTCAGGTGCACAAGTTCCTTCATGCCTAAAAAATTTTGAAATGTGGATCCTAAATAACAGAGAAACTACAGAGTTTAAATGCTATTTTGCCTCAATAAGATCAGCTGCTCACTGGTCAATACATCTACAGGAGTCATTCCTATAACCCTCCATTTCCATTGGGACTGTTAAAGGGTGGTACAGGTACAGTTCTTCTGTGGGTACTCAGATTATAGTGAAAATTTACATGCACAAGCCTACTTCTGAAACTGAAAACACGTCACAGTTTCTTTGCTACTGTTTCGTTTATGTGACGTCATTATTTACCAGATTGAACTATGCTATCATATACGCTATATTCCTTCTTGAGCAAACAGGAGTTAGTGCTAGTGAACCTGCTAGTATACATAATTGATCAAAAAACCTAAAAAGCTGCAGAAGTAAAATAAATTTACCTTGTGAAGCTTGATACTACTTTTCTTGAAAAGTGTACTTCAATACTACTTGTAAATACTTCAATACGTCTTTAAGTAGGAGGGCATTCAGAAGCCTGTGATTTTGGTAACACTATTTCCATTTTAAACTCTACCCTATTTAGAATTTCCATTGCTGTAATGTTTTGCTCTTAAATAAGACTGAGTTTAGAGGTCTTGACCTCATTTTCTCAATTGCTTTTGCTAATTTAACAGTAAAGGTTTTGAGGTTGAGACTGGAAATACCTAGCTGTTTTATGAGTCTGGATTATTTTCTTTTGCTCCTATCATTTAATATGGTTGTGTTTCTGTAAATGTTTTTTTTTTCCAGGTCATTAAACTGTAAAGTGCAGTGGTGGCTTTCCGTAATTGGGAGATACTATGGGACAAATTATAAATGACCAAGTTGTTTCATTTAGAAATACACTTTGTCTGAATGGCGATTAATTACTTCCCACATAAAATTTCCTAAGAATTAAATATATACAACATCTGTATGGGGGAGTCTGAGAAAGGCTGATGTATTTGAGTTTTTTTATTGAAACAGACCTCAAAAATGTTTTATCTTGAACACCAAGGGGTCTTTTCCAAAGCAAGCTTGCACCTGCAGTGGCAAGCGGTGGAAATTTTTGAGAGAAGAGGGGGAAAACCAACCACCTACAGCACATCACAAGAAGATGACAGCAGAGCAGTCCCCATACGCTGCACTCTTTTTCTCTAGGTACCATACAAAATTGGGTCCTAGTTCAAGGACTTCAGAAAAATAAGTGTCTAGTCAGTTACCTCACTCTACCCAGTGAGATGCAGAGGAAGGGTTTCTAATTAAGGCCTCTCATCAGGGTCCCTAATTTCAGAAGAAATACATACACAGTTCAGTGAGTTATTCGCTGCTTTCTGCAAAACCAGAGACATGTAGTTGCACAACGTCTTGAATGTAAGCTGGGGATATTTGTTGTTTGTTGCCCTTTGTCCTCACAGTGTTGGCCTTGGAGGTCTCGGGCTGAGGGACGGTGGCCCCAGGAACCCACCAAAGCAAAGCCAACCAAGACACTCCAGAAAATTTCCAACTGTGCCACGACACGGGGGTGGGAATGTTTTGTTTTAATGAGGGCTGAATATTAGTCACATCCTTGCATGTTGTTCAACACTGTGCATACTGTTGATAAAACAGGATGATTACTGCACTAAAAGGACATTTACAGAAAAATTAGCACAGATGGGGTGAAATTATAAATATGTTGTGTGGACATCTGTGTCATTTATACAGAAAAACCTAAAATGAGTGATAATTATCCACATTTAGTGGAGCACATGAGGAAAGCTTATTCATTGTATAAATAATACAGCATGCCTTTGGCCCCTCTCCAGCAAAACTATATAGGCAACAAACCTTTAGGTTCACACTGGATATTGATTCATACATAGGCACGAAGTAGCACTGCCCTTCTCTCATGGTGAATCGATAAGAAGAATAGTATCAGTTGTCCAGTTCGCTGGCTTGCTTCTCTGTATTACATATATTAATCTATAAACTCAATATACAAACAACAAAGCCTTTAAATATTACTAGTAATTTGTAAAGATTTACAAAAATTATAGCATGCAAAAAGAAAGCCTAGAGAAGAGCTGAAGGACCTTTAATAACATCAAGCCTAAACTATCTTAATTTCAAAATACACATTGTTTTTCCCTTCAGTAGTGATGCTCTCAAATCTGCATTTTTTATGAGGATGGCCATGTTTTCTTCTAGTGTTATTTATTTCCTTGAAGTGTTTTCTGTTGCTGTAAAGTTACATAATACTCAGAAGATGATAGAAAGACTTCCCTAGGACTTTTAAATTAACGTCTATCATGTACTGCTTTTGAATGTACTTTCAGTCACAGGCATTTTATTTATCCTTTAGGGTGATGTGTCCTTGGAGCACGATTGTTTATTTCAGAAATGGCAAAAAGAAAAATAAGAGGTGGAGTCAATTTCAAACACAGCCCTCTCTCTCAAGACAAAAGTTTTCCTCTGGATGCTGTGTGGCATCCATTATATTTAAAATGGCTTGCTCTTCTCTAATTGGATTCCAGATGATTATTTTTGCCAAAAACAAAGGTTTTCTATGTTCTTAAAATAATTAGGCCTGATTGCAAATCAAATTATCCAATTTCAAAGGCTTGTTTCCCTCTCAGAAATGTCTATTACAGACAGACTACAGATGACTAAGCCTTGTGTCATCCCGTGGCTTTATTAGGAGAATGTTCTAAGTCCTTCACTTTCTCTATAATCAGAACTGTAATTTCTTTAGGTTATTTTAAGACCAAGCTACAGCTAAAGCAGGAAACTCAATTTTATTCTGAGCTCCAGACATGTCGACACAGCAAAGCAGGGCTCCAGTTTTATAGGCTATCTTCTTACATAAAGCCTAACACCAGTATTAAATTCAAGTTCTCTACCAGATGCACCATGCTGACTACTATCAGATAGCTCTCTATTCGTGGAATGAAGAGTGGTACAAATGTTTGTTTTGATAATCTGTTTATAAGCTACCCTTGTAGAAACAATACAGGCTCAGTATGGCCACTTCCTTCTCTCCTTCATTCATTTCTAAATGAATAAGGAAAGTAATCCTGTACCCAAATGAGAGAGAAGAGATAACAGCAGAGATATGCCCTCAAACTACCTAACAGCAAGCTCAGAGCATGTGTTTCCATTTAGCTCTTCAGCTTTGGTATTGGCATTTGTTTCAGTAAAATTCCAGTAACTTATAAAATTCTACAATGGCAGACTATCTAGTTCTGATTCTGCTAAGACACTTAATCATGATGCAAGCTGTTATACTAATAGCATAAAGAAGGTGCAAATACCCTTCACAACTATCTGCCTTTAAAACATAAAAAAATTCTAACAAAAGCTTGGAAAAGA
This sequence comes from Nesoenas mayeri, assembly GCF_963082525.1. Lineage (NCBI taxonomy): Eukaryota > Metazoa > Chordata > Aves > Columbiformes > Columbidae > Nesoenas > Nesoenas mayeri. Next base: position 132,130,479 of record NC_137543.1, read on the forward strand.
CATACAGTGAACTTTAGAAAACTAATGTGTGATGAAATGTAAAAGCAAATTAGCAGCGACACTGCAGCTATGAGGTTTTCTTGAGGCTGTGGAAAAAATAGAACATGGTTAGTACTCTACTACTTTTCAACAGCCTAAAGTGGGCCTCACAGCTAAAATGTCATTTCACATTTGATTTTCTATTGCCAGGATATAACTTAATTAACTCTTTTTTGCCAGCTTGCTGTTTGTAGCTCAATAGAATATCATTGCTGCTGTTCTTTAATGTCTTCTCATCCTCCTCAAAAGAGCTTGATGTTGCTCACAGTATTGATCAGTTACCTCCACCTACATCACATGACTTTCCTTTCTCGCCACTCCCCATTTCTTATTTTTTTCTACAAATGAAACCTATCTGTTAACTTTTATCTTTTCTCCTTTGATGTGTTTCATGTTCCCCTTCCATTCTGCACTGTGTACCAATAAGTACACAGAAAGGAACTGAATGCGAAAGGGAGAGAAAGAGCAAAACAGAGCTTCTTTCTGTATCACTTGCCCTCCCTTTGCAACTCAGAAGTTGTAGATATGATAAGGAATGATGATGGTAGTTCACATCATGAATTTAAAATTGGTGCAGACATTTTAAATACTTCCTTTAAAACTACAAGATCAGGGACTTAAGAAAATGAAAAATATTATATCTAATGAGATGGGGTATAAAGGTATGAATACATTCCCCAAGTCATGAATGATTCCAGCTCTGTCTTACAAAAAAGATCTACAACAGTGTGATAGTTTTATTTTAAAAGAGTAGCATGCTCCATAAATGAAGCTGATGTATGTAAAGCTATGATATATCCTTTAAAAGACAGTCCAAGTGTCAGGAAGTCACTTTAGTATATGGACTGAAAAATTGCTTATTTCTGCGTGTAAATTAGATGTAGACTTAGATATTATATTGATGCCAGGCTTATTATCTGGAACAGTCATTCTTATGTCACTCTCATTACAGAAATCTCTGTCTCATTGCAAACATTTTAACGATAAACAAGCACAAAGAGTGGGCCAAGGCTCTTCCACATGCCAGTAAATTATATACTTGGTTAATTAGAGGATTTATTTTCACTACACTTGGTTAATGTTTTTAGTAGCTGAGCACAGAATTTAGAGGAGTTATTTCAATCTGGTAATTTCAGTGCATGGCTCATCTTAATTCAGAAAGCAAAGCAGCTCTGAACAGCAACCGCAACAGACAAACTGTGGCTATTAAATCAAATGGATTTGTCATCCCTGACCCAAGTATCATCAATAAGAAGCACTTCACTGAGTTTCCACAGACTCAAGCCCATTCAAATGGCTATATTCCTGACTCCAGGTAAACCATGTATAAGGCTAAAGCTTTGATGTTCTGCATGAGAAGATGAGTGCTGAAGGCAATGAGAAATTGATCCTGCTTCCTAGAAAGAAACTAAGGAGACAAGCAGAAGTATTTAAAAAGAAATAGCTAAGCAAAATCAGAATGCACCTCTCTTTATCCTTACCCCTCCTGAACATATTAACATTTATATATCCAAGACTAAATGTACCTGGTGTACTGGCTGTGAGAAAGCCTGATCTCACCAGACCACTTGGAGAGAGATGCAGGGTGAGGTGTCAGCTCGGCACGTCCTGGGGGAGCTCAGCAGCGCTCCCCACTCCTCAGCTCTGCCTTGATGCAAAATCACTGCAGAGCATCACAGGAAGATCTCAACAGGGTTCGACTCACATTAATTGGGGGTTCTAAGAGGTACAAACAGCATCTATTATACATCTTTATAATGCAGACAACTGCCAATTAATTTACTAAAGAAAGAAAAATATTCTCCTGCTGGTCAGAACTGCGCATACAGTGAAACACTGATCCCCAGTTCTCCTGACTGTGAGTGACATGAACCACATATGGTTATGAACACAGCCAGGCTTACATTGAAAACCAAGCTGATTAATTGGAGAGAGGCTGACAGTAAATAATTTCCTCATGCCTGTTTGGAAGTTTTCACCAAAGACTCCCAGGAGAAACATTACAGCTTCCTCCCCCTCTTTTCCTCCCTTCCTTATCCATCCCCCTTCAGCACTGCCCTGTTCAGTACATCTCTGTTCAGGTGGTTATTGGAGTCAGCCAGCAAGATATTATGCTAAGTTGCTGCTTTTCCTTCTTATCTTAACTTTGGAAGCCACCAAGAAGTGCCACTGAGAGACTGGAATTCTGTAATTTGTAGAAAGATTCAGAGATACAGTGGTCACCACAAAAACACCAGAAACGGCAGCTTTTGTTATCCTGAGGTAGCAGGTTTAGAATAAGCCTGTGGTCATTGTAATCAAAGTGCAAACTGTTGCCCAAACTGCATATCATACTAAATGCTTTCTCTCCTTTACGCAAGCTCTAGGTGTTCCCTAAAACAAGTGTATGACTTATAAGCACTCAGACAAGTAGCTTAATTCTCACATACCCCAAGATCCCAATTTTGCAATCTTTATAAGCTTGAAGAATTTTTTTAGGTGTGTTTTTTTGCTATTGCCAGCTAATTATGAATTCAAAGCTAAAACATCCATAGACATTTTGATAACACATCCAAAGTTAATCTAAAACAATGGAAAACATGCAAATGAATACAATGGGATACTTTTGTTTCCAGAATTTTTCACAAATTGTTATGGTGAGTCAGCAAAATAACAGCTTGCATGTTATAGAAAAGCCACTGGGAACAAAGAACCACTAAAGATAGTTCACAAGAATGGATAGCATTTCTTAGAAATATTATATTATGCACTTATTTTGTATCAAGTCACTCATTCTCAGCAATTCTTTAGCTAAACAGGCTTTAGCAAAATTCAAACGAATGATATGTTGGAAGAAAATGTTATGACTCTGATAAATCATATATAACATTTTCACAAAGCAGGGCAGAAGGCTCAGTTAATTATTCCTTGCCTGTAGTGAAGCTCACTTCACTCCGGATAATGATAAATCATCATCTTTCTCACAAAAATGTTTGGATTTTTAAAGATGAATACGATGAATTAAACATTTTTATATTAACTATTTTAATAGAACCCTACTCAGACTGCAACATTAAGCTCCCAAACTCTGCCTTAAATAATACTGAAATCTCGAGCCCTTATCTGTTTAATGATGGCACCATGAATTCATAGATATTCATAGATATTTGGTATGTTGGTATTTTAAACGCTCTGTGCTCTACTTCCCATCCATAACCCAGCTACAACCACCTCCCGTGTTTCACAAAAGGTGTTGGGTGACTATATTAATATTTAGGAAAGATGCAAAAGGTGAGGTCATATAGAAATTAATACTTTTTGCATACTGAGTAGGGTACCAATAGGGTGAAGTTAATAATACCTGCAGTCAGGCATAGAAAAATTAAGTTACAGAAGCATTTTCATCTTTCATCCACTCTAGACATAGGTAAGGCAGAAGTCCTATAGGAAGAAAATGGGATGTGATTACACAGTTCCTACTTGTACTGGCTTCCTGTACTTTTGTACCTTCCCAGGTTCTCCACTCACTCTTTGTTGCTTCCATCCCAGCTGCTCCCGGCTCCTATCGTTCACCCAGTCCCATCCTTCCTACCATGCCCTGGCTTCTCAGTAGTCCTCAACCAGACCCAGTTTACTTGGCCAACCAGTCGGTTCTCTCAGTTTTCTTTTACCCCCTTCTCTCCCTTACGCTTCCACTTGCCAACTGGCCTTTGATCAAAGTCTATGCCTTCCCAGGCTTGGTGCTGGAGGTGGAGGGGTCTGCAAGACTGCTGAGGTTACACCAGGCTCCTGTTTTCAATTCAGGCACCTGGAATTGCACCAGCTGCCCTGCCTTGAAAAACAAGACTGACAAAAATACAACGTGCTGATTGAAGACAGAATACCTTGACATTTTCTTAGCAACACAATAGTAAAGTTGATCTGCAATTTAAATTTGGCCAACAAAAATAGATTTGCACAGAGAAAGTGAAAAGTCATCTTTCAGCCACAAATATCATATGTCAAGTTCCTGATCTAAAGTACAGAAAGCACCAGAGTTTCGTGCTCTAGAATAAGGCAGACAGATGGAACTTTTCAAGGACAAAATCGTTTATTTTTGTCTAGCTCCTGTTTCAAAAATGGTTGAAATGTATTGGCCAAAAATAATGGGAGGGAGAAAAATGAAGCCACATTTTAGCAGACGGCTGAATGGCACCTTCACAAGTCTCACAAATACTGAGTGTCATTTCCCTCTAAACCATAAATATTAGTAGCACATCACACTAGTCTGAAAATCTCAAAGATAAACTTGTTCACAAGTAAGCTGCATCATTTTTGACAACGACAGTTTTGTTCTACTCTGGTACAAAAATGTGGTTTTAACAAAAAATTAAAAAAAACAATACACTGATAAGGTGCATGGTAAGAATGAAACAGTTATTGGCAATAAAAGACTTACTAGTTCTTTCCTGTTAACAGATTGTTAAAAATAAAGGCCAGCATATAACTTATGGGACTTAATACTCATTCCACCTTGCCATTCTAAAATGCATTTTCCCTTGCCTGTTTAAAAGCTTGGGTAATACAATTCCAGGTAACTGACAACTAGTCTATTCAGTGTAAGGTCTCATATAAACTTCTGAGTTCTGTTACGTCCTGAATGCTCAAATAATTTCACCAAGTTCTTTGTAAACATGAAACTAGAAATTCTTTTCCCTTTCTACCAAAGGTACTTCCCTAAAATATTTGGTACATAAGGAACATAATTTTTAAAAAGCACATTCTAAGGCTGCAATCAAGCTATGACAACGAACATCCAACCAAGTCAGCAATGTCACTAGACAAAGTCCTTATTAATTTGAGGTCTTGAATACTTAGGACCACACAAAACTTCAATCTGCCAAGTCAAAAATCTGGTGACATTTATTAGGACAGCAGAAAGTGTGGGACTCCATCATTTTACCTTAGCAATTGTAATAATTCTTAGAAAGTAATTATTAAAAAAACAATTACACAGTCTTTTAATTTCACCTAACTCTTTAAATATAAGGAATTTTCTTGACCTGAAGTTCTCAGAATCTGTCAACAAAAGGTTTTCTGTATAGTGGATTTATGGAGTGAGGTCCAGGTATAATACATACCATTTTGGATTGATGAAGAATTTATGTCTCTAAACATCAGAGCTTTAAACATAGAGTACTGTTCTTCTTGGATCAGAACCAGAATACTCAACAGCTTGCTGGAGAAAGTCCACACAGTCCTAAATAGGCATAACACATTATTTCTATCTGTACTTATCAATAATTTATTTCCAGACTTGGAAAACTGAATAAACTATGGCACTTTCCCCACAATGACCTTTGTACATATCCTGGGGCTCTCACCAATGGTGCAATCACAGTGCAGTAATAAAACAGGGACAACAGCTTCCATTTTCGCCTCTGCCTCCTCACAGCAAAGCGGCTTCAGCAGTAGGGAGTTCAGCATAGCCGAACCGCCTATAGAATTTTCTCACTTCTCAAGCAACAACAGCGACAATGTAGGCACAGGTGCCAGAATAAATGTGTAAGAATAAGTAGTTTTGCAGGGGCTTCAGGCTCAGCTGTGCATGGCAGTCCTGGGGCCTCCATTCTAAAAATAAAATAGTTCCTGAAAGACGGAAGAACAGCAGCACATGATTTTGTTCTTTCAGTAATTAGTAAGAATAATCCTTAATTTATGCTTCCCTTTTCAAGTTCATGAAAGTATGTAAGCCTTCACACATGCACAACATTTGCTTTTGGCCTAAGTACAAGCAAACGAAATTTCAAATCAGAGGGTAACTTTTTCTGAATATTTTTCCATATATTATAGCAACCAGTTGAAAGAAAATGGCAATTTAATTCCAGACTTTACCAGCTGGCATCAGACATAAATCGAGATAAATAATTTTGGAACAGCAACACTTTTGTAGATTTTGGACAAGTTGGATATAATTGTGAACAACTGATCAACATTTTGCACTTTCAGGACACAAAGTCACAACATGAAGTGGACAGGAACTGGCACCCACCTACCAGACAGACAGCTCTTCTATACATTTTATGAAGTAAGCAAATATGCCTTAAGGAACCCCGCAGGAAAGTGACTGTTACCAGTATAAATGAGAGCTGTTCCTACTTCGCGATAAATTATCCAAGTAATTTGAATCAATTCTAAAATCTTCATAGACAAAATGCATTTTTTTTCAATTATAAGTTATTTTCTAAAGTATTTGGATTTTCTTATTTAGTGAATTTCGCCCCTCACAAGGACAGATTTCACCACAGCAAGGGACGTGGAGTCCAAGTGTTCCACAGGTGTTATGATTAAATCCATAGCTTTGCATGAATTGAGAAAGAACAAGGGGAAAATGCCAAAAGAAATAAAAATTAAGAAAAAAGTTGACTCACTATTTAACTTTGGAAAAGGTCAATATCAAACAAGGATACTGTCAGTCAAGAAGGTGAAATAAATAAAGTGATAAGGACTTTACAGTACAAGACAGATGCCTCTTGGCAAAAAAATATATTAAAGTATTTATGGACAGCTAATTCAAAATAAAACAAACATTACATCCTGAAATGTGCCACCATGCCTGCCAAATAACGAGACTTTTCATCTTAGTGACATTTGCACTCATCGGAAATCTGATAGGAATTTTTTTTTTATTTTTTGATCTAAAAATTTGTACTAAACATGCAAGCGCCATCTTAGTGATTTTGGGAAATTAACAGTTATTTTTCTTAATTGAATTTAGTAAATGCTAATTTTCAGCACATCCCAAGGTTCTTTATTTTTTTTTAACGCATAGGGGCCTTATAACTAACATAAACAAATTTTACACATCCTTCAGGCTAAAGAATCCCAATCCAGCCACATTGTTAACACTTTCACCTTCCTTCATGATGGGATGAGTACATTTGTGTGTACCAGGATCACTGTGTAGCTACTATGATGACCCGAGACCCTTGAGTTTTTCCGCCAGTGTAAAGCAGTGCAATTCAGCAAACTCCAAGAAAAGGCACCAGCGAGCTCTGCTGTATACTGTGTGGGTCATTCTGAAGAGAAATCCATGAGAAATACTTTTTATGGTACATGAGATACAATCTTCTCAGCTTAGAGCAAAAGTGACTCACAGATGACAGGGGAAAAGATCACAGCAAACTCTGTGCAGAAAGAAAAATTAAGAAATACTATGCTTAATACAGGCTGCAAACATACAGCTCTATACTAGTTTTCATAAATTAAACCAGATCTTTTATTTCCTATAAATCTCATCTCTAAAAGGCCAAAGCCTTCCCAAAGTGCATTTGTTTCATGTGTGTGAAATTATCAGTACCCAGAAAGCTGTCAATATTTGGACACCATCATGTAAGATCTGAAGACCACGGGGTGAAACGAGGCGAATTAGTTGAGCAGGCAGCCAGTGCCTGCTCCGCCAGGACAGACAACATGCAATTACCATGTATTTCCAAGGCTACAACAAGCACTCTCCTAAAAACTTATCTCAAATCCAGGAGGACCCGAGGTATCCAATCTACCTAACAGCACCATGCCACTGGAGTCACCTTGCACGAGGGGCACTTGATACTTCAAAGGGTGGCCGCTGTGTGAGAAAAGGTTATTCTTCCAGTGTTGCGATCTGGCCAAAGAGGAAACATGGTTTTGACAAGGAATGACAAAAAGAAGTGGTGAGCATAAATTTTAATTCCTACCACTGCTGCCCTGTGCCATATGAGATTTTCATTTTTTCTCTGTTATCCATATTAAATAATATTATCAACTCTCTTAATAGACAGAGATTTTTGAAAGCTGAAAAAATGAACAGCTAAGAGGTATACAAGAAAGACAGGGAATAGAGCTAAGTATTAACTAAATGCCTGAAAGATTAAAGGCCTGTGTTCTAAGCTATTATACAGTGGATCCAATCCACTACTGCTTAAAAATCTCAGGTTCAGGTGTGCCCAAAAACATCTAATTCAAGTGTAGACCCTGCCTGATTTAACAACAGCAGAGATGTCTAATGGTGCTAACAGCTCAAGCATATAAGGCTACTGAGCATGAAATCTTGGGCTGAAATGAGCAGAAATTATATTCCTCTTCTTTTACAAAAGCACATACTTTTTGAAGCTACGCAAGCCGAACACTTCTACACTATTTGATCAATGTTAACTCAAACAATATTTATAATGGATATTGCATGTAACAATTAAAGCTTTAAGTCCCTCAAAACTATTATTGCCTAATGGATTAAATGTTAGACAAGCAAAGACAGCTGCCATATTAGTTTAATATCACAACATTTGTACTTCATATTGCAATATTTTGTCGTATTGCTTGCATGACATACAAAAAGCTCATGAATATTGTAAAAGTCATAGATCAGCTGAATGACCGAGTAAGCGGTATGTTTTTTGTAGAGGGCCAAATGTGCCTGTGCAGTTTTTCACCGTCACTGAACAGATTTCTCCTTCTCGTACACACACTCTCAAACATATTTGACACCACCTTGAAACAACTCTGCTCTTTCAAACCTTCTCCATTGTTTTCAATGGTATGGTGTGACATGACCTCTCTTAGTTGGGTTACATTGAAAGCACCATGTCTATAGATTTTTAAATTGCAAAATAAATTTCCAGCCTTAGGAAGCCTCCCAGACACATTAAACTAAAGGAGGAACAAAGCAAAACATGTACAAGCAATGACCTAGACTATTATAGAATTGTATTGTTTTGGAGGTCTACAGCTGGGGACAATGGGATGGTTACAACACTTCAATTCATTCTGGGGTTCGTGCCCTTTCTCTCTTCTTTTCCTTCTGTCATGGCCATATCAGGGTTCACTGTGAAGCAGACCAGCACCCAACTTACGCAAGTCATTTCATTCTAGTAAAGTCAGCAGTACCCAGCAAACAGCTGGTGCTCTCACATCACCACGTATAATTCGCACAAAGCATTTCACTTATCAGCAACCTAAGGTTACAGTGTCCAAAAGCCACCATCTCATCTAGGGACCGATGAGAATTGTAGGACTTCTTCCATCACACAAGAACTAATAATAGCAGGAGATTCCATCACTTTGATCAAAATAATATGACTTTATAATCCTGCTACTAAATGAGATTATAATTCACTAATAATGTTATTTTTTACCCCTAATCTGGTTAAAGCTGCACAATCATCTAAGGAGGAATGTTATATCTATGTAGCCTTCATGGGAAGTTAATGCACACCATGAAATGTGGGTATATAAAATATAACAATTAAGAAAACTATACATAAAAAGAAGTAGCCAAATAGCTGTATTTGGTGCTTCAGGTACTGCTTCAGCCTCCTACCTTAGTTATTTATGTCTCTGCTTTCCACAGCTCTTAGTGTTAGAAAAAAGTTTTAACATCTAACCTAAACTTTTCTTTGCTTCAGGCTATTATTCCACACTTTCCATCTTTAGAGAACAAATAAATCTCTTCCTTCATTTATATTGTTACCTTGAAGTTATTTATAGCCTGTGCCCATGTCCCTCGAGCTCTCTCTGTTACAGACTATAAATATAGCTCCCTTAATCCCTTTTCATATGCTTTATCCTCTAGTATTTATATCAGATTTGTAATCTTTATATTTTCTTTTCATTTTAAACTTTCTAGACCACAATTACAGAGATTATTGCAAATAAGTGGTGAAGCAAAAATACTCTGTCCATTTTAAACATGATCTGCTTATACCACTATAATTGTGAACACACTAGTCAAGGTTGAAATGCATAAATTACTGTAATTGCTTTCATCTCCTGATATATTTAAAACAAATTATTTTGAATTTAAGATTTCTAATGTTTTGTCTGACTGTACAGATTAATCTTACAAAAGGTTTAGCAAAAAATATTTTAGCGAAACAAGATCCATGTATGTAATTTTAAAAGAAGAGAGATACTCTTTCTCCATTTGTTCTCTCAGTAACTATATCCTCTGTTAACAGCCACAACCGAGCCAATTTTTCTTCAAATTTGACTTGTTTTAATCTCACAGACATTTTAGTTTGATGCAAACTGACTTTGTAGGATGCAGCTTTGAAATATATGATGAGCTTTGAAATATAATTGCATGCATATTTTGAGACACAAATGCTTAGCAAATTCTTTCAAAGGGTCAACAAAATGGTGACTAAAAAAGGATCCAGATATTAGTGGGCTGTGACTTTTGGTACTGGTTAAGGATCTGGTCCGCAGACTTATCTAGACTTGCAAAAAGTCTTTCACAAGGTGTCTCACTGGAGTTTGTGTCCTGCTCTGGCCTTTATGTGAACTTACAAGAACTCTATAACTGATCAGAAACAGTTTTAAAGACAAAAAGCAGAAAGGAAATAAATATTCTTGCTGAATTTAAGAAAAGGTTGATAGTGCAGTGAGGTAACAGTAATTCCTATTTTAATAGAGGTCTGGAAAGAATACTGGAAGAAAGACTGATTGGGTTAAAACCACAGATGAAACAAATATCTTTAGGATATTTTATGGAAGGCTCTGAGGAACGCCAGAGGTCCTCATAAAGCTTTGTGATTGGGAAACAAAATAGAAGAGTTCACTCATTTTTTGTATGTACACGGTAATTTCTATTGGGAGGAATGAGTGGAATATACCTTACCGTGCTTCATTAACCTCAATGTAACCTTAAAAACAGTTGGCTGCCATTGCAGACAGCTCGGTGACAACATGTGGTCAATCTACAGCAAGATTCAAAAATGAAAACAGGAAGTACAGAAAGCAGGATAAAAATAAAATTTCATATTCTTTAAGGAGGCTTTGTCATCAGGAGTATTCCAGTTTGGTTATCCTACCTCAAAGGGAGCCATGTCAGAAACAGGAAAAGGCTAATTGGATTTAAGATGATTAAGAGCTTGGAAAGACTTCCATAAGTAGAAAGAGTCTGATTTTCATTTGCACAACTACACTTTTTTATTGCATGGAACACATACTATTTATGTTCACCTTAGCATCCATTCATCTACATTGGAAGAAGAAAACCATATTACAAATGAGAATTAACTGCGTATCTACAGGCCTTCTGGGGAGTGCACGTAAGGGTTATATAACAACAAAGCAGATTTAGTGCAGAAATGTAAGATAAATCTATACAACCTTTCCCTTTTGCAGAAAGCAACTACCATCTTCCAGGTAGACTTTATAATTGCATTCATAATGACAAAGTTCAAATGTCTGAAGAAGTTATCTAAGAAGAATGCTGAGTTTTCCTCTCTCTGATGAGGTTTTGGACAATTAGTTAAATACCAGGTCCTGACAGCTGGACACAACATGTTATTTCCTACATAAATGTTACTAACTATAATAATGCTTCGTGTTTCAAAGGAACAGCAAAAAAACCCTCTGTCCCTTCAGATCTTGCATCTCCTTCTCAGAGTACTACTATGGATAGCAGGGTCGTTTTGAAGGGTTGTGATTTAAAAAAAGTCTGCACTTTGTGTTGCCCTGTGCCAGCCGTGAGAGTCAAATTGTGCCTTCAACTTGAAACTGCACTCGGTATGAAATGAACTGCAACAACCACGACAACAATATGGTCCTTTCAACCTGCATTTGCTAGCACGTCAGCATCAGTTATTGTAGGGTTTTGGTTTACATAGGTACTAGTATCAAATGCTTCCCTATGTAGCAACCAGTAAACGGCATCACACAAATGAAAGTTTTCTTCACGTAACTTGAATTCTACTTATTTCCAGGTTGCCTAGAAAGGATAAGGGCATACCAGAGCTTCTTATGTTAAAAAATTAAGGATAGGAGAGATTACGTTGGGAGAATGTATGGCAAAACATTTTCTACACAAAGAGAGGATTTAAAAAAGAAGTAGAAATTGCATACAAGAGCCACGAAGGCTTTCCTGGAGCAGAGTCTTCATGTGGTACCACACCAGAACTGATACGGCCTGGGGGTGCAGATAGCTACTGCTGCAAATATGTTCAGTTTTGGTGCAGGCTGCTGAAACCTACATAGATATAATTTTCTACTTCATACGAAACAGTGTACACGGGAGAGCATTTTACTTTCATACTAACAGATGAAATGTGCCCTATGGATGATCACAGAATCATAGAATAGTTTGGGTTGGAAGGGACCTTTAAAGGTCATCCAGTCCAATCCCCTGCAACAAGCAGGGACATCTTCAAATAGATCAGCCCCATCCAGCCTGGCCTTGAATGCCTCCAGGGATGGGGCATCTACCACCTCTCTGGGCAACCTGGGCCAGTGTTTTACCATCCTCATTGTAAAAAAATTTTTCTTTGTATCTAGTCTAAATCTACCTTCAAACGTAATGAAAGGTAATTATTGACAGCTTCATAGGGGCAGTATAAGAATAAATTCTACTTAATGGTAAAGTGCTATGCAGTTAACTCGAGTTTAACAAGGTGCTAATCGAGTGTGAAATTTTAGGCTCTGTCCTTTAAATGTCAAGAGGAGCAAGGAGTGTATTCTCCGGACACCTAAGCTTTCCCAGGCAGCAGTTTGACGTGTATTTGGAACCACCGTATGCCATAGTTGAAGGTGAGAGAAACGGTTGTGCCTCCCTTCCCTTCTCATGGCCCCTCTGACCGTGAGGATGACTCTCTCCTTTCCCACACTGCAGCACACGTCTGCAGTGCCACAGGGAACTGAGGGGCATGTTTTAACCATCATCAGTTGTTCACTACATCAGTCCCAGCAGACACATTAGTACCTGTGCCAGGACAAGGGATGTGACTGTTCAGCAGAGGAACGAGAGCCCAGGACCAGGTAGGGGGTGGGAATGCTGCTGTTCCTTCCAGGTAACACCAGCTGGCATCTCTACAGCTATGTACTATGACCTTACATCTACAGAATCAAATACACAGTACTAATACATAACAAAAAATTAAAAGAAAAGAAAAAGGGAGAAGGAGGAAAAATAATAAAGTAATAGTCCAGATTTCCACACTCACTCCTCCTTTCTGAAGCTACAGGGGAACACTAAAGCCTATTTGGCTGCTAAGAATCTGCCCTGTGCCTGGAGGTCCAAGCCACTACCAGAATAGGCTGAGCAATAGTATTCCCTGGAGGGAATAATCAAAACAGGTCCTTAAGAATGAGTTCCTGAGGTCTTCAGGAATAAACCTGTGCTGTTGCAGACCTCTGGACATCTGCAGATGAAGGATGGCAGCTGGGGAGGTTTATAGGATGCGTGTCCACCTGCCATGGGCCAGTAGGCCTGTAGGAGGAGGAACAGCATTTCATCTTAGGCACTCACTCAGGTTTACCCAAACTAACTTGTGAAATCCAGCATTCCTAAAATTTTTGACAGGTTTTAATATAACCATAACACAATGTCCCCCATGAGGGGGGACATAGTAAGACTGGTGATAAATCTATGTGCATACATCTTCTGTATATGCATATCAATGACAAGTATATTTGCGTGACCAGTGACCAGAGAGAGGCATTCACTTATAGACGAAGTTTGAGAATTTTAGCCCAGGGGTAACTTTTTTCTAAATATTCCCATTTCTAATAATTTATTTTCTAAACAAAACAGCTGCATCAGTATTAGTATCCTTAATCATCCATAGCATCACCATTACTTAATTCAGCTGCATTTGCATTCCTTCCTGATTTCTTTGCCTATAACTCTTTGTTGTTGTCATTTGTAATTTCCCTTCTTTCCCCTGTGAGTTCTCCAGCTGCCCCATTATCACCCTGTATGCATTGTCATGAGAGGAAAAAAAAAAAACAACAAACAAAAAAACCGAAAAACCAATAAACAACAAAACGAAACAAACAAAACCTGCCCTCCACCTCCCCCCCCCCACCCAAACAAAAAACCCCAACAAACCAGAAAATAAGCACAGAGCTCAGAAAACTGCCTACTAGGCTGAGCAGAAAAGGCAATATAGGAATGATGCAGATGGTAGAGCGATGAGAATTTCTAGCAAAGCTGTGGTGAGATTGCTCTGCAGGTTCCCCAGGAAAGCTGAGCTGCATTTGGGGAGCTGAGTTCAGGACGGTGAGATGTAGCAGAATTTGTAGTGTGTGCATAAACAGGCTCTGTGTCCTACACGTCTACCTCTACCAAACAAATTACTTAGACAAAAAAACAAACCAAAACAAAAATCAAAACCCAAGCAAACAAAAAAAAACCCAGAAAAACAGTCTGTATAAGGGCTAGGGAAATCCCTGAATAGTACCTTACTGTGTGACTACAAGGGTAACACAGTCCTGAGTTGTTTTTAACAACTTTTGCCAGTCCTAAGATATTCCTACGTGCGCATGTGTTCTTCATTGTGGCTTTGAACTTCTTTTGGACAGAAGCTTCTCTCATCTCAGTTGAAGCTGATAGTGTTTTCACATCTATTTTTTCTCTGTTCGTGGACAGTGAGAACTGTACTTCAAACTCCCCTGGTTCCCACCTCCCACATAGTTCTTTTGCATCTTCAGTGCCTTCCCCACCCTCCCGCACAACAGCATTTTAACATAGGAAGTGCTTGTATAGTTCATCTCTGCTCTACTACTCCATTTATAAAATTCTCTTATATTTTCCTCGAGCTTCTTTCCCTCCTGCCCATCCTTCCTTCATACTCCTTGAAGAAACCTAGGTAAGACTTACTATTTCCTGTGGAATTCCTCCTACGGTATCTATTGCCAATTCTTAAAAGAAACAATAGAGTAAAACTTTCTTCTTCTTCTTCTGAAACAGATCCTATAGGAAAAAAACAGTGACAGCAAATAAAAGGATGCCAACTTTCTGACGTGTGCGTGGGAATGAGTGGATCTGGAGCCTGGAACAGCTTTGAGCATATGCACGGCACAGCCTGGTAAGCATCTATGAGACTCCTGAGGTTAAGTGCTCTCCTGAATTTAGGTCCCACTAGATTTCAGCAGCTGCTGTACAAGGATTTTCATGATGAACATTTTGAGGCATCAAAATAATTTCTATATAGTCTTTTAACAGTATGTATCTACATGTAAAAGTAGATATGTTAATATAAAGACTCATACTGATGATTCTCCCTTTGCTATTTCTTACACTGTGCTGTGGCTGGTATTAACTCCATCACTATTCATGTCAGTATGAAATCCCAAAAAATCTAGGTATTTCATTTTATGTTTCTTGGTGATATTGTAATATGTGGTGGGTTTTTTTTGCATTTTAAAACTTCACGGTCAGATTCAAATTAGAATATCAAAAACTTGAACAGTCCAGGCATTTTACTTCTTCTGTACCTACAGGGAAAAGCTTCACAAGGCTTAGAAAAAGTACATGTTTTTCAATAGAGATGTTGATTTAGAGATCAAACAAGTAGATGAAGAGAACTAAGAACTTACTTTTTCTGCAAGAAAAGGAGTCGTGAACAGGTAAATAAAAGGCCATCACTAACATTTTACTAAACTTAAAAAGAAGTAGCAGCAAACACCAAAAAGAGTCTCTATGTAAGATTAGGGACTAACAGTCTGCCTTCCCTGCTCCCTCTCATACTGTTATTGTGCAACACTAACAATGTGGTGGCCTGGAGCACCAAGAATAAAAAAGGAAACTTGGATTAAGAACAGAACAATTGGGGGAAATTATTAAATTAACATTAAACTTCCTCATTATTCCATTCCAGACTCCACTGAAATTGAATAGCTGTGGGTCCTCCCCCCTGGCATGCATACCTTCAACCACAGGGATTACGAAAGACAACAATAGTCTTTGATTGTAAAAACATGATTTATATAGTGGGCATTTTCAAATAATTCATTCTGTTCCATCTCTTGCGTTCCTTTGATGATACTCAGTGTCATTACTAGAAGGAACGTTGTTATCATTAGAACAAAGCATCCTGCATTTCAGGCGCATTCACGCACACAGGGCTTGGATTCTTGGAGCTCTTGTTGTGTTTGTATACTCCACAAACTGGAAGGAGTTTACAATCCAGAAACACAAAACAAATAAACAACATGTGTTGGCTATACTCAGATTATATTAAATGCCAAAGTACCTTTACAGTCATGCACAGAACTGTCAGCCTGACCAAAAAAAATGAGATGTTTATTATGTAACGGGACAGAGAAATCAGCACCGTATCATTCAACTAGGCAAAGGCTTCCACTGATTTTGCAAGCCTTTCTGCACTGGTAAGATATTCAAGTAGATAAATCAGCTGCCCCCTGATTACACCCAGAATGTGCACGATAGAAGCATGCCATTTATTTAGAAGAAAAAGGTAAAAAACCCAAAAGGTGGAGTTCAGTAGATAATTATAATCCATTAATATTTCACTGGTTCATAAATTGCCAGCTTCCTGAGCAACAGCTACAGTCAGAGGCTGCACAGACACCCTGCTGAAGATTGTTGTTGCTCTTTACTAAACTGTCACTAAAAGCTTGCTTCTAGTTAAACATAGGCGAGCACAAAGATCCCAGTGAACTTCCTTAGGGAGAACGTGCCTCACTGTGTTTTTGCAATTCTCCTTTAGGATTCAAGTTTTTCTAGTGAGCACAAATGTTTGTGAAGCAGCCATAAAGAATGGTTTGCTAAAAATGTGTCAATTCGCTGACGCTTCCTGTTATGTCTGTGAAAAGCACCGAGAAGGCTAATCGAACAGCAGACACGAATTTTATGTAACAAAACTAGACGGGTCCATTTTGGAGGAGCTGTGTGCATATGTGACATGTTCACACTGAACATGGAGCTTGACAGTGCCAGCCCCTAAAAATAGCACCTGGATATCCTTGTTCTCATCAGCAACCACAAACGCATCTCCGTCGTTTGGTGCATCGATCTGGCACCTCCTTTCCCTCCTCCAGAAGAGACAGGAGTGGGGGTACCCTGAGGTACCTTGTTTTAGTGGAACTGGGTGAGATGAAGAGGATGTTTGCATCTGCTGCAAGCACGTTTTAAACAATATCCCTGCCCCTCAGCAGGCAGTTATCATGTTGTTTTGGCAGCAGGAAGGAATCTGTGGTTTTTCTTGAATGTTGCTCCTCTTTATTTAAACTACCAGAAATAAAGCAAAAATGACAGAATGCTCTGTCTATAAATAATCATTCCGGTGTACAGTTATATTAGGAGGTAACTCAGATGGCATGATAACGCCTAACAGGCTAATCTTAGACCTGTAATGCCATAAGATGAAAATAACCAGGCTAAGAATAACTGACCCAGAGGAGTCAGCCTGTTAAAGAGATCCACAGAGCATGGCATTTTAGATTGTCCTGTGTTTAACAATAATATCTGCTAATTAGTTTATCTACAATACTTTGGATTGCACCCACCATATAAAAAACCCATCCACAACAGTATTTGGGAAAGGTTAAAAATCCAGCAACACCTGAAACCTTCCCCATCATCTATACCAAAACCTGCAATTAATGTGTATATACACATGTATTGCAGACAATCTAGTATTCTGCTTTCTCGGCAACGACTGTGTAGAAGAAAGAGGTTGGGCAGTTGATATAGAAAGAAAGGTCTGACTGAAGCTTAAGCTACAAGTGCTCTTCATACCCAACACAAACTTCAATGAACTAAATGGATTCCGTATGCAACTTTACAGGGGAGACTGGCTGAAACGACGCGCCTTTGAGTGCAGTGCAAACCTATAGGTATAATGAAGCTGAACAGCTAAAATAATAAACAGTTGAAGTAACAAGTTCTTTTCCAACACAGTGATTTAGCTTAACACACCAAGGAGCTACTGTCCTGGTGCTAGTACTAGTGAACCTTTGTATTAAATCCAGTGTTCAATGTTATCAGGAAAGATGCTCAAAGAGGTTTTTAAATTATGTTCTGCTTTCGTTTTTATTTACTTTACAGCTTTTGCAGCTTGCTATTCTTGTCTATCTTGTACTTTGAAATTCTTATTCCAGGTTTCTCCCACAACCTATAAAAATATCTTCTAATACAAAGTTTGTCAGATAATCACGTGGCTCCAGAAGCTGGGACTTAAATAAAATAAAATTTAAAAACAAAGCAATGCTACAGCATTAGAGGACACATGAAGCTGGTGACATAGGTCTGGACTGCAGCAGTTTCCTTCCATTTTACCACATTTTTGTCCTGAATTCAACTGAATTCAACCAATGTCTTGTCCAGCACACATGACTGTGGAGAGCCTCTACTCAAAATCAGTGAGATTTTAACTACATGAGACCTGCAGATCTGTGTGATTTGTCTCTTCTCATTGTATTAATTGTTAAGGCTAAGACTTTACTCTTCCGTAATATTTAATTCAAATACTTCAGCTACTACTACAAAGCACTAGATTTTTTTCTACCTAGCCTTTACAACAGCCATTGAAAAAGCCTCTCCGGCTGCTCTCCAGAACTTCCCTGAACTGAAATTTTCCCACTCAATTTTTTTCATTACTTTGAAAAGAATCACAGAGTAAAAGCTTAGCATATCTATTCTTGCTCTCTCCAAAGAGTTATTGCCCAAGATACCACATCTCCAACATTTTGTATCTGTAAGAAGTTTACATTACCTGATTCATATATGTCATTTTTTTATTAGTATCAGAACAAACCTTTAAATGAATTTGCTTTCTGCAATCTCTCCACAGAAACAGTTGAGCAAGTGAAAGTTTTGTGTGTCCAGACAAAAAAACAAAAGGGAGAGCAAATATGAAAAGAATTTTCCCTGAAGGCAATATAAATGCATATGTACAAATGTGTATATGTAGTCATGCAGCCACACAATAGATACAACATAAGAGATGAATTTTGTACATTGGGGCTTACTGAGGGAAGATAGCTCAAGAGGACCTGTCAACCCACATCCAACATGATGCATGTAGCATTGACTGTTATTTATATTCAAGTGACACAGCTTGAGTTCCCTGACTGGTGCAGAGAATAAAATACTGCATCCACATTTACTTAACTATGTTTGTGAAATTGCAGGTGTTTTGCAAGCCTGTAGGTAGATGAAGTCAATAAAATTCATCATTCTGAACCATTATATTCCCTTTAGAACAGTCTTGCTGTATAGATTTCCGTACCTGACAGGTATCATTTTGTGTATTTCACAGAAGGGTTAGCTGATGTAAGCAGGATTGCATAACTTGCTCAGGTCACCTGTCAACTTGGTGATGAGCCAAGGCTTTAAGCTCACGATCTCCTTGAACTCTTGATTTTCAACACACCAGCTTTCAGCAGGAAGCAGAAGATGCCTTATCCAAAAAAAGCCAAGGTGGAAGTTAGGCAGGCCAGTGAAGGCTTTACAAGGCTTTACATCAAAATATGGCCAGTGAAGCAAAGAGAGAAACCTTAGCCTTTGGAAAAACAGTACAGTATATTAAATGACCAGACGTTAATGAATTAAGCATTACTTCTTCAAGTCCCACATCTACAGATACCACAGCTGGGTAGGTTCTTTCTTCTCCTTCACACAACCAATACCTATTTGAGTAACGTAGCCCTGCATTAATTACTGACTACATTTGAATGAGTGTTCTTGCCATGGACTGTGCTTCACCAAGTGCTTTTTTTTTTTTTTGAAGGACTTATAGTTTATTATATTGTGGTGAGATAAGAGGCCAGCTGATGTTAGGGTCCACTGTAGCACTGCACACACATGGAAGTTGAGACTTTTTGGGTAAAATAAAAAGCGACAGCATAGGTAAATATTAATTCCAGCTAAATAAGAGGCTTTACACACCCAATCCATTTTTTAAATAATGAAACTAAAATAATTGTGATATCAAATAAGAATACATCAGCACCATTTTCTTAAATAGAGATGCACAGCGCTTACTGCTGCATTTAAGAACAACAGTACCATATGGGAAAATCTAGTTCAGTCTTCTCAAGATAGCTGAAACTGCTCTGTGCAGTAAGGTGTAGGTGTTTGTAAATTACACAGCTTCTTGAGTCAGTGCCGATCTACATTGCTCCATTCATAATTAGACTTTTGATTGGTACCTATCCAGATCATCTCATTCATAGTATGATTTACAAGCAGGGATGGAGACAGGCAAAGCAGTAATTGAGGGAATACCAGAAGAACTGCCTCACATGGCAGCAGTATTTCCTATGCCTGCTATTGTCATCAACTCCTTAGAGAGTTTTCTTTATGAATACATATTCACTGGCCATCAAATCTGTCCTCTTTGGGGATGGTTCCAGCCCAGTTTAAAATCAGAGTTGCATAACACATCTGTTGCATCTGGAAACTAGCAAGCCTCAAAAATCCATTAAGTGTTTAAGCTGTGCTTGCTTCAAAGACTTCAAGAATATCAAGGGTGTAGACTGCAAATGTCCTGGGATCTACTATTTTCTTAAATATGTGCAACTTTTCAACTCGAGCAAAAGTCACATACGTGTAAGTGAAGACAACTTTAAAGGACATTCCAATAAGCAAAATTCAAATGACTGATGCCAGCTACTCCAAACACTAGAGCAGAACATCATACCCTGGCTATTTCTTTCTCCCCTATACGTAGCATAGAGGGAGACAATACCTGAAAAGTTACCAGGCCTAATCCTGCAAGGCCATGAACTCAAGGGAGCTGAAGGTAATCGACAGCAGCACCAGGCCTTGTGGCTTCACGTGACATGAATTAAGCTGCAGACTATGTCCAATAACAACTACTTGCAGTCTACTTATGTACTTTAAAGGCCAAAGGAAACACTGTGGAGTGTTTTGCGTTCTACACAATATATATTTAAACATCTTTTACCTGGATAATGTTCTTGCCTAAGTTGTTTGGGTTTTTTTGAAGTCTAAAAACCCCCCTCTATTCTACGTGGTACTACAGGGCAAATTGTGTATGTTATATGGGCCTAATGTAACATCAGCTAAACAAATGATTGTTACATGATATTCTTGTCTCCAGTGAAGAAAAGCAGAGCTATAAACTTACAGAAAATTACCTCCCTCTCTTGTGTTTCAAATGAGAAAACTGCTGTTAGTCAAGCAACCTTAGTTGGCAGTTACAAGGTAGCATAGTGAGCTAAAAAAACCCCAGATTTTCACTTGTGTACAGCTAATTTAAACTTGTCAGAGTATAAAAAAGAAAAACAAACAAACAGCAACAGCAAAAAAACACAAACAAAAGCAACAAAACCAAACCAACCAAACAAAAAACCCACCACAAACCAACAGGAGGAGGAGAAGCAGTTGATCGTTATCTCCCTGACCAATACATAAACACTGGACACCTGCTGAGCTGTTCAGGAAAACCAAAGAAAAGCAGTAGTTCCTGAACAAGAAGTGGACACTACAGATGGCTTTGCAAAACTGTAACACTTTCAGAGAAACTTCTGCTTTTACCCCTCCTCTTTGATAGAGCTTCATTGTTCATATGTGTAAACAAGTCTTTCACCTGATTTCTGTCCTTGACAAAGAAACTGTAAGTGGTGATCAACATATCTTCTAAGAAGTTAGAGAAATAGTACATTTGAGAGATTCAGAAGGAAACAAACCAGCCCAGCACCTTTCTAATGAAATAGAAAAATCACCACTCTTAAAACATTGCCAGTTGGAATTCTCCATTCCCCTTAGGTGCTCTCGTTATTTTTAACCTGTACATAACAGCTTTCTAGTCTCTCATTCCCTCTTTCAGTCTATAATCATTTTGAGGCAGCCTTGGCTTTCTGTATTGAAAAACACTTATCATGAGGTTAAGACACATCTAAGTCTTTTCTAACGAGAAAGATATTACTATTTGACACAATCTCTCACAATTTATTTTCACATCTGAAACTAGAAGTCTGCTCTAAAATTGTATGTAAGAAAGAAACACACGTAAAACTTTAAGTTCTTTTTCTATAAAGCGGGAAAAAGCAACAGATTTTTTTAAAAAACAAACCAACGTGGGCTCAACAGGTGTATTAAAACAGGCAATACGTGAAGAGGCTGTGGTCTACACATATAAATAATCACTGCCAAGTTTTGTGAAAGGAAAAGGAAAGGAAGGGGGAAAGGAAGGGGGAAAGGAAGGGGGAAAGGAAGGGGGAAAGGAAGGGGGAAAGGAAGGGGGAAAGGAAGGGGGAAAGGAAGGGGGAAAGGAAGGGGAAAAGGAAGGGGAAAAGGAAGGGGAAAAGGAAGGGGAAAAGGAAGGGGAAAAGGAAAAAAAGTAAGAGAAAAAAGGGAAGAGGAAAAAGGAAAAAAAGGAAAAAAGGAAAAGAGAAAGAAAAAGAAGAGTAAACTAACACTAAAGTACACATAAACAATTCACTTCGCGTTCTACATATAGGTCCTCTATAAAGCCAACTTTATGCAAAACGAAGTCGGAAATTTAGGATTAAAAAGATATAAAACAGATAACGTTGTGCCTCAAAAGACAGTTTCAGCCCAATAAGAACAACTGGAATTCACCGAGTTTAACAGAGAATGGGCAAGAGTAACCTTAAATTTTGACATTTCTAGCCTGTCTAAACTGACATTTTGGCCACAATTCTTCCAACTTAATTCATTCTCAGTACATCATTTGCAGGTCTCAAACACGGCTAGCAAAGAAACAAGAAAATACCATGGTAGCTTCAAATGCGTGAGGAAATGCCCAGTGTTGTTTCAGAGCAGCTTTGAAATACCTTCATTTAAAACCACATCCAATTTACATCTCAGTAAGTCATTATATATGACTACCAGTGCCAGGTTCACAAATATATTTAAAGTAACAAAGTAAGCCATGCATATTAAAGACATTTTAAAGTAACATTTTAGTGAAAAAAAGAAAGGGATTAGTTTTAAACTCCCTTTGTATGCAAACTGGAGAAAAGGAAACTCACAGAAAGACCAAATCCTGTTTACAATAGACATATGAGCAGTATTGCCTACGAGGGGCTCTGAGGCTTCTGACAAGGGCTGTCTGAGGAAGCCTCCCTATGAATAAGCCTGTACCATGAGCCCCATTTTGCAACCACGCAACAAAACAAACACAGAATCCCAAACTAGATTTCGGTTGTGAGCATTTTGCTCTGGCTGTAGAGCAGCAGACTGAAGGAGATAAACTCTCTGCAAAAGCAGCAGCTGCTATCTAACATATGACCATAGTTAATTAATAACTCACATCAAGCCTCAAAAAAATAAAGTCACTTCTTTAAAGGAGGGGTGTTTTCTTGTCCCACTAGGTTGTATTTTCCCGGTCAGCCACTGAAGTCCAAAGTACGGAGCTTTCTCTTACCTGAGCTGATCATACTGTGCATTCTTTGCTGAGCCAAGAGCTGTTCACGTCCAGAAACCCCATCTGAGGAAAAACACGATTCACTCTCGTAAATTGTCTGCAGCATATTCCAACTGGTCTGCACTTCAGCTACACGAGAGATTCATCACTGCACTTGCACAGGGGCGTCCAGCAAGACCCTCTGCGGTCCTACCTCCTCCAGCAAGGGTTGTAAGATAATACGCTTCAGCAATTAGCAATGTTTAAGCTTTTGCACAAGTATCTATCGGGAGATGGGAAAACCCCCCAAATCGCCTCTGGGCAGCCCCCGCCTGCCGGAAGGGACCCGTGAGCGCGCAGGGGGCTGCGCGCCGCCGAGTTGGAGCAGTTGCGTTCGGGCAGCCAACGGCAGGTGGAAGAAGAAATGAAGAAATATCTCTGTGCTTCGGGCTTTCTGGCGGGGCGGGGGGGGAACACAGTCTCTTACAACCCACCAAACCAAATAAGCCCCCTTTGCAGGGACCAGGAGGCCCCGAGGGTTTAGTGTGAATTGCCCCAGCTCGGAGCAGCGTTGCTGTCCCCGCTGCTCTCCCTGCCCGCTCTCCCTCGGCCAGCGGCCGCAGAAGTTGGCGGGAGCAGCAGCGACAGCTCATTTGCATTTGAATCGACACCCGCGTGGCCCAGCAGCGGCAGAAATAGAACAATGGCCGGCCTGAGCCAAAAATAGGTCAAGCATGGCCGGGTGATTGGAGCCTGCATTAATGCGTTTAAAAATACCACAGCAAATACAGCTGTCCAGTCTCTGTCTTGCAAACCACCAGCCATCCTCCCTCTGCCACTCGGCCTCGAGCACAATTAACCCCTTCTCCCTACCCAGCCCGTTTCGGTGGGGAGAAACCAGGAAGCGAGGAAGGCAAGCAGGGAGCGCATTAGAAACACTCCTCGCCCGGGACTTGCGCCCCAATCCCTCCTTTCCCTCCCCCAGGGAGTATTTTGTGAAAAGCGAGCAAAAACGCCACAGCCTCTGCATCGGTCCTAAAATAACACTGGGAGGTTTTGCTGGCGATGTGGTTTCTGCCTCGCCCACACGCAGCCATCCTGCCGTTCTATTTTTGCTGTCTGTTTCTCTGGCTACGCCGCAGTTGGCTTTGGTGGAGGAGCCGGGCTGCTGCCTGCTCCCGGCAGGACCTGCAGCTGCCTCGGGAGAGATTTCTGAAGCTAATCGGGTTGAGGGAGAGCAGAAGGTGGGGGCAGATGCTAATGAGGGACTGGGTTTTGTGCGTGCAGTTATAAGCAGCCTTTCCCTATTTAGCATGCTTGATATAATTCTTATAGCAAGTCACCAGTTACAGCACAGCACGTTAGACATGCTTACCGACAATGCACTATTCGGTTGACTTGCTAAAATTTGGAGAGGGGCTGAGCAGCTCATAATTATTTTTAGAAGCATTAGGCAACTTGCACGGCGTCTTTCTCAGTTTTACAAGATGATGTGCTTTCAGCAGAGCAGTGTTTGATGGCATCCCAGACAACACCACCATGCTTCTCTGTGTCATGGCAGGTTTCATGTATGCTACATGAAGTTTATTTTTTAAAATGATACATCAGAAGTTGCGCTTCTTGTTTGCTGATTAACACACATACACGTAGATACGTTTCATTTCACCATTACAGATGAAACTTCTCTGGGTCCTGCTCTGCCTTATAGCACTTGTTACACATGGGACCAAAGCTTGTCACTACCTACAGCACCCTGAACACTCACCTACCAAAGCTATGCATCCCCTTCCATGTCCCTGCTCTAGAGGAGCATCAATGGGTGCTGGGACATGGTTCCTCACCAGAATGAAGAAGCCAGTGCAGAGGTTCACCTTGGGGATTCCCAGAAATCCACCAAATCCCATACTCTCTCCAGCACCTTTTGCCAGTGAAGCTGCAAGATTCTGCCCAGTACTTGAGCCTCATTTCTGTCTGTTGGCTGAGGATGGGCTGTCCGCCCATCAACTAATATGATAGATTGTAGCCAAGTACTACAACTTGTTTCTTTTTCAAACTTCTCATTATTGTGTTACTGGAGAAAAGATTCACATTAACAAAGTAGTGTGACACTTCTGTGACGTTTGGCTAGTCCATGGCACCTGAGAGGTCCGCAGCTCAAGTCTCCTCCACATGCAAAACACCTTCGCAAATGACCTGATCCTGCTAAGAGTTGAGATCTGTCCCCGAGACAGAGACCGCAGCAGCTGACAGTGAGGTTTTCCCTGCAGGATCCTCAAGTTAGCACCTATTACTGCTACGCACCCCTCTCTCCTTGCCTTCTCTCTTCCCTACCCCCAAGTTTCCTGGGAGCACTACCCCAGGGGAGGGGGAAAGCTCTGCAGACAGTGTACTCCCAGCTCTGCAAAGGGGCAAGGACAGCCACCAGCAAGGTGCAACACAGGGGATGAACATCACACATACCATCGCACTACTGACAGCTGACAATTTGGTATCGTTGAACATTATTCTTTTGAAAATAAAAATACCCAAATGTTTTTGGGGAAAGAGGTGGCACTTTGATGGTACAGGGCAGAAGACATTTAACACAACTGCAAGGGGGATCACCAGAAGAAACAGAAATCTTCTCTAAGGCAGAAAAAGCTTTTTACAGACAGAAGTAAATAAAAAAGTGGAATTGCCTATGCCCTTGAGCCAACCAGACCATGACTCCGTTTAGTGATTCAGCACCTCAAAATAATCAAGTCTAGTATTACAGGGGAACACTGGAAGGAATAATTTAGAAACACATCAGAATATGGAAAATGATGGAGTGTGGGATCCTGGTATTAGGTACTCATACATGTTTATAACTTCTTACATGTGCAGCTGCATTTTTAAAGATAGCATTCACAGCTCTGACTTCAAATACTTTAGTAACTAAATAAAAGCAAATTATTTTCAAGAGTAGAAAATGTACATTCAGATATTTAGCTGCAAGCGTTCTTAATTTTGGCATACGTATTTTAAACTGACAGACATGTAAAATATCCTATGCTAGTTAATTCACAGACGATAATAACTACAGCATTGTGCTTTGTATTTTAGAAGATATATAAAAATTATATAAAAAATATTTTACTTATGAAGTCAGTCAACCCAAAAGTAGGGCTTTTACAACCTGAATTCTTCTGACTTGCTTCAATGTATTATGGGCCTATGTTGGTACATGCTTAGCTTTAAAACACGACTGTAAATCCATCTCTTTTCAACATAATAGTTAAGCACATGCTCAAATTCTATTGATCGCATCAGAATTTAAGCACACAGTTAAACACTTTGCTGAGTCAGCCCAGCCTTTAACTGCATGATCACATGAGTTTAAATAGCTCCTTTAGAGTCCCACAGGGGAAGGATAAAGGGTTCAAGCCTGAAGAAAATCTGGTTTTTATTTTTAACGCTATGGCTGTTACAAGGTGACATTTTCATACAGGAACACGAGTTTTTTTGTTCTCTTTTTTCAAATGCATTTCCTAAACTTTGAGAACTTTAATGGTAACTGGAGGTAAGAGTAAACTGTTGACATGATTTAGCACTGTTGAGGTGACTTTAAATGCAATCAGCAACTTTATAGAAAATGTAAGGCATGCTAGTGGCACTAAGATCTCATAACAGGAGTTTCACAATGTCTTTCTTTTATTTGCCTTCTGAGTTGCTAAAAACAAATAAATATAAGGAAATTAAATCTGGAAACTGCATCACTGCAACATTTAGACTGAGAAATTAAGCACTCAAATTACAAAAGGCTAAGATTTCTACTGCATTGTTAGCTCTGCAACATTATAAAGTAGCGCTTTTCTTACTTTCCTTGTTAAGTACAAAGAGTGTATTACTGTTCAGTTTTAGCATATCCCATTTCTCACTCACGTTATTCTGGAGCATAGCCTTCATTAATATTCATGGCTTAGTTTCAATTTTTGCTGTTTTCTTACTTGTAAATGAATTCTCGCATAGATTCTTCTGCCATGTTGCTGAACTGTATCATAAATATTACAAACAAAACTAAATAAAGAGATGTTTTCTAGCTTCTAGTTGTATGTTTAAATTAGGATACTGCAGTATTACAGGTGTCCCATTCAACCTGCTCTCAGACCCTTTTTCACTTGGCAAGTATTCTGTGAAGAAGCATCAAGTAATAACACACATCGATATCCAACAGTGCATAAACAGTGGGAGCTAAATTGCAGTTGTATGGGTGACATTGAATCTGGCCTATTTCAGTACTCAAGTTTCAAGTTCTAATCTTTGAAGCCTGAAGAGCTCCTAACTATTTTTTGTATATCTAATCACCAGGATTAAAAAAAAAGAAAAAAAAAAAAAACACTATTGTATAGAACAGATGTTTCTGTAGCCACAGTTCATTAGATACCATTAGTACCATGTGAAACCCAAACATCCAGCATAAATTACTACAGTTTATGGCAGAGGATTAACTAGGTTAACGGACAGCAGAAGACTATTACCACAAAGAAGCAGATGGTTTGGGAGCAGAAAGAAATCAGGGAAGATGCTCAAGCAGTCTGGTTCTGCTCCCTCCTGGAACTAAGGGAGCGCATTCCAAACTCCTGGGGGAGTAAAAATGGATCACTTAATCCACGTGCTCTGCTTGGAAACACATAACGAGGGAATATCTCTGATTAGTTTTGTGTGTAGCAAGCCTTTGGCATTGCCTGTGCAGGAACACACTTTGCCGCTTCTTTGCAGTGCTGTGAAACCACGCGATGGGCATTTTTCAACTGAGGAGAAAACTGTGATTCTAAATGTGTGTAAGTTCAATTCGAGCTTCAAAGGAATTTTCTGGGAGAAAGAAAGGCGTATCTGTAGCTTTAGGGGATTTTGCAACAAACAATGGGAGAATAAAACTTTACAAAGTTTTGAGGATAAGGAGCACTACACTACACTACATAAATGTAGGGGTCTCTACTATCTCTCATATAACAATACAGAGAGCTTGGGATCACTTTCATGCAAATCAGCTCAGGGTCTTTGGAACTAGCAGATGACTTATCATTTTTTTCTCCTCTTAAAATATGCCTTTCTATAATAAATGGGCCCACTAGAAATTAAGTCCTAGATTCAGGACAACACCTCAACAACACATTCTAGACTATAAGCACGAGGCTTAAGTTAAGCATATGCTTAGAGGTTTCACGAATTCAAAGGTACTTTCCTGAATCACAAAGTTCACATCATTTAAAAAAACACAAAGACCTATAAAATAAATAAATAAATAATATTTAATTTAGGAAATACACACACAGTTCAGTTATTCTGCTGACACAGCTATTTACCAGGTTGGAACTAAAATCTCCATCTTTTGCAGCAAGGCTGAGATAAATTGCATGCAAACCATTTAAGCCATGTAGTCAAAAGCCTTCAGATATTGGCAAATAAATGCTTCAGACCAGTAAAGCACTTTGCTTCTTTTTATGCCATCAATGAGGCAACGAGAGATACGAACAATATGAGATTTACCGAGTTTTCCACGTTGATGCCCGTCTTTCTTAGACAAGACAGCAGCGCGTATGTGCACTGCGTCTGCCATGTCTGGCTGCACCAGACACACCTGGCTGGACACACATGAAGGAACCCTAGAGCACATAACCTACGACAGCTTGTAATACATTACCTATGACAGCTTGCAATACGTTCTGTGTACCTGAGGCATTTCATGCTTGTTGCACATCTACTGAGCAGATAATCTGCACCACACAGCATTTTGCACAGGGCTTCCTGATGCTGCATAGTCCAGCAGGTCAGATCAACTGACCTGGACACTGAGAGTTCCTGGATGACAGATTACTAAGTCCTTATGGCTGGAGAACCAAGAGGAACACCATATCTAGCTTGTAATATATGCCTGAACTTAAGTGCTTTTTTGAATTTAAGCCAAGAAATTTAGGCCATGCTTGCTGTCTGGAGAACCACATTGTGAAAACCAATGGCTATGCAAAGGATTCAGGATCACAGCAGACGACAGACATCTAAATATAAGCTCCTAGGATTACACCAGGACCAAAAGGGCTAATAAAACCCTTGGATCTATAAACAAGGTTATATTAAGTAACAGTAATGAGGTGATATGCATATACCAAACAGAATATTCTTGGGATACTGTAACATGTTCTGGTATAGATACCTGAAAAAGAATGCAGAAAAAACTGAGGATGGATAGACATGCCACAAGAACAAAACAAGTTTGGAAAAACATTGGAAACTGGAAACTCAAAGACCTGAGATACTAAATTTAGTGAAGAAGTTCAGGGGTCACTTGGCACTGTCTGTATATACACAGGACAAGATGTCCAGAAGGGTAGTAAAATGCTCTTTATTTTAAGAAACAACGCTTTAGGAAAAATTCATCTATTAGAAAACTCAAGTCCTAAGTGGGGACGGATTTTCAACATGCTTTAACCACTGCAGCAACTTATAAGTGAGCTTCAGATCAATAGCAGCCATGTCTCTGGAAGGAATTCTCTAATACTTCCGTAGCACAAACTTAGTTTAGGTTTTGCTGTAGGACTCCAAGTTACACAGGTCAGACCTGGCTACCTTCAAAGCCACTAAGAACCAGTAAGAATTGCTGCTTAACTTACAGGAATAATAAGAACTAAATAGAATATTTTTTCCTACATCAGAAATCATTTTCCTCTTTTAAACAACACTCTCCTGAAAAGCAGAAGTGTGGGTTTTTGTTTTGTTTTCCTATCTACATTTATTTTCCCATGTTTATAATTCTTACAAAAGTAGGACAATGGAGTGTACCCTAAAAAACTTGGAAAGTAGAAGTCTCTGTGGAAAAACAAAAAACAAAAACAACAAAACAACAACAAAACAAACAAACAAAAACACACACAAAAACAGCAAAATATGTAAATGTGTTTACTTTGTTTTGCTATTCAAAGCTGCCCTTTTAAGTCAAAGAATTAGATCTCAAAAGTAGTCTTTCTAAATTCAGGCTTGGATTCATGGAGAGCTGAGGTGACTTTTACATAACATGATACAACCACACTACAAAGATACCTATGTGGTTTGGGACAACAATTTCTCTATTAAATTTTGAAGCAAGTGAGAGTTTTTCCTAAGTATCAAATTGATGTAGCTAGAGAACTGCCACCTTCCAGCCACTGGAAGCTTAGCCAAGAAAACATATTTTATGTCAAGCACGAAAAAGATCCTTCTTTAATGTGCAGGCCAAGGAAAGGGCCTGAGACGCCAGGCCAGGCACTGGGCCGTGGGCACCATCTCCTTCCTGCCCAGCTCCTCCAGCCCTCACCGGGGAGCGTTCAGGCAGATGGAGATGGAGCGTTATATGCCCAAACATGCCTCTGGGAGCAGTAACAAATTGACCGCTACTGTGCTATGAAAAGGTCACATCTCATGCCGGTCAATAATGCTGTTATGAAATGACACGAAACCCTCCGGGTTAGGTGGACCAGGACAGCACTGAAGTTCAGTACCAGTCTTCTCCATTTTTTATTTTCTCTTTTTCAAAATGTTACAGCGAACCTAGATCTACTTTTCATCTAACTGTTTTCCTTGTCTTGAACTCCGATAAGGAACAAATCTGCAAACCAAAATGTTATTGATACACTAGCTTGGGAGCTTTTACTGTGTCAGTCAATTTGAGGCAAAGCTAGAAGGATGAAATTGTGACTTCAATGGGTGAACTCTAATTGTTTTGCCTGACTTTAGTAGAATCAGGATTTCCTCTGAAGAGCAATATGATCTTAATTTTCCTTGTGGAAGCAACATATTTATAGACTGCAAAAGAGAAAATAATTTAAAGAACAATTTAAATTGAAAGAAAGGTTTCATAATTCAGAAAGGAAAATTACAACACATTTCAACTTAATATAATGTCTCCCTTTAGCTAAGTAAGTCACCATGATAATCGTAATGCAGCTATTTACTGTAACTGAAAATACAGTTGTAATACGCTATGATAGTGTCAAAATGTGCGACAAACTTGACTTTTGTAAATACAGGTACTGAACCGGTATTCCTAAGGTCACAATCAGACCCAAGAAGGTTTTTATCCACACTTCAAACTCATTTAGCCAAATCCTGCAACCTTCAGTTCTCTGGGCAGTGTGTCCGAAGGGAAGGGATGAAAAAGGAGAGGGAGGGTACAGCACGTGCCCAGCCAAGTCATCACTCAGCAGGCAGATGTGGGCAGCTGCTGCAGCTGCTGCTTCCACAGGTTCCTCATCTGCCCCATCTCTGGCTGTTGGTAGGATCATGCAACTTCTCAGGCTCTCCAGGACACAGGGGCAAGGTTGGACCCAAGCTCCATAGTTTTCTGGAAGAGGAACTGTTCACAAATGAGCCATCAAGTTGTTCTGAGCTTCAAATTGCTGTGCAATGGCTAAAAAAAGTGCACAGGCAGAACTGATAATTTGCATTAAAAACATGGGGAACTAGGACAAGCGTACACTGAATTCATGTTCAGACAACACTCCTAATCAACTCTAATCAGGTGTATTTATATCAATGCAAAGAGTCTGGGGGGAAAGATCTTATATTCACTTCAATCCAAAATGCTGCTGTGAAAGGGCAGTCCAAAAATGAATTTATAACTGAAAAGTAACTCTCAAATCCTGGGATCCTAATGCCACAAGCAAAGACGACAGATTATTTTAGATGAGCTTAAGCTCCTGAGCGGTCCAAATGTAGGATCAAAGTTGAGCTCATGGCCTGTTCTAAAAATAGCATTGCTCTATGGCACTCAGCTACGCACTTCATATTCTGTCGATCGGCAGATGAGAGAACAGGACAGCAGGATAGGTGATAATGGGAGGAAAAACAGAACTTCTCAGTCAACAAATCAGAGATTCTAAGCCATCACAACTGAGGTCTCAAGTAAGCCAACAGTCGTGGATGGACTGGCCTCTGTGTACTGTAATTGCACTTCATTTCCAGCCCCTTCCCCCACTTGTTAAAACAGTTGTCAATGAAATAAACTGCTAAGAACATTTCCTTGAGGTTTGGAATATAGTTTTCTTAATTTTAAATCTGAAATTAATGCAACTGAGTGTTATCTTTAGTCTATGAAAAATTGAATGTGTTTTCAGCAGTCCACAAAATAACTCTGTACACAGGCTAAGTGGCAGATTTGCCTAAAAGTAACCAGAGACAAAAGCTGGACTGTTCAAGGCAGCAGGTTTCACCTGTGGACTGTGCCCACAGGAATGAATAAAGAAATCACAATCTAGATTATTTTAAACCTTAATTGCATTCTCCATCTCCTCTCCTTATCTCTGCCAGAATTCCAGCTTAAAAGGAAAGTTAACAAGGTGGAGACAGAAAACTTGGACAACTAAAAAGTGCACATATGGTTCACAAATGGTTTATTTGCCATCTTTCTATGTTTCACAAGACAAAGGAAGACAACTAAAGCCATGAGTCTGGTTTTGTGTTATCTGATAAAGGGGTGCAGCAAATTTGGGCACCACCTTAACTAAAAATAGATACACTGTGATAATAAGGCTGAAAAGACTCCGCACAAGTAAAATACCAGTGTGATGAAACAGGCTTAAGGTCAGGCTTTATTTTTTCTTTTTAATTGCCAGTAAGAATGCTTCTAAAAATAGCATCCTCATGCTTTACAATATTAATTTTCTTCACATTCTAAACAAATACTTTTCTCCATTTTCAGACTATACACAAATGCTCCTTACATTTAAGGAGCAACTTAGCTGAAGTAACAGAGCAGAGCTCATTTATTAAGACAACTTCAAAGAAAATCCTACTGTAAGCTATCTAATCACAGCATTCTCTTTCTATCAGTATTTATAGGCATACAGAGTGTATTTCTCTTAGAGACTTTATACATGTAAGTCTTGTGTGTGTGTATAAAAATACAAACAGATCAACAATGTACCTTCAGCTATTGATGTTACACGCTGCAATTGAAATACTTAAGTACACATACACTGATGTAAACAAAAAATTAAAGCTGAAAGGTACATAAGCGAGTGTCTAGCTTAAAACATGTGACGATCGAGTATTTTATCGACTTGGGGCATAAATCATTACCTTCACTTTTGTTCATTTAGTGTCCTCTCAGATGCAGCAGAAAGCCTCCAGCAATTCAGAGAGGCAGTATTCTATCCTGGGACCCATCAGAAAATGAATGAGCTGAGAAGCTGAGCAACTAACTATATTTGCAAGGGGAAATCTCCAAGGCATACCTACCAACAAGAATTTCAGGCTCAAAATACACTAGGATGGTTGCCAACAGAAATATTTCATCAGTCAGTCTTTTACAGTACTGTGGCTCCCATCTCATTTTTTGTCAAGTTGTTTAGCACTGCAGAAAACAGGAACCAACAAGTTTGGTACCTGCCTTCATTTCTCACACTCTCTTTTTCTGGTACTCAGCTCTTTTGTGATCCTTTGTCTTCCCATCCAAATACCGTAAGCTTGTCACAGGATGCTAAAGGGGCTTGTGTGTCCTGTTGCGGTGGGAGGAGAGAAAGAAGGCATTGGAGATGGTCACTAGACCCTTAGCAGTGACATTTTCCCTACCAAGTGACTTGCAGCTGTAGAGGACAGGACTGCACAACCTTGGTAACTCCTTCAGGCGTCACTTCCCAAGTGGCATTGTGAAACACTGTGTTTCTTGACAGGGCATGAACCAGAGGGCAGCCATTTCTCCAGCACAAATGCTGGAGACAAACGTGTGTCCTAAGTAAGACTGTGTCCTAAAGAAGACCATGTGTACTGAACAACTCACTTATGGAAAATCTAAATCAAACCAGCTACTGCAGCAGTCTTAGCACCGTTGCATTGCAGATCAGTAGAATGATGTTTGTCAGGGTGGAATTAAGGGGCTTTGCTGGCAACACCGTGTTAAGGAGCAACCAAATGCTCCCACTCCTCTTCTGTCCTTGTCCAGCATGGCAAGGTTCTACTCCATTCATTCTAAAGGGAACTAGATGAGTTTTCCAGTGCAGCTCAAAAATCACAAGGAACAAAAGCAAGATGCCAAAAGCACAAGAAAGAAAAGCAAGAAAATTTATCATCCCCAGGTCCTCTGCCGCATCAAACCACAAGCACAGTGATGGAGTTCAAAGTACTCCTGACAGTGTTTATGCTACTCCAGAACTCTGTTCACCAGTGGCATGACAGGGATTCAAGAGAACTTTTATATTGGAGATCGATAAATCACAGAACATCCAAACAGCCAAGCCAATAGACATAATCAACATACTTAACTACCCAAACTAGCCAATATCATCTAAAGATATGCACAAAATCAACAGCAGATGTACTTCGAACAGCAAGGGAAGAAAGAAAAGAAAAAAAAAAAAAAAAAGTCTTAGAATTCTATAAATAAAGTTTTTTTTAAAAAAACTCAGGTTTCTAACAATTTGTAGTCATGATGGTATAGATCTAAATTGTATAATTTAAATAAACAATTAAGGTCTGCTTTGAAAAGGAGAACAGTATTCTTCAATCAATTTCTATACAGTACAAACCACATTTTCTGATGCAGAAAATGGAATATTGGGTTAAGTAACTTCTACAAAGACTTTGGCTGATGCCTTTTTGTAAAACTTCAGACTAAATTCAGGCTACCTTAAGGCTTAGGCTAACAAACAGATTTTGTTTCCTCCACATCTTTCAACGCTCATGTGCAAAACTCCCCCAGCAGTGTGTAATTTTCCTGTCCTAGAGGAGGCAGCAATCGGAGTGTGCCATTTGTGCACTGAAAGGGCAAAGGGACATTCCCAACTCTGCTGGCGTCATGGGCAAGGCTGGTAAACAATCCATATCATTTGGCCACCCCATTTGATAAGCTTTATATTTATTTTTATCGTCTGTTCAAGAGAAAAAAGACACACAGTGAGGCTCGTTATATGTTATTCTGCTTGACACAGAGACTTGAAGAGAACTAATTCCGCCTGTGGTTACAATTAATAATATAGTTTTCACATTTTCATTTTAGAGAGAAGATACAATAATATCCTATCCAACTGAAAGAGGACTGAATCCTTGTCACCTTGGAAAGTACAGTGTCATTACTTGATTTCACATGGAACAGAGTAAACCAGCCTGAGCATGTCTCATGCCATTCACTGTCATGTGAAGCCAATAATCTGACTTGCATGGATGGCCCGTTCCCATATTTGACAAGTTAACATTGGTCCCTTTACCTGAAGCAATGTAATTCTTCACTGGCAGAAAGCGAGACCTGCAGCAGTCTCCATCTGGCAGTACCAAGAAGGAAATTTGCATTTCATTCACATAGAAAAGGAAATACCTGCTAGATACATACAGAACTCTAGTGGACTTCTTCTGTTGCTTTGTTGTTTTATTTTTCCTGCTTATAGCTTTCTACTTTTCTTATGGTAACACTAAGAAAGATCAAGTGAAGTTTCTAACACCTATGTATTCATGATATATTTCTTAAAAGTGCCTATAAGGGACTCAGGATTTAGCACTCTTGAGTTGAAGCCATTGATCACAGATTTCCAGTGATGCAAGACCCTATAACACTCTGTGTTCCAGGTCCCCATCTGTCAAATGGGAATAAACAGCAGTATATTTCACATTACTGTTTAGAGGACAAGTATTTTAAGTGTGCTCAGATATCGTGGAAGTGGAGAACATAAACTTTAAGGCCAAAATACTTTTGCCAAACCACTTCTACAGCACACAGTTAGGAAATGGTAATCTGTGTCCTTCCACAGGTAACTGCCAAGGCTCTGATTACTGCTCCTGACTGTCAACGCTTTTTAAAGCCCACATTACTTCAAATAGATGATTATTACCAAAATAAAATGGCATGTGATTTCCCCAAGCCACAAAAGTAGCTGGTTTTCCTTCAGAAACTCAGAGACAAGCACAAAAGTGCTTGCTTTCACATTTCAAAAGCTTTTTGTTTTTACCTGTATTCCCTTAACTTGTCCTTCCCTTTAGAACATTTTGTATAGTTCTGTAAACACAACGTTGCCACTTGCAAAATAAATGCAGCTAAAAAAAAATGTTCCCTCTGTCTCTCTGCAGGTTCCCAGGCTTACAACTTAGAGACATTTCCATTCACAAGGGGAAAGAAGGCGGCTTAACAACAGTTGTGGCACCAACTGAATCTTACTCATGTAGACACTAAATGCTTTATGTTAAAGAATTGTCTACTGTAGCTGAAGAAAGCGGATTAAAAAGATCCTAAAAAACAAACACTTGCCTTTGGGCAAACATTTGTGTCTTTGAATCTGTTGTACATTGATGAATTAATGAGATTAACTGAAGGACTTTTTTCTCCATTCAGCTGAACCCATGGTCATACACACCTGCTCCCTTTATTTCATCTCCAGCACAGACCTGGCACAGTCAGTTGGTTTTCAGTCTATTTTTGGCATGAGGATATTTCAACAATGATTGACCATGACTGATAAACTGCTTCTGCTCTACTCAAAATTAAACTAGCCAGTACTCTATATACCCTACCCATGAGTCTGGAAACCTCACTTGCATATACAGGTAAATGTTGCCTAGGATCTTCCTTTTTATACTGACCAGAAGAACAGTCTTTGTATTGTTGTGAGGCCTGTGTTTATAAATGTAATCCCTTCCTTCTACATTTACTATTCCCACCACAAAGGATGGTGTTTTCACAGAGAAAATTAGTAACTGATGACCATTTTTTCTACATCTCTCCTCTCTTCAGTTATTGCAGACATACAACTGTCTGTCCCACTCTCCTCCTTTAACTCAGCTCTCAGTCACTACTGAAATGTTGACTCCATTCATGCTTCACATACTATAATCTCAAACAAAACACACTTCTGAGGTTTCTCCCATGCTCTTGTTTGTGAAGAAATCTCCAAATACCTGGCTGTTATTCCATGAGCTGGCTTAAAACTCTCCTCCTCAGGTCAACGCAAGGAATTGAGCTCCTTTGCTCAGAAAACCACTGACATTACCAGGCAACATTCTTTTCCTTCATATCTGGATAGGTATGGAGATTATACATACAGCCAGGATATTTCCATCCAGGCTGAAATAATTATTTGCTAGGGGCCTCTTTTTTGTAATGATGAACATTAAGTGTCTCCCTCCACCAGGTAAAAGAAGAGGTTGTGGCTTCATACTGTAATTGTATGAATT
This sequence comes from Nesoenas mayeri, assembly GCF_963082525.1. NCBI lineage: Eukaryota > Metazoa > Chordata > Aves > Columbiformes > Columbidae > Nesoenas > Nesoenas mayeri. The sequence continues at coordinate 132,167,747 of NC_137543.1, forward strand.
ATAATACTAATTATATATTATAATATTTTATAAAGTTATATATTAAATAGATTTTATTTATCAGTTTATATTATAAGTAATAATATAATATTGTAAAATATGTGTTATTTTATAATATTATAATAATACTTTCCTGTTCTTCCAGGGGCTTGGAGACCCTCCACTGACTCGCTGCCTGCCTGCTTCTGCAAGAAAAGCTCTTCCACTGACCTGCTACCAGCTACGGAAACATCCCACAATTATTAGAAGTCATATTTATTCCAAACCCATTAATTTGGACTTGATTTCACAGGTTTTAACTGCCACAAACTCTGGTGAATGTTGAAGCCTAAAAGCAGATGCAAAGCACTCCTCAAAGAACAGCTCATATCAAACATTTATCAGGTCTCACATTATTTTTGTGCATAAATAAATGCCCCTCTCTTTTACTGTTTTGTCTCCTGTATTTGCTTTCTATAATTTCTACAAAGAGTGCTCCATAATGTCCCCTCCCAGAAGCTTCTGATCACTAATTCTCTGTTTTAATCTTCTTCTGTCTATATTTATCACTATAGTTCGCAACTTAGTATCTTCTCTTTGATCCTTTCACAGACATTGTATCCTGCAATTTCTTTATTCTTATTCACAGCCCACACATTCTTCATCAAATACAATTCAGAATGTATTCCTTACCACTTGTTTTCTTATTGTACTTGCATACTTTCATCTTCAGTCTACAGAGATACTGCAGAAATGTTTTCTCAACTACTGAATTTCTTCCTTTCAGCCCTGAAATTTGAAGAAAACTTCGAACACAGCCAATTTTGTCATGTCCCATTCATTTTTTTGGACAGGACAATGGTGCTATTGCATTCAGAAATCATCTAACATTGTGTTTTAAGTGTTGGTGCTGCTAACATTGTGTCTCTTTCCTCCTTGAAACGTCTAGTTCTTGAAAAGACAACAAAAGGGGAGAGACCTCTCCTGTTTTGCATCCATTCAAATAACAAGCAACTCTTGACTACAGCACTTTCAGGTTATAAACTGGTACAATACCAAAGGATAGACAACTGAAAGTGGAAGTATCCAAAAAGTATAAGTTTCTTTGATCATAAAGACTCATCACATCAAATCTGACATAAGGACACTGACAACATACTATGAGGTTTGTATACTTCATATTCATCATTTGTAATTATCTCTCCAAAGCCAGATTTATCCTTTATTATATGGGGAAAAGAGAGGTATAAAGCCCTGGGTGTGGTCAACAGAAAACAAAGGGAGGCTTTTTATTCATGATATAAAAGACTGTTTTCCCACAGTGCACAGAAAGGTAGTTGCATCCTGAATAGAAATGGAGGACGAGTGGGAAGGTGGTTGCAGAAGAGGGACAGTTACTATGCAACTTTGAAGCTGTCTAGAAAAGCAAACACAGAAAAGGGTCAGTTTGGGAAAAACACAGTTTGTGAGTCTGAGACTGACCAAGATGCAGTCACTTAAAAGCATATGTTCAACATCACCAAATATGATGAGCATGCAAAGCTTTTATTTTTTTTTTTTTTTTAATAGATGTCCACATTTCAAGTATTTATTCAGCTCTCTATGAATTCTTTCCTATGCCTGGCTTAAAGCACGCTCAAGGCAGGCAAGTAAACCTACCATACAGTAACACCATTCATTTAGCCAGTTCAGTATATCTGCTGCCTATCACCAGGACAGCAACTGCAGACTCCTAACCACCGTTTCGCTCTTCCTCCCTTTCCCCTCAGTCTGCATCACGCTGTGCTGACCACATATGTTTCACTCACGTGTGCCCTGCCTTGACAGCCTTATGTGCTAAATCTGATAGGGATCTACTAACTCCTTACATTTTCATTTCAAAAGTGTGTTATTATGGGAGAGGCACTTGGTGTTTTTTTACTTTAGGACCAACGCACACAGATGGTGCTACAGAAACAATAGGAGACTTTATTCCAAAGTACCTTACAGACTTGCAGTTACGTAAAACTCAACGGAGCTCACAAAATTCATCATCTAAGTACCTGCAAGACTGCCATCAGGCCTCCTTTGTCAGTTGAATATTGATAAATATCATCAAACATTATGCCAGAGGTACTCAAAAACAAGACGTAACAGCAGCACACAAATTACATATATATATATATATATATATAAAAAGCTCATCTGAGTGACTCAGTCTGTTTTCCTGGTAAAACAAACTTTCTAGAAGTACCAATAACAAAAGGGATTGAGGTCTACCATTCTACCAAAACATTCAACCCTAGTGTTTACAGGTGTCTTATACTAAGTAAAAAATAGCAAAGAAATTACTAGGTTATATTAAAAGAAGAGCTTAAAATAACCATTGTGAGCTAATGTTAAAGGTATGCAACGAACTAGGTTAGGTCACACCTACAACAATATTATTGCCTTCAGCTCTGAGATCTCCTTTAGAAGCTTTACAAATACACTGGTAGAGAAGTTGAGAAAAGCATCAGCAGTAAACATTGCATCAAGCCAGCGGTTTCACTCTTCTCCATATTTGATAAATATTAATAAATATTATGTCAATTTTCCACTCCGTCCTTATTTTAAGAAAATCCTGACAGTTCAGTTCAAAACATTCTTGGATCACATGGTATTTTCTTATTTATAGGAGAGTGAGAAGACAGTCACCCAGCAAAATCAACTTGAGATTTCTTCATTTTTGTTGCGCTTATATTAAATACACGGCTAAAGGTATGACTGCTGACCTAACCCCTTCCTCACAAACATGGTCACATCATGTCACAAAAGATGGTGTCACATCTAAAATTAGAAACAAATCTCAACTGTGATGATTTTAGCACTGAGCCTAACCTTGAGAAATTCTGAGCGCCTTCCAAGAGGTACAGGAAAACCGATTCAAGGGTTCTCAGCAACATCCAGATTTTGATTGCAGAATGACAACTCAAAAGACAACAGTCAAACAGGAGGGGGGGGTGGAAAAAATAAAATGTCAAGTATCAGAGCTTTCCCAAGGTGAAGATGCAAATTCTTCAGAGTATGTCCCTGTGCCTCACCTGCAGTCTGCCTGGAAGGATAAAGACTTTACTTCACATCGGTGCAATCCATAGGAAATTGTCTGCTGTCACCTACAACTGATAAGCTCCAAAAACAGAGCAAAATTTATCTCAAAGGGAAAAACTGATTGATTAGGGGGGGAGGGGGAATCATTAAAAAGAAAGGGAAAAAAAAAGTTGTTTACTTCCTTTGAAAACAAATTAAAATTCCCATATCACTTATGTATTGAACATATATTTCATTACTATGTTTTTGTTTTCCCACCTGATGATAAAGGTTGACAGTGCAATTGTTAGCAGAATTACAGCTTCAATAAAAATCTGACATCATAAACAGTTCAGTTATAAATAAAAAAAAACAGTGCATTGTCTAGTACTATTTCAAAAGCTTATCAAAACCTCTAAAACCCAGTTTCATTGTACTAAATTAAGTGTTGCAGCTTGGCAATTTATTATCACAAGTAATTGGAAAACCTACATAAGCCTGGTTTTACCATGCTATGACATGTCAAAATCCCACAAAGGACTCGATGGGTAAAGTATGCAACTGGGTAGAAACAGTCATTTTTCAGGTACAATCACCTTCTTACTACAAGAAAGTATAAGAAAAATTATGTAAAATGCTCCTTTGTTTTGTGAAATAAATATATTCCTAAACATATATTATTTTCTTAAAATTATATTCATAATTTTCTGCAGTATTGTCTCAAGACATAGAGAAACACCAACATCTACATCAGTGTCTTGGAAAACAGTTTTTATTATTTGGCAGAGAATTAGCACTGAACTTATGATCTCAATCTTTATATCTCTGCTATAATCAGTTATTTATGCAATATAAAATTAACCCGATGAGTATATTATACTTTTCTGACCTAACAGATTTTTATTTTCTTTCCTGTTTGGTATAACATGTCCTCACGATGTTTTTGTAATTGAAATGATACTGCTCTACAAGCTGTAAGTTATTTCATTTTATATTTTTTTCTTAGTGCTAATAGCAAGGCAATAACAGCCTGATTTTGCTTTAATGAAGAAAACACATGAAGGTGTCACATCCCTTGCGCGCTCATGTTCCATCTGTGTAATGGTGCCACCACACAGGCCAGGCTGGCCCTCGTAAGGAAAACACAGAGCTCTGTCAACAAGTGGCCAAAGTGACAGTGCACCTAATGTCACACTACTGGGAGCTGTGATTCCCACTCTGCTGAAAAGCTTTGCAGCCTTGAATTCAAGGCTGGCTATGTGGTTGGACTTGAGGCACGATGTGTGGTGGAAGCCAAGGAAATCACTTCCAGCCAGTGATCAGAGCTCAATATCACGAGTTCAGTACCACGTGGATCCCGGAAGCTGGGAAAAAGAGACAAAGATCTACAGCACCTGCCCAACTGCAGAACTAGATCTTCGTCATATTTCTAGAATGCAGTCCCTAATTTCACAAAAGGCTTCCAGTATTCCCCAGTCATGGATAAGAAAAGGACCTCTAAAGCCAAGCAGTGAATGCACAGATTGCTGACCATGTGACCCATCTATTTCACTGTCTATGGTATGTTTATTATAGACAGAGGCAATAAAGACATTTCAGTCTTTTGACCTGGTTATCTTCTGTTTTTACCTTTTCCAAGCAATTTAATGTTTACTGAATTAAAATAAATCAATGTTTTACTAGCTACAATCTCTCGAATTTCATGCCTTCCCCTATCCCTAATGATAATACAAATAAAATGCTCTATTTCTAGCATTTCTCATACACATTGTGTATTTTCTCAGTCCTGCATAATGCGCAGCATAGCTGCAAACATCAGGTAGGAGCTGGAGTTGCACTATTTTAATGACTGTTAAAAAATAAAAAACAAAAATCTTTGAGTAATCTACGAGTTTACCTCTTATAAAAAAGTTCCACTGGAGCTTAGACATATGAACTGTTTCATTGCAGGGAAATCCCTTGTTGAAGAACACCATGTAAGGATATTATGAACTCTTAAATATAAAAAGCTGTGGCTTTTGCAAACACAGAAGCATAAACTCCAATACACTGTAACTTCAGAAAAGTGAATAACTACAAACATAGCTTGTCTGACCTGAACGGCCAGGTCCTGGCTGGATCTGATCCAGTGAGACTATTGCCAAAGGCAACAAGGTAGGTTTCTTTTTTTCTCGCTCTTTGTTTACTTTCAAAGTTGTATTTAAGTTAAAGGATGAGAACAGCTGAACCAGAAACAGGACACTAACTGCTAAATCCTCAGGGGCTAGAGAGAGATAACCTGGAAAAACAGTCAACTGAAAACACCGTTCTAATGAACCTCATCAAATAAGAAGTGCTTGAGAGCGAGAAGATGTCTTTCATAAAGTTGAAGTTGTGCCCAGATGAAAATCCAAGAGAGGAATATATTTAATACAGGAACACAATAACCCGCCCATCCAACCATATATTTTTTATGAAATTCAACAATATTTGGCATTGTTTGTCCAACATCTTTGTAAACTTTAAAGAGATTCAAAACCTGATGAAAAAAATCTAATGTGATCTGAATGAAATGACTGCAATGTCATCTTTCAGACAAGCTGTGCTTTAAGACACAGTAAGATAACAAGTTTGGCTAAGCAAATTATCCCCATTCATATCACAGCATCCCCAGCCAGCTAAAGGAAAAATATGTCCCTATAGTATTATAGTAATAACTGTGATGCCACTAAAGGCCTATGCTTAGGGCTCCATAGGGACAATGAATCACATATTTGCATTGTAGCCAGGAAAGTAGTTGCCTGGTAGTAAGGATGCTCACACCTGCTGCAAAATAATTACAGGAAAAATACTAAAAAGCAGAGAAAAATAAAACAAAATAAAAAGAAGCCCTTTGTACTCCTTAAGATGCAATTTAGAAACTTATTGGATTTATAAAGGATGGTACTAAAGAATTCCCTCCTTACACTGTATTTCTCCATTGTAAAGTATTAGCATGCTTTCTAATATTCTGACGTGACATAAGAAGACATGAGTGATTATTATGACAGATAAATTATTTCTCTTTATTCAGCTCAGAGTTGTACTGGTGAGTTTGGAGAGATAAATTATGCCTCACATTCACCTGTGAATAATAAAATAGGAGAAACATAAAAGTAAGCAAAACCCTTTTCAAAGACTGAAGTCCACAAAACTGTACTTAGTGCATTACTGAATCCACAGCGGAGACGAAGGTCATCTCCACAAAATGTCCCATCACAAATAATCTCCAAGCAAAATCATTACATCTGGCTATTGTCTGTCTTTTGGCTGATGAAATTGTACCTAATATGCAGCACTTGATGTCATACAAGCTTATCGCAGATCCCTGGCATACCACCTTGTTTTTGTCTAAATATCTGAATTCAACAGTTATAACTTCCGTTAAGAATTTACCTTTTCATAGACACATAAACATGTATTTATAAAATTAAAAAATGAAATGCTTATAGAACTTGTATTTTATATAGATAAGTATTTTTATCCCACAAAGTTCAAATGAAAGCTTAAGAACATAACATAAATCTTCAGACGAAAAAAGAACCAAACACGAGGCAAACATAGGCCTCTCCTAAAGATACTTAAACAATATATAATTATTCAGTAAATAGCTTCTGTCCTGACTGGTTTTTGAGGACTGACTCATGACTTTTATTCTGGGTTAGCAATACAGCCTCACTGTCTCTCACGCATTTCCTTAACTGGACTATGAAGTCAGAGCTGAGCAACGTAAGATACTCTCATACTTTTCCAGGAATGAAGGGTAAGAGCTAGCAAAACAGGCACAATTTCCTGCCATATAGTGAGGATTTTTACCAACAGATAACGCTAGATGAAGTAATAAACTTTAAAAAAAAAAAGAACAACAAAACACTGCCTTGACAGAAATAATCACATGGAGAAGCTGTTTTCTGCTCTTCAAAGAATGTGAATTATTTTGACTGAATTAAATACTTTAAAACAGCAAGTTCTGTCCTCTAAGCAGAGTTTAGGTAAAACCACAGTGGCCTGCTTAATTACCTAGCAGCTGATTAAAAGGGACTGCCTGCTATCTGCAAGTAGAGTTCAGGTCACGTAGTGGAGCATCTGTCATATGAGGATACACTGAGAGAGCTGAGAATGTTTAGCCTGGAGAGAAAGAAGGCTTAAGGGGATTTTATGAATGTGTATAAATACCTGATAGTGAAGAAGGAAACAGAGTGTTCTCAGTGGTGCCCAGTGAAAGCACAAGAGGAAATGAGTACAAATTGAAATACAGCTAATTCTGTCTAGAAATAAGGAAAAAAAAAACCCCTTGTACGGTGAGGGACACTGGAACAGTTTGGGAAGAGAGCTTGTGGAGTCTCCATCTGTGGAGATACTCAAACCTGACCGGACATGCTCCTGGTCAATGTGCTGTAGCTGACAATATATTTTCCAAAAATAGAAAAAAAAACCAACTTCTTTGGAGAAGTCAGAACTTACTGAGACCAAGTCCAGCAACATGCCACATATGAATGGCCCTTTGTTCTTGCAGAAAGATTCTCCATCTTTTGTGGTGCTCCACACAAGTAAGGAGACCACCTGGACACTGTTCAGTGCAAGACTTATGACTTAGATCTACACTTACAAGTTCACGAGTTTTATACTTCATTTATTTAGTAAGTAATTTATGATGGTGGATGAAGCATAGACAGGTTTATTTAAGCAGACTCTTTTGGTTAAACACATAGCTAATTATAATAATTTAAGCTATGAATAGACTACCTGCTCCAGATCTAGCCCAGCTGGTTTAATGTATCAATGTTCCCATTGCAATTCAGCAGTTGGAGTCCACTGCTTGCAGAACTCTGCTAACAGATGATATTTTCACTCAAAGACACCACGATGACCTATCAAGATGTCTTAGATGCTTTTGCCTTCAGTGGTGAAGTTACACAATCCTTTATTTTGGCAAAGTATTGGAAACAACAAACCTCAAGACAGCAAGTAACAAGGCACAGCCAGGGATAATAAGGCCTTCAACCAGCACAGCTACTCATAGAGCAGACAGGGCCATCAGCTAAACCAAAACAATCTCAACTCAAACTGAACAATCTCTCAGAGGCTTAAATTAGGTTTGAAGAAAAGCTTAACCCTACTGACTTAAAAACAGAGCGTTAGCACCTCAGTGCAAAAATTCTCACATGGGTAATCGCTTTCCCTGAGCTGGGTGGAAGCAGCTTTTCTAGAATATGTGTGGGGACCAGAGCTTGCGGTCTCACCTGACCAGTGTACAGCTGCATAAAAAACGGAGGAAAAAAAGCTTGAAGTTTTTCTGAACTGATGCAAGGAATCTGCTCTCATAACTCACAAGTAATATTAACCCTCATTTATAGAAGTGCTGACACCAATAGCTTTAAAATGTAAAGCGGAAAGTGCTTTTTGGTTAAAAAACAACAACAACCACCACCAAACAAAATAAAAACAACAAAACCAAACAAAAACACTTAACAAATTTCAATTAAATACTTGGGAAAACTTTAAGAATTGCTTTGGAACTTCTATACACAATTCCATTTTGGGGAGAGAAAACTAGTTTTTAAACATCCGCATTTATTTCTAAATTTTGCATAGCAAATACTTACTATAGCTAGACAATTGTTTTCATTTATCTACTTTATAGCATTGAAATATCTAGGGATAAATTATACACCTGCTGCCAGGACTACAAATCCATACAGCATTATTTAAGAGGGACAAAGATGAGACGTAAGTTAGGAGAAGACAGAAAACCTCAGTATTGCAGTGATGCCCTTGGCCATATCAGTACCCCTCAGTATCAGAACTGGACCCGTTCACTGTGTCCAAATGTGTCAGGAGCAGAGTTATGCAAGGCCCTGGCTCTGTGACATACCAGAGATCTTGACTTTGCTCCAGAGCCACCACAGCTAAAGGGTTTGGAGCTGCTCTCCCATCCCAACATAGACCTGGCAGCAGACGCAGCTATTTGGATTACACCCCCTGGGATCACAGGCTTTGAACACCGCTTGAAGCCCAACGCACATGCTGCAGCACCCAAGATAGCAAAGCTGCCTTCATCACTACAGCTGAGTGTCAGGCATTGGCAGGAGTAGCGTAACCCAAGCCCAATCCCTTTCACACTGCTTCACGAACACCATGCTGCAGCCTCCGTACTGCAGCTATGGTGTCTTCTCCAAGGCAGAGCAAGCCCCCCATGCTGCAAGCCCTGACCGTGGTGGCTGCATCAGCCAGCCTCCTAGTTAAAGAGTTAGAGGCATCAAGCGATTCAAGTCCAAATGTATGACCTCACCAAATGAATGAACTCTTAAGACAGCACGTGTATTTTTAGGACAGAATTTTTGGAAGCCTTCAGCATTGTTCTAATTCTGTTCCTGCTGATTTCAGTTCTACTATTCTAAAGATTCTATGGTCATACTAGTACTTAAGCCAACAGGAACCTGGTAAAAACCTACATTCGCTTTTATGCTGAGGCACCTTGATTTTTTTAAAAATTAACTACATTGGTAAAACTAAAAAGCCTTATATTTTAATAAAACCCACTTTGAGAATAAATGCATTTTCCTTCCTTTTCTCTTAACCCTCTTTTCCTGCAAAGGCAGATATGAGTTCTACTGAATTTGGAAGGTCATGACATCATGCCAGTTTACACAAATTTGAAACCAGCTTCAAAACACATCATATGATTAATCAAGATATCAGACTTTGCTCTAATGAGTCATGAACTTTTCAGCAGCAAAATCAGCATCTGAATTAGTATCTGATCTCTCCACATCAATTGTACAAATAAACTGAAGAAAATATAGCACATCATCAACTCAGATATAAATAGCCTCCAGTCCACCAAAACCTTTGTGGACAACAATAAAGTATTAAGTGGAAAGTAAAGTAACTTACAGTAATTAGATTTAGACTGCTACTTAAGGAAAGTTGTGACTCAACACTAATAACTAATTTTACCTTCCGTGATTAGTGAAAGCTGATTAGAATTAAGTATGTTATCTCCTGGCTCTGACACGATTATTGTCTTACAAAAAATTCTATATTAGTTTTTCTGCAGCTACAAATTTCTCTTCAACAGGTATGCTCATCAACACTGTAAGTATTCCATTACTCATATCCTGTTATGCTTTCCTATAATGTGCAAAACTATTGTGTAGAATTTATGAGCTTTTGCTACTCTTCAGTATGGACTGAATTCTGTGAGGGACTGTGAAATCACTGGTTTAGGATCTATGTTCTCAGAGATAAGAGACATGCAACTCTAAAGTGAACTCAGGTTTCTCACAGTCCCAGTAAATAATCCTACACAAATGAAGAAAAAACAAACACACACACACACATGGAATTTAAAATTTTCACAGGCTTCAGTTGGTGCTGAGACACTGTGAAAGAAGTAGGTAGATATGGAATGATGAAATTATCTAGCCACAATTCCATTAAATTTCACATACTTGTTTGACAAGTTATTTGGTTGGCTCAGTCTGAAACATGAAGATTGGACATAGCAGAAAGCTACTGAAGACAGCTGGGTATTTACAACAGTTCAGGTGTGGTTGACAAAATGTCTACTGTATAATGGATCTTGAGAAAGGTCTGGCATCCCACAGCGGTCAGACAGCAATTCCCTCATCAAGAATGTACAATGAAGCGCCTCACAAATGGTGTCACTAACTGGATGTGAACTATAAATTATGTGGTAAAAGGGCTAAAACATGACCTGAAACATGTATTTGAATACTGTGATGTGTCAAGTAGGTCCCTCGAAAATGGATCAATGTTAGTGATGGGTACTATTATTTCAAGAGAACAGAGGCAGATTTCACCCCACATTCCAGTGCTAAAGAGGATGTTTAATTCATTCAGTTAATGGAATCAGTGCTTTGCTTGAAACTCAGAACGTGGAATTGAAGACAGAAGAACAACTTGGGAAATAAACATGTCAATATTCACCTCCTCATCCACATTCTTAAGCCTTCTTTGTGTCTTTAAATCTGAAAGTGAAACCCCTCAGAGAAATAATAAAGGAAACCCCATATTAAAAATTGAAAAATCTCTGTATCATGCCATCACAAAGGGCAGATGAAAACAAAGCAAAACAAAACCTTTCTTTCCACATACACTTCAAAAATATAGCAAAAATCTAGTAACTTAGCATTTCCCCTTGCTTTTTTGGCCAGAAGACGGGGAAAAAAAGTTAAAAGTGAAAAAACAGACTTGAAATAGTTTAAAATGTGAAATACTGTGTTCTTGATTAAGATGAGGTGGCAGCTGTTGTTGATTAAATTCCTCACTTATGCGTATGGTTTTTTTTTACTATATGGTGACCAGCAGCACATCTATTTCTCCAGATAAAAATTCCCAGAAATTATTGCTAAGGTAGGGTTAGTATTAGCAACCTCTGCCTTGTCTGTGCAGCATACGCCAGAAAACAGTCTCCTGTTCAGCTAGACTTAACTTACTTAAAGGGACCTTAGTAGTATCATGAAGTCCTAAAATTCATTTCAGCTCTTGACATAAGTGGGTACAATTCCGTTCTCTTCAGTAGAGCTTGCTATTTAACTGTGGTTCTTCATAGTCTCTAAAAGAATTAGAAGGCTGGAGTTGCTCTGGTACCTCTTCTTAAAGTAGCATAGAATTTCTCAAGGACAAACTTACTAAATTTGCTGTAAAGCTGATGCATAAAGAAATTTCCCTGGGCAGGAGGTGCCTACCAGAGAAACCCTGCTGCAGCCACAGATGTTGCTTTGCAAAGGGCATCACAGGAGGTCTAGAACCATTTATATTTAGTTTGGAGGAAGCTCAGAAAGGAAGGCAAGGTACATCAGGGGATGCACTACAAATTCCCACATCAGCATGTCCTGATGTGGGTCCTCTTATCTCACCAACTAACGTTCATCTCACTGCCAAAAAACGTTACAAAATATTACAAAAGTTATTGCTCTTCCTGTGTGTCCCTCTTTTTCATGGCTCCTCATGTTAAGTTTCAGTGAATTTAGGAAGTTTAAGCCACAGTTCACAACCTGTGTCTTCACACCTATGCCTGTGCTGTTCTTTGTACAGCTGAAAGGTTTGTAGTTGTCATTCAGGTGAGCACAAAGCATATTGCAAAACCATTTGGGAAGAGGGAAAACACAGCTGTTTCAGCATGCTTTGCTACGTTTTGCCTAGGGCTTATTAGTTTGGCTTATTAGTTTACGTGGCATTTTCTTTCTTACCTAGAGATTTCTGCAACTGTTTTATTGAGTGTTCTATGGGATTACACAGGTGATCTTGATCCAAACCGAGTCTCTTGATAATGCATATGGACTATGTCAGATTTATTATTTTGGGTTTCTTGTGATGTAAATGAGAACAGAGACAGGTCTTGGCTCCTACCTACAAACATCAGAGCCCTTTATGTTTATGCCTCTTTTATAAAGTATTTTAAAGTTAGAGAGCTGGACTGTCCCTGTAGGTTGCTTTCCCCTCAGGTGCTGATTCTAAAAATCAGTGACTGAATTTACAGGAGAAAAAGGCCTTTGCATTGTTTTCAGATCCCAAATGGACAACCTCTATTAGAACATGGTTTATTTTCACAAACTAAGGCCCAACAACCATGAAGGACATGTGCATCCCCATAAACCCTACACACTGGTTCCACTTCAGTAAAACTGAGTGAAGCTGGTATGTTTCCCAAAGTTCAAATGAAACTTTTTTTTTTTAAACTAATTTAATGGAGTACCTGAAAACTTCACCTATTCAAAGCCTGTCTCCTCTGCCATCTGCTGGAGCCATACAATATAAACCCAGATATAACATACTATAACATTTGAAATCTACCAAAAGGAAAACATTATTATTATGTAAAATAAATTAGACATATAATGAGATTATAATGAAGAACACTGTACTCTTATCAGGTTGATCTAGCACAGCAAGCAAGCTTTGATCTTGGATATAGCAGTTATGTCAGCATCCCATATCAGATAAATAAAATTATTCGAGGCCCTTTAATAAATGAGTTATTGTTCCAAACACTAGCCTTTCTCACAACATATAGCCAGTTACTCCAATGCAGTTCATAATATTTCCATTGTAATGGAGCCCAGATTGTTAATATTTTTTTCTCTGTGTTTTTAAAACAAGTGTCAAAAACAAGTTTCAGAGTATGTGAGTTACATACCACCCATACGCCTCTCAGCCTCCTGCAAAAGAGTTTGTATGCACTGGTGTCATGTGAAAATGCATTTTAAGCCACATATTTCAGGATCATTCTTACAGACACAATGCAGATTGTGGTAAACCAAAAGAGACATCTCCTTTAACAAACACGTCAAGTGTCACACCTTGTGCCCAGCCAGGCTCATATCGTCATAGAATCATTTAGGTTGGAAAAGACCTTTAAGATCATAGACTCCAAGTGCTAACCTAACACTACCAAGTCCACCTCTAAACCACATCCCTAAGAACCTCATCCACATGTCTTTTAAATACCTCACTCCTGAATTCTCACTGGCGGTCACAGAAAAGGCAAAAATGGACAAAATTTCTGCATGGGTAACCTGACTTCCTCAACCTCAGCACACCAGCCATTCAGAAGCAAAGTTGCATACAGGAAGCCAAGACAAGGGGAGGCAATTCTTCATCCACAGTTGAGACTACTACTGCCCCCAAAACAACGTGGGGGAGGCTTCCTATTGCTGTTGATATTGTCTGAGAAACAGGGTGCCAGATTTTTCTTTTCCTGAAACATTTCAAAAATGATCCCACACCAACAAAGAGAGGCTTCAGCCCTTTCAGCTCCCAATGACTTTACTGGAGATTGACTATATCTTCAATTAAACTATGATTTTCCACATTTTGGAATAGGGACAGAGCAAGTGAAGAAACTACCATTCGGGTTGCCTACTGGCTTCATTGTATTATCCTCTACTGAGGTTCTTATAGTTGAAAAATAATTTAACAATTTATTTAGCTTGGCTGTTTGCTTCTCATAATTTTCAAAGTGTGGGGGAGCAATGTTGCAGGTAAAACAGATGAGCCAGCTAAGACAGCTGTTTTGGAGAAAAATCTGGGCAGAAGGAAAAATTGTTTTGCCCATGCAAAATTCCTATCATGAACACCTCCAGTATCTTAGAATCCACACTTCTCACTGTTTTAGAAATAGGTTTCAGAATTTGCCAGAGAAGATATCACTTGACTAGAGAGATACCTTTTACTCTTCCCACCTGAAAAATCTTCTGTTGAGTTACAGATCTGAGGAACACCGGTTAAATTGTGGGAAAGAGAAATGTTTTCTGGGGACTAATACAAAAATTCTTTCTCATTATATACTAAGGTAGACCTGCTTGGTCCTTACTGGACCAGAATAACTCAAGGTCCCTTTCAACTGTATTTTTCACTGATTCTGTTATCTGAAAAAGGCCAATCCAGCCCACGGCTCACTGAGACTCTCCTTGAGATTACTATTTGGCAATGCCAGAAATTTCTGTCAGAAATGTGAACCAGACCATCAGAATGTCTCCTGGCTGTTAACCAGTGGAGTTGAGCATGGGTGAATTAATGTAGTTAAGGGGACTGACCCTGGCAGGGTCTAAGCAGTCTAAAGCAAGTGTATTGTGCCAGACGGTATTTTTTCTTTTCCAAATTCAACATTATGCATGCTCAGCTCAGACACTGTCACCTGCAGGAATACTTCCTTGAGATTTTACAGGGTTAGGAAGTTTTGTGTGAATGAGGAAAGAAATGGTAAGTACAGAAAAGTCTTCCTCTAGATTACAGGAGATGAATGCTCCTCGAGACCTGAATTCTGTCCTTGCTCCAGCGTACAGTTCCTGCATGCCCACAGGCCAGTCTCTAAGTGTGCTGGCCAGCAAAAAGTGACTGCAAACTACATTTAGACTGGAACTGACAGGTCATCAGGATAGCAGATGTGATAAAACAGCAATACTTAGATACTGCTTTATTTTTCTGTGCACCTAAAGTAATTGACCAGTGATTCCTGAAGTCTCCAAGAAGATGAGAGCTATGGGTTGCAACCTTCACATGAGATGCTTTCGCTTTGTGTGAAAGACTAAAGGCATGTTCAAACTGTTCATTTGGCCCAAGCTGGTGCTCAGGACTCAGTGAGCCTCTCTTGTGCTGCTTACATGCAGCATTTTCACCAACTGAAATGGGCTCTGAGAATTTCCCTCTCTAGAGGGCACAGGAAACCAAATTAGCCATCAGTCCTTTACGCTGGCATGACTCTGAGCAGAGTGAAAATCTAATGGAACGTATAGTAGTCTCTAGCTAAGAGGTGACAACCAACAACCCAGCTACCCTCCCTGTTGCCAGCTGTCTCTCAGGTGGTGGCACCACCAGCCCCTCTTCTCCACCCTAACATGGAGGGGATGCTTACGCTTAGAAGAAATTACAGGTGGTTTAAGCTAGCTGTTTGCACAACCATTAACACACAGCAAGAAGGGAGTAACTAGCAGCACCGCCTTTGAGCTGTTAATTGTCAAGGTTTGTGTTGTGTTTATTATCCACATGGTTTGCAGGAAGGGAGCTCATGTTTCTCCAGGAAAGCTGCCACTCTGCTGTGTAAAACGTCATCCTTTTCACATGGCTGTGCTCTGAAAGAACCACAGTTTCTTGTCAGTTGTGTGAAAGGCAGGCTCTCTAACAACATCTACCTCAGTGCTACGGATGCCCGTGGATGGAGACAGGCTCTTGAACCCCCAAGTAAGGTGCTAATGCAGCAGAGAGGAACAGGATTTCACATATGCTTCTGTCCTCAGGATTTCTTACTGGGTAGCCAGGAGCAGCCCATCACAGAGCCCCTCGCTCCCCAGGAACCCAGCTGGGGCTTTTGCCTCCCCCCAAGACAGCCAGAGTCCACCTGCCCAGGATGCTGCTGCAGGAGCCCACGGGTCAGACAGCGCAGTACCAGCTTCAGCTGCAAGCGACCTTTCTGGGATACAGCGTTTGAGCCAAATTTATTCCAGATGTGGTTTTGCTGCTTTCTAACTGAGTTATTTGGTCTGCTTGGCCAGGGGTTTGGTGTTGACTTTCTGCTGAAAGAGTTATATTTACAATTGAATTTGAATTTATCTTACCCAATACACAGCAATAATATTATTAAGTACTTCGAGAAACAACATTTTTAAAGTTGGGTAGCTATAGTGCTATTTTAGATAACCTCTGAGGATATGTCTAAACAGCAGAATGTCCTGCGAGTCAGAGATATCCTGTCTTAATATAGCACAACCACAGTGCTTAACTCAGGCTAATTTGGGAAGCACAATGCAGAACATCTTATTATACTGACAGACTACCTAGCTCAACCAGAACTAACTCAGCACAGCAGTGCCCTGAGTTTGAGTTGTCTAGTTGTAAAATAAAAATAATACCATCTCATCTTTTAAGGACATTACAAGAAAAAAAATAACCTGTGAAGCACTTAGATAAAATAGTCAATAACAACTATCAAAAAAACTACAGGACACACAAAAAAATCTGTATCCATTGCAGAGTTGCAGGGGAGGTGGTAAATAAAGTTAGAGCTTTATTGAAAAGAGAAAGAATAAGACACCTTTACAGAGCAATCTATAAAGCTAGACCATCTATCTAATGTTACCAAACAAGCCAGATTCTGTAGGGAAAAAAAAAAAAAAGTCACAGCAATGAAAGTGAAATGGCTATGCGTAAGAGGAAAGGATGAAAATTAAGGGTATCTAGTCAATTTAACTGCAGTTTAACTCCTCTGGTTTAGCATTCCACTATTTTACCTCACTTTCTTTCTCCTTTTTCTCAAATTTCACAGGAGTATCTCTCTCTCACGCAAATATACTTCACATACAGAAATATATGTAGTATGTTTTCTAATTAAGAATATCCCTTTCCACCTGATGAGAAAATAAAAGGCAGCTGTCTTCCCTCAGACTTTATAGTGCACTCTTTTTTAAAAAAAAAAATCTATGTTGATACACCACTTTTCTAAAAACAGGCTGCAAATAAAAATCCTATTTCCTTTGTTGGGATATTACAGTCTTATTTATATGTACACATAGTGCTTTATTCCTCTAGAACGTGACATCTGGTTCTGCAATGGTTACACAGAGATGGTTATTTATAGATCAGGAAAGCAGAAATGCCCCTCCTACCTCTCCCAGTGTAAGGGTCACAGAGCCCTCACCTGGTACTAGATTTATCATGACAGGTGATAACATAGAAGTAAAAATAACTTGTCAGTATTTCCTTCAAAGTCAGACAATTACTAGTTTAAACATGGGGATGATCTGTTCTTAATTACAGAAGATTTAAATAAAACGGAATACAAACACGTGTAAGTACACTCCAACAGATACATGTATAGATACATACAAACACACGCACACATGCGTTACTTACCAAAGATTATTTTGGTCAGAAACGAACATGAAGTTGAGGCTAACATCAGCTTTAATTAAAATCAGCTCAGTAAACCTGATACTGGATTTCCAGTACTAAATGCAGGTTTACAGGGCTTTAATTAGGATAGAAAGGCTCTGTTCCCAGTGGAGCAGATCCTCAGTAAACCCCTCCACTAGTCCATTATCCCCAGCCCCCATGCGTCATTAGGTGCCCCTGTCTATTTTAGCCTTATTAATGTGTTTAGGCACATACATCAGTGAATTAGTGCAAACTGGTATAAGGTTTCAGGATGAGGGAGCCAGTCATTTCCATCACATCAGCTTTACCTCTCATCTTCCAGAAAAATAAATACTGCAAACCAACCCTGCTAGTTTCCCAAGTAAACTGCTCTAGACATACAGATTTCATAATAACATACTGCATTTCAACAAGCTTGTACAGCAAACAGGAAGGGATTTTTAGACAATACCCACAGACCAAGATCAACCACTTAGGTTTTGAATTACAAGACAGATCTGCTCTCAGGACTGGGGATATGTCACCCTTGCAAACATAAAGTTAAAAAAAATATATACTTTTCAAGTGTCCTGTACTCTTGAGCCTATAATTCCATAAGTAAATTGCAAAGAGAAAGACAGAAGAATATTTTAAATAATTAATGCTTTTTAATAATTTTTCTCCCTCAGTGTTCTCTTAAACAGCCATTGTTGTAAGTTTTATTAATGCTTTAGTTACCTCTACTGTTAACAAGAAAACCTCGTATTGACAATAACCTAAATCAGAAAATGTTTCATCACCAAACCCTGTAATTTCTGTGTTTCTATGCTGGGTGACTATCAAAATTCACAAAATATTTCAAAAAAACCCACTTGGAATTCCTAACAGCCTTACTCATATTAGTAACCAGGACAAATCTTACTTAGGCTGAACTCCAAGTGTTTATTTTTAAATGGATTTTTTTAGATGTTTATTTTTAAATACAGGAATGGAATAAATGTAGGGTAGATATCAATCACCAAGTCTGAACACATGAATTTTGATATGGCCTCTCACAGTGCTACTGTCATGGAATTTTACACAACTTGGTCATCCCACTGAGTCATACTACATGGACAACATCTTATCTGAGAAGTTCCTTAAATCTCTCTGTAGCCATAGAAAATCAAGACCTTAAAATTAATGCCAAGAGGAAGAGGAAACTGCGATAACTTGAGCCCATTACCTGTGCACTGCAATTCTGCAGGCAACCAGAGGTTAAGTGCCACCGATTCAGGGCATCCATACCTGGTAGGCTTTGCTGTGACCACTGTATAATATAGCACTAAAGTCACTAATTTAGGTACTGATCAGAAACCAGTTTTAAACCTACCAAGGTTTCAACAGTCAATTAGCCACTGAGCTAATTAGTCTGAATCCACATCTCCTTGTGCCTTTTGGGATCTCTCTTATATCCAATAGCACAGAGTGATCCTCCTCACTTGTCAAAATAAAGGTCACCAGTATGGCTAGCGGTGCTGGTGTATCACACTGGTAGGACAGGTAGAGAAAATGCACTAAGAAGCCTGTTTTCATCTTCTTTTTTACTTTCACTGTAATAATCGAGCAACCATTTTCTTTGTAATCAAAACATGAGGAAACCTGCCAGTATGCAATCTCTTTCTTTAATCTGGAAGAAAGGAATCTTTACTGATGCTAGTACACCTTACTTGAATTTCTTATTGTCAACTGATCAAACAAATCTTGATTGAATAGAACATACAAGTATTACTCAGTCTTGGTTTATCTTGATTTAGCTTTTTAATGGAAAGCATATTTATTTATACAGACATATATATATATTTATTTTTATTATTTTTTCCCCCCACGAGCTATAATAATAATGCTGGGATGAACTGGAGAACACAGAGAAACACAACCTATCAGACTACCAGTTAACCCTGGAAACGAAAAATATCTGCAGAGAAGTTTTTTCCAGTGAGGCCTGCTGAACCTGGGAACAAGAAAAGGTTGTGGATGATATCAAAGCCTACTGTCACAAAGGTATCTGTTTGCATTTCTACTTATTGCACAAGTTCTAACTTGTGCCATAAATTCTAGCACCTTATTCTATATGCCGTATGTTGCACCTACTTGGCAAACAGGAAGCTTTCAGTTTCATGGGTAAATATTTATATTTTAGGTCATGCCCATAGTTTTGCACTGTCTCATTAACAGCTGGTAATAGAAATGAAAAATCATTAAAACTTTCTAACACATACTGGGATGTCAAGCTATATATATAAAAAAAAATACTGCATGTTGACTGTAGTTTGACTGCTGTAGCTTGTACTCCTGCTAGTGACAGGTGATACACCTTTCATACAGACCTTAAATCTAAAAAGAAAAGATAAAAGGCTAAAGAGAGAAACTTAAAACACTTATGGGTAGAGTCACACTTCGAAGGCCACTCAGCAAAAAGGAAGGAAATGCAAATCAAATCAGGTCATTCCAATTTCCAGTCTCCTGTTCTAATCACTGGATAACAGCATCTTCCCCAGCTCCCTGTCAGAAAGCTACCCACAAAATATAAGCTACGCATAATTAGCTGAAATATCAGCTAGAATCTTGAAGGACCATTAAGGAATGACTGAATAACAACAGCAAATGACAAAAAAGAAAATAAGCAATGTTATTTTAACATATGACTCCATCATATT
Organism: Nesoenas mayeri; assembly: GCF_963082525.1. Lineage (NCBI taxonomy): Eukaryota > Metazoa > Chordata > Aves > Columbiformes > Columbidae > Nesoenas > Nesoenas mayeri. The sequence goes on from NC_137543.1 coordinate 132,187,867, forward strand.
TGCAACTTACAAATTTCATTAGTACTTGAAAAGAAGTGTCTTCTTATGGTAAGAATCTAAAGTGAGTACAAAATTAAATATTCATCAGGAAGCTGTGGAGCTTTCTGCCAGTCAAGCTTTGCCATTTTATGAATTCAGAGAATAACACTCAACAAAATATTCAGGCAGGAAAAAATAAAAATAACTAAAATGTTTTTCTAGCTACAGTTAATTCTCAAAAGCATTGTTGAAGTGTTTGATAGATCAGATGAATACAAATATTCTCTTTACTGCTGTGAAGTAGTCAAGAAAAAACGCTGTGAACATTTAATTATTACCAAGAACCCAGAGAATCTAAGACATTAATTTTAAATATTCAATTACCTATTGAAAAAAAAAATCTATTAGAATGCTGTTGTGAGTGTAGCGGCTGCTTGTTAACTCTACAGCACGGCAATAAAACCTGGGCAATGAATGTAATTGTACTAGGGATCAAAGAGCTGAGCTCCTACTGAGAAGCAAGTGTATACACTGCCAATATTTCATCATTCAGAGTCACTTTCCCTCCTCTACCTAATATGAAAGCTATAAAAGCAAAACAAAAATCCCCTCAAACTGTTATTGTTAAAGCCAAAAACTAATTAGTCATTGCTTCCCAAAGTGTTATGTGAAAAGTCTCTAGAAATAATGGGCTGCATGCTCACATTTTATAGGTTTACTGAGTCTAGTGTTCCCTGGTATTTCCTGTTTCCCTTGCTAGGGAAGATTGAGTTGAGTTTACAAGTCATCTTAAATAACACACAAACTTTTCAATAAAGGCAATAATTTGTATTTTCATAAAGTATACAGTTGAAATTAAGGCAAGGATGGCAAACAAAGGAAGTAGCAAGGCTTTTTCTATTGTTTTTTGGAAATAAAATTCCCAGCATCTTAAACCTTCTCACAGCATATGACTTGCCATTTTAGTAGAGTTTGAAGATGCACTTTTATTTTTACACTGAAAATATCTCAGCTTGAAAGCAGGGAAAACAAACAAACAAACAAACAATACAAACAAAAAAACATCACCACCACCAAACCACCACCAAACACCAAAAAACAAACAAAAAACCAGCCCAAAAATCAAAACTATCCATTTAAGTCTAAAACACTATTTCTGTATGTTCATGAATACATATCATAGCAGTTAAAGGCTGCTAACAATATAGGGAACAATGAACAACTTCCTGTCACTTCCCTTGTCTGAGAGACATTTCTGTAGAAGAACTTAAAACGTAGATACTTCAATGCGATCCTTGAAACAACTACCTATGTTATTTTTCCAAATTATAAGCATCTGAACAGTGTTCCAAACAATTAATGACAAGGAATCCCCTTCTTTCTTGGTTGCTCTGCCTACTATGAAAACAGGGTCAAATGTCATGACACTTGATTAAAGTCTCAAAATGATGATTCAGAGCCCTGGCCCCGTTGCAGTTAATGGGAGTTCTGCTATTGACTTTATTATGTCAGGATTTCAGCTTCTGAGATCATTTAATTGTCCCAAGCATTTATCACCTTGTTTGTGTTTTACAGCACAGCTAAAAGCATGTCCAGAAGAACTGAAGCCATAATGCTGTGATCAAACACTGCTTCAGTTAGGACTCAAAAAAAGAAAATGCCATCTTCCAGGAAAAAACAATTCCTAAATCAGTCCTAATCAGAATTTGTGCACAATCCCAAGCCATATTAATTTATGACACCTAACAGAATCACAGCCCAAGTGTGTATTGCCGAGTTCTACTTTACTTATATTTTACATAATCATTATAAATATACACTGGTCAAGAAAATGCTTTTCCAACACAGGAGATATGTTAAAGCTCTGTCTATATCCACATGCAAGTGTATCTGCCACCTTTCTAATATTGCTCTGTTTTCCATCACGTTAGCAAAAAGACAAGGACTCCCCAAGGACTGTGTTCAAGGAGAAAATGCCTCTGATTTACTTAATAAAGAAAACAGGTGCATCTGTATGCTTAACTGCCATCTGTATAGTAAAGATGATAAAAATAATAGTACTGCTACAAGATGTTTTTGGATGTGCTGACTATTAGGCTGCACAAAAAGTACCTGGAGATGTAGCACATTTGCAACACTTTGGTTAAAAACAGATTTTCTGCAGTAAACCTCCACACTACACAGATGCCTTTATCCTCAAATTTAAGCTCCAGTGATGTTTTTAACAAACTAACCTTGGCCTTAAGACACCATCAGAACATGCTTAGACTCACCATATTATATATAATGTATTTTACATATATGACTCTCTTCAGCAAGTTCATAAAAGCAAGAGCTCTAAATTTGTTTCTGGTTGATGTTCCTTTCTTAAGAAATGCACACATCTGCATGCAAATGAGGGGCATCAGTTGAGCTCCTCACATCTTGTATGTGGTCCTGCAAAGAGCTGCCTCCATTCGGTGATCTGGCACAATACACGCAGTCTTGTAAGAGGTGACAAAAAGTGAGAAAGCCATAAAATGTCTATGTTTTGTTTTTAGTACACAGAGCCTCTGAGTTTTAAATGTTCATAAAAAAATATCGAAGTATTTTTAGAAATGAAATCTAAGATACCTGCTTTGAATAAATGGCTGTGTTCTGAGGTAACTATATTGTAAAAACAAATAGAAGTATTAATAAAAATGTTCCAGCAACTTAAATCTGTTGTAATTTAGTAAATTACTGTACACCCACCCAGTAGTCCTGTGCTATAAAGTTACTTTTGACTTTATACCAGTGTATTTCTAGCAGCAAATCTCCACGGCAGACCATTTATTTGACCTCCTTCTAGCACAGATCATGTTATAATACTGAAATTCTTTATGGTCCTAAAAATAGCAATGGAGAGATTCTGAAATGATTAATGACAGTTAGGACTGTTGAGCTTGATGTAGAAAAATAAAATAGTGTATACACCCATCCATCTACTGAAACCTGCAAGATTATTTTTCCTGTTCTGGGGTGAGGATATTAAATTTCGTAAGAGCTCTCGTCTTCCAAGATTGTCAGAATGGCTTTATCCAACATTTGCTGTAACATTTAATATAATACATAACTGCCTAGAGGTACCAAAATACAGGCAGCAATTGAAGAGTGGTTTTCTAAAGATATAAATAAAAGTGCCAGACATGAGCTTATTGTGAAAATCTTGAGACTCGCAAGACTTAGGACTAAGATCTCCATCACAGCCATGTCCCTGCAAAGCGTTCTTTTGTTCAGAGTACTGCCTAACACACAAACCTATGATGCAGAAATATTTTGCCTTTTCTCAGCAGACCGAAGCCCAATCTGCTTGAAAAATCTTGTTAAGGACCTAGCACTGCTACAGGAATGTGTGGAATTTCTTCACTTTCCTGATAGAAGTGTCAGTGCTTATTGATGAACTGCACAGAATTAACACACTAGTCTCCAGAGTCGGTAGCCAAGTTATCTCTTGTGCTGGTAACGAAGAACCATGTACTGTCAGAACACTAAGGGGAGGAAAGCATATCATAGGACAATTACAGTGATATTATCAGAGAAATACTTATACACTTCATATTTTAAAAGGGTGACAGTAAATCTGACCAGAGTGAGTAGAAAGGCAGCTGAGGTGCCACCCTCAGAGTATGATCCAGACCACCAATTTCAATTGAGTAGTGAAGGAAAACGCAGCAGAGTATCCTGCAGCAGATGCCTAATTTTCAGATGGATAAAGTGACGTAAGATGAATTGTGCTGTGTGCATCTTAACGCCGCTTTTTTAAACTTATTCTTCTGACTCAGGAGACCGTTATCGCTGGCCAGGTGTATTCTGCTTTCTAAACACATTAAAAAGAAAACTAGCCAGTGTTACAGATGTCACATGCGATGATGAATCCATGTTAAATTCACTCAGAATGAGCCTACCCCAGCAACACGAGCTGAATAGCAGCTGTGTCTTATGTGCACGCTTATTCTGGCTTCTCTCAAAGAAAAGGAGAATCAGATCCTCCAGCACCTCAGCAGCAGCACGAAACAGCACGTAAGCAGAGGGTGGAACAGTGGGCAGCACGGAGGTGATAAGGTCTCAGCAAAAGCTGTGCATATTCCTTGGACAAATCAGGAGATGCAGAAGTGAGACACACAACCTGTTGTGTGCACAAATCTCATGCATTCCCGAAGAGAATGACCATCAATTTTTTTTCACCTGGTCCTCCAGTATGGCAGTCCACCACATAGAAATGGCATTGTTCATTATGAACAGGCTGGAATAACCTGACAAAGAGCTAAGAACTTAGTTCACAGCCTCTTTAAATTCACAGCATTGAGATGCAAAACAACAACAGCCATTTCAGCATGAGGAAAACAGAGCGTTAAGGATTCAATGCTGAAAATCTAAACAGCAAAACAAATCAGGGAAACAAGACAGGATCATTGATGTGTGGTAGCACACGAAGTTGTCCTTCATTACAAATTTGCTTGGTGTTCATTGCCGCTAATGTGCAGATGTCATCATTGCACTTGCCTAAGAGCCTTCTTGTAATGAAGGACTGATTTTACACACTATTAAAATTATAATGTTGCTGCTGCAGGGAATGTGAAGGACAACAAGCCGAAAGCTGTTACTGAATGAATGAGACCCAAATGTGTCCATTCTTCATATTCTATGCAGCCATTTATCATTCAAGGAGCCAATTTTACCACTGAAATAATAGCATTTCTAAAGGTACTAGATCTTTAACTCCCATTTCAAAACCAGTCATATCTGAAATTCTCAGCATTTCTTTTATAGGCCTTATAATTTCAACACAGAGTAAGTGAAAGTGAGCATGCACAGAATATGTGTTTCTTTCAGTAAATCCTGTTTTATACAAGAAGTAAGTAGTTATAAAGGAGGAAAAAAATAGTCTTTTAAATTAAAGCTGGTGAAACTCATGCAAATAACAAAGAAAACACATTCTCACTTAACACTTGTTTAATAATTACTTAAATTGTTTAAACAAAATATTAATTTAATGCTCCTTTTAAAGGTCTTTTATAACAATTTAAACTGCATCAACAATTATTTAATTAAATTAAGTAGGCTTTAGGTGCATTTGCATAGCTTTTAGAAGAGCAGTTTAAAACTGAATAAATTCAACTCTTGCAACTTTTCAAATACAGAGACAGCAAATACAATTCTTCTCAGAAACACTCTCGCTCAGCAGCACCTTTATGCATATAACCAGTGCCTTGAGTTCTATTCATTGAAGTGTTTTCTGGAACGAGGCCTTATGGAATAAATGTAAAAGTGGTACGTTATTTTCTAGTATTAAATATAGCTGAGGAGTGTACAGCTCTTGAATAGCCATTTTATTCCTTCTGTGTCTGAAAGCCAGTGCTTCGTTGGCGGGACACTTTGAAATTTCTGGAACCCATTCATGTATTATAATAATGGAAGTTGTTCTTATTTCCATGCCACGAAAGTATAAAATTTCTTACTAGGGGAAAGAGAACCTGCTCCAATTTCTATTTGCATGAAGAAGCACATACCTTTGGGAGCCATCCTTGCAACTAATCTTTTTGTTTCAAGATTATAATTCTGTATATTTTTGTATCTTCACAATTGTTCACAAGCATGTTATCCTGTATTGAGATGCTGGTCTTCTACCTTAAATCTTTGTATTTTTTAATCGTATTATTTGCACTTGCTTTTCTGAAGATCTATGAAGATCACAGAGCAAGAAATAACGTGTAGATATGTTTTGTATAAATTCTTTGTGCTAACACATGAGAACTCATCTTTTCTTCCAGTACAGTGACAAATCATAGATAAGTTACAAGCAATCTTTTGCCTTTTAGTTTGGAGCCATTGAATTTTATATTACTAAGCAACATTAAATGATGAATATAAGACACTAATCTTTCATTGAAACTGTATAAGAGATAAAGTTATGCTTTATAAATAAAGTTATTTGTTAAATGTAAATGATCAATTTTTTTTTGTTTTCAAAGGGTATTTGGAGACATACAGTGCAAGTCCTTGCCATAATTGTATTAATAAAATCTTTGAAAAAGAGAGAAAAATCAAGATCTTCCCAGTAACCAAAATATCTTGATATTTCTACTAAAATATTTTTCATTCTTGAACTGCTATGCTTCACATCCCAGGCTCCTTCCTAGTTGTTTCGAAAATTTATCATTAGAATTTCAGTATAGCCAAGAAAAAAACAGACTGAATTTCACAGCCTCCCAGTGATGTGAAAAGTCTGCCCAGTAAGAAACTTCACTTTCCTGGTGCACCTTCTCCACAAGCAGAAACATCCTGTGTTCTGCAAAAGAGGCTGTGCAGCCCCAGTACTAACACAACAGAACTGAACGTGCTAAAAATCCAACCATAAACCACTTCAGCCTTTGCCAGTAATCACCTACCTTTCCTCTCAAGTCTGGCTGGTACTAAAAAGACCATTCTAGCCTTTGTGGACCATTCCAAACAAGCCTGTGCATGTTGTTCTGCTGGTTTTCATACCAGGAACAAAACTATTATTAGACAATAATAAAAACAAGCCTCTATCTAAAAAAAAATCTTTGGCATACTTCTCACTGAATGTCTATGATACATAATACAGGAAATATCTCTAAGGATATTTACCTTAGATAAGAATGAAATCTACCACTCGCATACTAGATAAGATGGAATTATGAGTGGAAAAATCCTTATATTTTTAAGTACTTAAATTCCTGCCTTTACTCTGTCTTAATTAAAAATACCTCAATGTCATCATTTTGTTAGTAATAAAGTACATATAAATGAACTACACATCAAGCAACAGACACAAAACTCTCTTAATAGGAAACTGTCATCATTAAACAGTTTTAAAAAACAATATTTTATTTGGAAGATGGTCCAGTAAAGTCATTCCAAATACCACTCAAGATTTTTGTCCTTCATTTAACACTGCAAGTGATAAAAAAAATCTGAATGATGAACAAAGCTGAATGAAGCGTTGGGGATCTGTTAATTTCAAGCAGAACAAAACAGGTTTCAAAACCATCATCTGAAGAAGGCCTTCTTTGCACAGCTGCAGAAGTCTTAAATTCACATGCCTTGATCCCCAAAGGGGAGGACTTCAATCATCTGTTATCTGCTGGAAGGACAACACAGTAGAGCACAAGCAATACAGGAGGTTTCTGGAGGGCATTGGTGGTCACTTCCTAACACAGGCAATTGAGGAATGGACAAAGGCAGGTGCTCTGCTGGACCTCATACTTACAAACAAGAAGGAACTTGTTTGGAAAGTGAAGGTAATGGGCAGCTGTGGATGCACTGACCATGACATTGTGGAGCTCAGGATCCTGAGAGGAGGCAAGGAGGCCAATAAGCTGGATCACAACCTTGGACTTCAGGTAAAGAGACACTGGCCTGTTCAGGGGGGGTTGCCTGAAAGAATCCCACAGGACATTATCTTGAAGAGACAAGGGATCCAAGACAGCTGATTTTCAAGGTGCAGCTCCTCCATGCTCTGAAATAGGCCAGCTGAGGGGCAGGAGGCCAACCGAAGGCAGGAGGAGGCCTGCATGGGTGAACAGGGAGCTTCTGACAAAATTCGGACATCAAAGGCAAGCAAAATGGAGGTGAAAGCAGAGACAGAGACTCTGAAGAAATACAGACACACTATCCAAGCACGTACAGATTGGGTTAAAAAAGCCAAAGCCCATCTAGAGATGAATCCAACATGGCATATGTAAGGCTCTAAAAAGACCACCTCCTGAGGTAGATTTGGGAAGAAGTGGGCCCACACTTGAGTGGGGCAGGAGACCTGATATCAAAGGCCAAGATACTCAATGCTTTCTTTGCCTGTCTTCACTTCTAAGATTCGTCTGCAAGAAACCCAGGCCACTGAGACCCATGGGAGAGTCTGGAACACTGATCATCCACAGAGGAGAATCAGCTTACAGAAAGGGTAAACATAACCATAAGACCCCATGGGATGTTCCCAGGAGTGTTGAGGGAGCTTGACAGTGTTTACAGAGGTGATCCTTTCACTCTGCTCCACACTGGTGAGACATGTCTGGAAGGCTGCGTCCAGTTCTGAGGATAAAGCTCCTCAGTACAGCAGAAACATAAGACATACTGGAGCAAGGCCAGCAAAGGTCTACAAAAAGATGATGAAGGGACTGAAGCCTCTCATATGAGAGGCTGAAAGAGCTGGGTTTATTCAGCCTGGAGATGAGATGGCTCAGGAGAATCTTATCAATGTGTACAAATGTCTGACTGGGGATGGTGTTGTAAAGAAGATGGAGACAGACTCTCCTCAGTGGTATCCAGTGAAAGGACAAGAGGCAATGGGCACAAATTGCAGTACTGGAAGTTCCCATTTATACATAAGAAAATACTTTTTTCACTGTAAGGGTGGTCAAACACTGGAACATGCTGCCCACAGAGATTGTAGAGTTCCCATCTCATATTCAAAATCTGATTGGACTCGGCCCAGAACAACCTGCTGTAGCTGACCATGCTTGGTTCAGGGAGGTGAGAGTATACAATCTACAGAGGTCCTTTACAAACCCAACAATTCCATGATTTTGTGACTCTATGAAACCTACTGTAGTATTTTACTACAGTCAGAGCATGCAACAACCCTCTCAATTCCTATGCTTGATTGTGCCACAAATAAGGAAAATGCCAGAATCACCAACAGAATTTTGTGAAAAAGCACAGAAGTAAGCTCAGAATGAAGAAGCATATTTGATGCCACACCGCTTTTGTTAAGCTGAAGGAGGCACCACAGAGGCTGATGACTTTTACTGTTCTTATCCATAAGTGTTACAGTTTTCAATGTTCACAGAGAAAAACTTTAGTTAATGAGATCCACAAATATTCTTTAATCAGCTTATATTGTGAAAAAGTATTAAAGTCTCCACTTTCACAACAGGCGCATGAAATGTATAGTTTTATGATATATTACTAGCACAGGAACTCACCTCCCCCTTTCCCCTGAACCACCTGCAATTTTTAATAGTCATGTATCGCCAGGGTACCAGAAACCCATAAAAGTTTAACCTGCCAATTAACAACTAGGTAAAGTTCCAGTTTTTTACAATATTTTGATTGCTTCCAAGAGCTTTCTACAAAATACAGAAAATATTTCCACAAAATTTCTAGCCAGAGTTTTGATCTGATCTATTAAAAGTTGAGTAGTAGGAGAAAAATATAAAATATTATGTATGAAAAAAAATTCATCAATTATTATACATGACAGTAGGCCTGCCAAAGCCAACTCTGGATGAAACACACTTATTTGTTAAGGGAAGGAAAAGAGGGAAATAAAGAAAAAATATAAATAAAGGCTTAATTCTAAAATTTTCTCTCAAAGGGGAGATAGAAAGCAAGGGCAGAGTTCAGCTATTCGACACAGGTTAAGCAAGGTATGAAGCCCAGTGCAACAGTTTTGAATTTATTTCATTATACTGTATTAAAAAAATAATGAGGTCCAAAAACATTATCTTGCTTTTCAGTAATTCTTCAAAAACTAGGTTCACATCATTTTCAGGAATACACAAACTGAAGTGCAAAATAGTTACAAGTTAGATTTATGTAGATGTGGATTCAGATGTATACACCAAAGAATAAATTCTTTTGGTATTGCCATTTATAATCACAGATCCTAAGCAATGACCAATACTACCACTAAGCCTTGAAACTAAACAACAATAAAAATATACCTGTCTTAGAGAGCTGAGATGTAATTACAACACAAGAAAGTCTAATGTACATTGGCAGGAAAGAAATCATAGACAATATCAATCACCAGCTCTAACAGGCACCAACTCATATCCATCAAACGAAACTGTGCTGTTGTTGGAGGAACCACAGGGTTTTGCAGGTGAATACAGGATCTCCTGAATATGAGAAACATTATGAGAAAGCACAAGGACGTCCATCTGAATGTGCAACACATTGGTAAAGAAAGCTGTTGAGCAAAGTGAGAACACATCTTCAATACTGGATAGCAAATGCCATGAAGAAGCAGCAGAAAATAGGAGAAAGTAAATGTTAGCGGGTTTTTCCCAACTTGATTTTTATTTCCCCCCTTCTATACCTTTTCCCCATCTTTCTGTCTTTGCTATCTGTAACGGAAAGCTTTAAAACTTGATAAGTGTTAGGCAATGATGCACTATCGAGCAATTTCAAAGAATCATTATTAGCATTTGTCAAACTGCTGTGATTTGTGTCAGACCAAGTTACAATCCAGGTCCACAGGTTTACTGTGCACTGTCTTCTAAAACATCACTTTTCAAGAGACCAACATCTGTTACCATTCAAAGGAAACATTAACTGAAATACTGCCCAGCAACTCATTTGTGCTTCCTTATCTGATCACAAACCAACTGAAGAAATAGCTGTGGGCTTTATGGCGCATTCAAAGCATCTTCCAGCGTATTTACAACAACAGCAACAACAACAACAAACTAGCTTCTGCCTAGTCACTCAGTTTTCTTGTAAATTATTTTTGTCTCTATTTGTGTTACAATAAAATCAATATTTGTAGGAGTCGAGGGAGAAAGGAAGTGATTACTATACTCAGAAAAACCCCCAACCAAAACAAACCAAAAAAACCACTATGAAAGCCCATAGGCCAAACGTTTTCAGACACAGGCTATAAACCCTAATTGGAAACATTCTGACTTCATGTTATTTTTATCTACTGTAATTTTAATTTCATTATTATAGAGAAAAGGGGATAAACATCATTAACAAGTGCAAACCAAAACAATATTTTACAACAAAAAAGCGAAGATGTGGCATTCACTTAATATCTGATTTATCATTCACTTGGTTCTAGATCTGTATTATAACATCAAGCACACATTGTATTAATAGTCATCAATCCAATTCACAGTCCAATAAAAACCAGTTTGCATTCACATTTTGTAGGAATGGCATTTTAAGAATCTCTTGGAGAGTTTCCTGGCTTCTCAGGAAAGGGCTCTCGGAAGAGTAGCTGAAAAGGAACAAGCAATACTATTTATTTCTGTTTCTCTAGCTGCTCAATAGCTTTAATTCAGAACTAATTCTGTTTTTTTCAAGTCATTTTAAATAACATTTTCCAAGTTTTAAGGTTTCACACACAGTATTAATTTTCATCTATAAGCACCGTAACTCTACATGTGAAGCATTTTTATTATTATCAATAAACAATGTCAGTGTACAACACATGCTTGATTAAAAAGTCCTCTCAAGTTCAACTGAAACAAACCTAGTGATTCCATAACAAAAAATTAAGTCATATATTGCTTTTTTTTCATCTAAATTACTATAACTTAGATAAGACAAACATAATAGTGAAACACAACAATGTACAGTAAAATAAAAACCTAACTTCTACCTCTCAATTTCTAATTTATAAAGTATATGGGATGGGAAGATAAAAAGCTGAAAAGTCAATAATTCTTATTTCATTACAAAGGTATCACAAATATTAGGTTGGTTACTGGGCAAGGAAACTGTCTACATGATTTCTGCTTTGATTTGCATCAGTCCTTCAATGCCACTTCAATTTAGGCATGGTATGGCCAAAAAACACAGCTCTCACCACACCGCTGCAAACCAAGAAAGCAAGACCTACCTATCCCTGGTATGGGGCACAATTTCCCCAAAAAGTGGCACAGTCCACATTTATCTGTTTCTTCTGTTTTGCAGAAGATGAGAATTCTCCTGGTTTTGATATACATATTTTTGATCACTTATTGCATTTCATGTCCACAAATGAAAATGGATTATTCAGCTTAACCATAATGTTTTACTCATTGCCAGTTGAAGAACTGTAGAAATTAGCTCTGCCACACACCAGTGACCTGCCTAGTCATTTTTCAGCTTCATAAACAAGTTGAAGGGAAAGGAAATCTATTTTTTATTAACCAGCTTCTAAAACTAAGTCATTTATGCTTCACTCTGCTGAAACCTCCAGTCAAAGGAAAAGAAAGCCAACTGCAATAAGTTTACCAGTAGGTTGCTTTATTAAAATCTGTAAGGTGAAATTTTTCAACACAATCAAATCATCATAAAATATGTTATGTATTTATGATAAATTAAACTGTTATTAAACTCTTTTTTCACTATAACACCACCCTTGGGAGCAAGGGATTTTGTAGATTCCAAATATATGTTATTGTAAGGTGCTGTTCTACTTAAGGTTAAGTTGCATTTTCCACTATTAAACCCCATTTCCAGGGGTTTATTACTCAGCCATAAAAACCTGCTTGGGGCTGAAACACAGTATGTAAAGGCTCAGTTCAGCAGCTTTTTTTTTTTTTCAATGAACTTAAGAAAAAAAACAAAACAAAACATCAGTTTAACTCTTTTTGAATTAGTGAAACACCAAACATTCAAAGAAATTTCACACCATTGAGCCTGGATCTGAAGTACTGACTCCAACAGCCAAAAATAATCTCTTCAGTGACCATTCCCTGAGCAAGCCAAATATTTCACCATGGCAAAGCAGCACCAGCAATACGAATAGGTCAGCCTAAGCACTGCAGCCACTATCTTCAAAGACTGTTCTTTCCAGACTCTTTCACAAATATTTGAATGTTCTCTCAAATCTTCCTCCTTTCAGGTGTATATTTTTCAAAACTACAATTAAATTAAAACATAATTTTCTCATTCAATTCCCAAAAAATAAATGCAAGATGTTCCACTTAAGTTTGACAAGCATAAAGAATTACTTTATTGGGGCACTTTTTAGCTATCAGTGTTGTTGGCATTAAAACTTCAAAAATATTTAAATGAATTTGCCTCTATTTACTTTGCACTATTAAGTTACGGTGACACAGGAATGGATGCCCAGGTTCATTTAGCCCTGTCCCCGGCCCGATGCAGTGACTCATGTGCAGGTGCGTAGGAAAGAGTAAGAACAGAACAAACATTCTGTTTTCCCAGCCTCCAACTATTTTCAGTTCAACAACATCTTGAGCCAGACGCGTCTTCTGATATATTTAAACAATTGCAAGAGTAAAAATTTCATGGGGTCCATGTACACAAAAATTCTGTAATTTTCTCTGGAGATTTTGAGTCTGCGAACACTCTTTGCTTTTAGCACATAAAATGCTGATGATTCATAGTAATTCAATACAGATATAGTAATACAATAATACACGCCTGCACACCAGTATGTGACCACACATATGCAGCAGCTCAAACTTTAAAAGGTATGATTAAAAATGCAGGAAATACCAGATTAATCTTGATGGTGCAAGTCTCATTTTAACACCCTTGTGCACGGATGCTGTAACTGAATCTCTAACCACACCTCTATGTGCTGTATTTTTCTATAGAATTTAAGATACACTGCTCACAGCAATCATTGCTCTATTGCATCTTTTCCTCTGTCCTCTTTGATCATTAGGTAGTCTTCACTCACAACTTTTTTCTTGCAATGCAGATATAAAGACATTTCTTTCCAGGCTCTCGACATTTCCTTACAGGTTTTCCTCTAATTCACACACATGCTTGATTTTGAGTTTTGCAAAGTTGGGTAAGACATACAGAATGTTACTGATCCACCAAAGCTGAAGTGCAGTGCTAGAAGACTCAAAGAGGAACCACTGCTCTCAGTTGCTGATCTGGGACATGACCTGTGATGTTACCTTCATCCTTAAGGAGTGGGAAGCATTGCACAGCACTTAACAGCGACCCAAGCACAGCTACTCTACACTTTACCTGCAGTGAAGTTTCGCAGTGGATTTCTCTCCTGTCCCAGTCTCCTTGCCTAGCCAGCCCCAAACTGCAATCCTACAGCTTCCAGTCACAGTGCCAGCCTTCCTGCCCAGGAGATCACTGTGATACCTCCACCACACAGGTTCCATCCTTCGAACATCTTGCCACACCCAAATCTCTTGGTTTCTCCTTGTGCACAGTGGTGTCTGTTAACCTTCCCTGCTTTGGGATCTTTCTCCAAGTTGCTCGGAAACCCACCCTGGACAGTTTTTTCTACCTGTAAACCTCGAGTGTCAGTTTTGATCCAGATGACCCAAAGCAGCCACCACCAGCAGCAGGGGCACAATGGCAGGAGGATCCTGCCCGTTCCTGGGCTGCAGAGAACACAGCAGCTAACAGCTGTAATGAACATGGGTCACCTACATCTCCTACACACCAATGGCTGCAATGCCTTTCATAAAGTAAATTTTGTAATACAAACTGTAGAGGGACAGCTTTTTCCACTTAAAATCTGTTTTTAACTAGTCAGTGCATCTGTTATGGGTTTTGTATTAACTAAAGTTTTAGCGTAGACAAACCCTTCCCTCACCATTCTTTAATGTATGTATTGCACATAGTGCCAGTGGCATGCAGCACATACTGATGATTTACCTGCAGCTGTATTTCAGATGGAAAATCCTTTTCACCTGGCAGCACCCAAGCACATCCCCAGCATTCCGGGCCAAGAGGCAATGGAAATGTCCTTAAAGTCCTTAAAGATTATGTGGCCCCTTGTGAACAGTTAAGTGGAGATTATTTAAAAGACTTAAATACACAGAAACCTGACACACTCCTTTTTAACGGGCAAGCAGACTGCTGTTTATTTACTTTTTGAAAGCTAGTCTAAATTGGGCCTTGAAAAATTAAAAAGTAGCCTAGGTTTCAATTAACAGATTGTCTTCCACTAGTCAAGGGACAATTTGAGCTTTAAAGAAACACATGTAAGAAGTAAAAATAAAGCATAAGTACTTCCTCATACTGCATATTGTTTTGCATCAGTCTAGTTATCCTGCAGTTTACCATTGGTATTAAAAATTTACATGTATAATCTATCTTAAAGTATAATAACAAAAAGTCATATTGTATCTTACTATATATCAGTCATTAAATCTTTCAATACTGTCCAGTTTATCAGCAATGGTTTAGAAAAAACATCATACGATTAAGAGTAGGAAAGACGGAAGCTTCCACAAGGAAACTGTGCAGCATAAGGAGTATGTCAGTTGATAGCAACAAAATGTTTTCATAAGAGAGTGATACTGGTTAGTAATATCAGTACCAAATTTGGAAATGTTTTGGCTGCATCTATGCCAAAGAGTAACTGGGACTGTCTGTTTAGACATATTGGGATATATTTATGGCACAAATGTTGTGTGGAATGTCTATCGTGTAAAAAAAACAATAATAATTAAAAAAAAGAATAAAAAAGCAAATTCTTCAAATTTGAGAAACACTTCAAAACCTTTGTTTTAAATTATTCATTAATTGTGACATTAGAATTAACTCTTTGCAGACTGAGCTACTGCACTACAACAGAAAACAATACCTAAAAAAATCTCTTCAAGAAAAAAACACAAACATCACACACCTGTATTACAGATGAGAATAAGGAGCTCCCAAAATTGAATTAGGAACTGAGCATACAATAGTGATTTGCTATTCATCTTGACTAATGTCTAGGTCAGAAGAAATTAAGCATATTTTTTTCTCTTTAATAATTAGAAGGAAAGAACATCTGCACACTGCTCTCAGCCACAGAAAATAGCAGGAGGGAACTTATATAGGCAAGCAAGATTAATTCAGGCTGTTAACTGGCATGGATTTCTGAGTTTGCAGTATATTTCAGAGTCAACAGAGGGCAGGATGATTGTCTGCCAAAGATTCAAGAAAACAAAGTGACAGAATTAATACTTTTTTCATCATTATGACTCTTTACAGTATTTTTTTTTAGCTTTTAAAATATACATATTCCCAATACTGTGAGCAAACTGGAACACAGATTCCCACTGGTGGTAGTATATACAATCAGGGTTTTTCCAAGGTTAGTTTCTCTGCTAATTGTACCAAACAGTACATACTAACTTTGCCTTGTCTGTACCTATGTACTTTCAAAAAAGCTGAGGGAAAAATAATTTGTTTGAAAAATTAACACAAATTGAAATCATATAATGAAATTAACAGTTAATAGCTTTACAAACGCTAATGCTTTCAGTAAGCAATTAGCAAGCCAAGCTATCATGGTCACTGCCTGCGCTGCAGACTTTGTCATGTTCCAGATTTCTGCTCTTCTGTGAAATTTGACTGAAATTTCCCAATGTGTTTCAAAGCTTGAGGGGGAAAGGCAGAGGGTGTTATCATTTTAGCCTTGTTGTCTCAGGAACGAAGGCCAAAAGTCCTGAATGTAAAACCATAGTTGAGTTGCCCTACAAAACTTGACAATAAAGGATTACAGGTTTTTAAGCATTGTGATAAATTTTTGCTACCATTTAGGAAAAGAGCTATTTTTTAAAAGAAGTTTTATATACAATGTGTGCTCAACTATTTTTCTTTAGTTTTACATTACAAATCGTTAAGCACTTCACTCCTTCAGTTCTCTAAGCTGTCTTCCATCCATTTGAAATCCCCACTGTTCCTGTGAAATGACATTATTCTACCTAAGAAGTAAAGCAAAGAGCTATAGGCCATATGGTGTCTTCACTAAATTAGTAGAAGTTTCACTTATGCGAGTGGAAACCAGAATTCATCTACCATACAGATTGCATCTGCATGCCATTGTTTGCAGTAAAACAACACATGAAAACGCAGTTAGATTTGATTGGTTAATTAAACATAGAAAAAATATATCATTGATTAAAAAATGTTTTATTTTGCCGTTCTTTCATTAATTTAGGGATAATAAGAAACAAGCCTTGATGACATTGCAAAGCTATTTTTCACCACACATCTTTTAGAAGTCTGCACTATTAAATGTGATTTGCGCTGGTAAAAACGCAAGCTGCCTTCGTAAGGGTGCTATGAAATGATTAAGCACCCAGCAACTAATACCAGAGAAGTAAATTTTTAAAAAATTGGTGTGCACAGAATCACTTTAGTAGAATTGTCCATCTGTCATGCTGCAACTCTATGTGCTACTGCAGGGAGCAAGGGTAACACTGTTCCCCAGTTCCATATCAGGAGGGACCAAACCGCGTTTGATGGCAGGAGGAGAGAGAGTCTCCAGAACACCTTCAGAGTCCTCATAACATTACTTGGGACCAGCAAAGAATCTTGAACCTACACAAGGTCCCCAGCTTGGCACAGCAGACTTCTGGGATTGACCAAGAGCCACATGGATGACAACCAGCTTAGGGGAGACATATATCCTCCTTCCCCATGGCAGGACAAAGCTCATCTATCTGCCATACTTCAGCTCCTGCCTTCACACCTGCACTTTGCCAATGTCCTCTGGGGAAAACCCTGTCACTGGGCAGGATTCTTTACTAGACACATCACCCCATGCAGAGTTCAATGAAAAACTAAAATATTCTTAACTTGCTGACTTGCCCCAACCTATTCAAAGTTCACTGGAAATTCTTCGGAATGTTCCTGAGCATGTGAGCTGCCCAGGGAAGCTGCAGTGGTTGCAAGGCTCCCAGCTTGGGCCACCAGCATCTGCTGAGGTCGACATGGTGGCCTGGCCCCCCAGCAGTGACAAACTGGCCCTCCTGCCTCGCTCCGTCGGGCACGTTCAGACCTCTGTCACCACACCTGATCAGAGGCCAGACCACATTGGAAACAGAAACTGCACGGGTAGTAAAAAGAAAAAAAAATAAACTGAATATAATATGCTGAACATATTCCATTTTCATATTTAATTTAAAGTCTCCATTACTAAAGAATATAAAACTTCTGCAAAACATACACAGAAATACTACTGAACTGAATGAATTCACAGCAGAAAGGTCTCAGACTACATCAGCATTATGGTTATTGTCATAAATTTTGATTAAATATGCATGAGTCAGTTGAAATACTGCTGGCAGGATGTTTTTTTCACTATAGGGTGCACAGACACAGTGTAAAATCCTCTAGAAATATACAGGATTGTGGGTTTAAAATATTATTATTTATTGTTAGGATTCATTTATTATGTCAATGGTTAGGAGACCCATCTGAGATGGGAACATCACCAAGTAGGCTCTTTTTAAAACAGAACAGAGGAAAAAGACCAACTCAGGGCTCTGTTGGGGGAGATAAAAAAACGTGAAAATCAAAGAAGGGGAGAAGTAGCAAATTAGCTTTGTAATATAAAGAACTGAAACACTGAGATGAGGGAACTCATGTAAAATAGTACCAAGTATCCACAGTGGGTAGAGGGGCACTTTTCAACTGATGCCAAGGAAAGAACCTGGAAGTCGGAGCGGACTAGACTATGCTCCTGTCTTAATTAGAATATTGCACTTTTAATTAGAATATTCACTTTTCTATCCGCTTTAACGATATTATCATATCAGTGTCACAGACAGGAAGATGCTGCTTCAGAAAAGCACCTTTCAACAGCTGTGTAAAAACTCGCCTTGGGGTAAAGTTTTCTGATTGCACTGAGTACATGAAATGAAGTCCAAAATCCAAATGCAAGCTACTACAAAAAGCAATACTTAAGTAAATTTAGGATTTTTTTTTTTGCAGCCTCTGTTCCACATAGCTATGTGCTCTTTGAACCAAAACATCCTGCACGTATAGTTTTGATCTGATGAACTCATGACTGATTCAACTAACTTGTTATTCCAGCTTGCTGAGACACACTTCCACAGGGACACTCTTCTCTCCTGCAATTCTCAATTGTGCCCATACCATATAGTGGTTGGGCTTATGCACATTTAGTATGCTTATTCTGCAACTATTTACTTGTGCAGGAGGAGTTTGCACACTCCGGAATGTGTAGCTTGTTTATTATGAATCCATTGCCAGATAATTTATGCAAGTGAATTTACAAGGACATGCAGAGATGCATAACAGCTATTTACATTCCTGTCTGCTTTGAACAGAATAGAATTCTTTTGGAAGTCTTAGAGCATATTTATGCATTTAAAGACTAATCTAATATATAAACATACATAAGGTTCTGCAAGCTAGTGAAAACTTGTGTATCCTGTATTTGCATGTCTGAGTTCACAATGCAAACAACACAATTTTAAAGTAGCAAAATGAAGTAAGAATTAATTTAAAGAAATAGAGGGGAAAATTGATCCTGTATTGCGCAGCTTAAAGCATGTTACAAGTAAGGTAAGTGTATGAGCTTCTCAAACTATGGAAATCATATACAACAGCAAGAATACAGCAAACCAACAACAAACATTGCAGCTGGTTCGCTCCAGAATTACACATCTAAACCTATGTGTATCTGTTCAGGTATTCGCAGAGAAATGTGTTATCATAATAATAATATTTTTTTTTTCTATTCTACTTGTTGTCAAATTGAAAAGAAAATGTCCCTGGAAAATAAACCATCACTAATTACCTGAGTCTCACCAGCAGAGCACCTGTTAAATCATTTTAAGTGACTGAAATTAATTTCAAATACTTCCTTAGGGTTTGGAGTGGGTTTTTTGGCCTTTTTTTGTTGTTGTTGCTATAACAGAGGGGAAAAAGAAACCTGGGTCCTGCAAGCTCTTCAATAATACTATGCCTGTATTAAAAATGTTTTTGTAAATCCTTGAGTACATTTCCAGTATATCAGAAATAAAGATGACTGTCAGATACTCTTATTAGTCAGTTGGAAAAGCCAAAACAGCCCAGTGGGAGGGAGAAATATTATACTGATACAATTATGAGTCATTGCAGTTTTGGTTGAATCAAGGCCATTTATTTGAAAATCTGCTGGCCCAAAATATTTCCTAATTTGAAAGACCCTTCTTTTAGTCTTTTTTTTTCTTTTTTCTAAATTGGATATCTTATATATAAATTTGTTTCCACCACTTTATGCTCAGGAATTTTCTGTTGGCCCTTGCGTAGCATGATGCCTATAACATCCAAAACAGAGGGCTCCAGGATGTCTGCCATAAGAAAATATGCTGGCTTGCTTTATTTTTAAACATTAATACAGCTGGCAACCATGAGGACATGAATGACATGATTTACAAGTTTGTGGGCCAGACAAAGAAGGATCAAAAGATTATCTGCGAGCAAAGAGTCAACATTTCAAACTGAGGAAATAGGAACAGAAAAGGCTCATCTGTGAGCAGACCAAATCTTTCCAGCAGCCCAGGCTGGTGGGGATGAGATCGTGGGAGCCACTTGGCGCCAGGTCCCTCTGCGGGGGTCAGCCTGCAGTTCTGGCCAGTGGATTTCACCCGTGGAGCTTATAATTGCACGTAATTTCTTTGTCTGAGTGGGAAACAAATGCACAAGCGGGTAGATCACTTCCAGTAGCTTGAAAAGAAACCCAAGAGAAATGCTGGGGTTTTTTGCTTTGTTTTTTTTAATATAGGTATAATATCTGAACGCAAGTGCCTACATTTTGAGCCTCTTGACTGTGGCTGCAGTTTGGATCCTTGCCATAAAGAAGACAGAAGTACCACCTGCATCCTGAAAAAAGGTCCATGGTTTGACTATGGCACGAGCAGTTTGCGAACAAACAAGCTAAGGTACCTAAAAATCAGTTATTCCCCCTTTGGACTGTGCCGCACAAGCCTGGTGAGGCACATCTCACATGTTTAGATGCCTTCCTCAGACATTGCTCCCTGGTGTCTTTAAATCACGAGAGACACTGGAAACAGCACCAGAACAGGAGCTGAACCAGAGTTTTATATTACAAGTTCCGAATATTGACATTACTTGGTGGTCTTCTCCTGGTTTCCAGGTCTTCGTAAAAGACATCAGACCCTTCTTGGTGGTGAAGATCGTACAGACTCCTAGAAATTGCCAGGAATAAGCGGATGGGGATGAAACCACATAGCATGTCTACTGGTAAGCTACAGACCACAGTCTGGAGAACTCAAAAAGCATCAATTACTCCTGACTTTGAAAGACTCCTTGAGAGACTCTTCTGACTCCTTCCCACACCAGCCCCCAAGAAAGAAACAATTCTGTCCTTCAGAGGACAGCTCTTAGCCAGCATGGAAAGCAGAGGATGGCTTCAGCCACACCACCCAGCTCAGAAAGGGAAAAGAGAAACAGCAGAATCTGAAGCAGAGTGGGAGCTGGGAAGGACACTGCAGCCAAATCAAACACTTTCCAAATGCTGGAACAGAGAGCACAATCCTAAATACAAATGAACCCTGCTGGTTTTATGATCTTCATAATGAAGTTTAGCAAGGTATCAGTTCAAGGCTACATCCTATTTACAAATACAGCACTCAAGCCTTTAAAGAGCTGTGGCAGTACTAGGTAAATACATGCTACTAATTATTTCTTCCCAAGGATTTAGTTGTTTAAGTTTGGAGCTGAACATCAGATTGTTCATGCTTCCTGGTTTCTCCTTTTCTGTACGCAAGTGAATATTTTCTGAACACAGTAACTGGAAAAAATGGTCTTTTCACTCAAGCATTCAAGCACTCAGTCCTCTAGTGAATAATAATAAAAAAGAAAAACAATATTAACCGGATGGACTGAACTCCAGTCAACAGCTCCCCCTACCAGCCAATTCACAGAGGATCAAGAGAAGCAAAAAGTAAAGCTGTTTAGGATTCAAAGGAACTGTGAACTAAAAGGGAAGTTTGCCAGTGATAGCAGGAAAGTTTCGATACCAGTGCAGAGACTCATGTTCGGAGTTTTGTCATTACAAGGAATCTTACACATCTGGCAATGTCTCAATAGAGTGCAGCTTACAGGTCACTGAAAAAACACCATACTTGAATGTAATGCCATGGCTAAACCTATAAGATAAAGGGTTTCTATTTTGTTTTATAAAATGAAACGTGAATTTCACTACATCTGTGCTAGAAGGACAGACAGACTTCTGCAGTAGGAAATTGCATACATTTGGAGGTAGAATTTAACTGAGTTCACTGCAAGCATCACACATGAACTCGAGTTCAAAAGGACCTTGAAACATCTCCAGTCCAACCTCCTGCTCTGCCAGATCAGCACTGAATTTGGATCACCTTGTTTAGGGCTTTATGTCATTGGGCACTGAAAACCTCCAAGGGGGTAGACTCCACAACGTTCCTGAGTAATTTGCTTAATTATCCTCATATAGAATTTTTTTTCCTTTTATTACTGATTTATGGCAACTGTTTCTTGTTATCTTGCTGGGCACCTCCATAAAAAGCCAAGTTCCACCTTCATAGCAATATCCTCTTAGATAAATCAGAAGGCTGTTCTTCCCACTTTTTTTTCATACCTTTGTGAAAACCATTTAACCAGCAGTAAGGCTCAAGGGCAACTTAAAACAGTTTTTTGGACACACTACACACACACAGTCTGTATTCAGCTACACACAGAGAATGAACTCATTTATCACAAGGCTATGTGATCCATTACATAGACATCTCCAAACATCCGAGTTGGCTTATGCATGTTTCACAGTACATAGATAAATCTACCTGTCTTTTGCTTGCATATCTAGCCCGGATATCAACAGGGCATCTCAGGTTTTGAAAGCATTTCATTTGTGATTTGTGCAGTTTTTCAGTCATGAAACAGTTTTCAACCTTCCGAGCAGCTTCATATAGCCATGTGCTTTCCTTCCTTAAATAAACAACCACAAAACAACAACAAAATCAATAAAAAACCCACAAAACACCCAAATGTTTAATCAAAATGTTTCCCTGTGCTTTCCACCGTTTCCCTCATCCACCCACATAAGGTTATATGCCCTGTGTCTAAAGGATACATTAATAATATGCTGCAACAGCAGCAGGCCTAGAACATGAATTTCACATCTAAAAAAACCATGAGATTCTCAAAATTCCAAGTGAAACATGTAAATACATATTTTTAATACTTTAGAAGATCCACTATGCTGATCCTAAAAATTGTGATACACTTATGAGTCAGAAATCTATTTTAGTGTATTTAGGATTATGTTTATGACACTCTAAACCCTACCTTTGAACTAAGGTACTTATATAAGCACAAAAAATAATACCTTTAATACCATTTAAAGCCCTCTAAAATGTTTATTGGTTTCCCTAATACTTGGTGAGTATATAAAATACTCAATTGTGAAACTGAGTGATTTGAAGCTTTTAATAGCTCTCTCTGTGTAATTTGTTTGTTGCTTTTCCTCTCTGAAACCTGTGCTCCAAAACTACTTGTGTATACACTGTGTGTAGATTCTGGATTCACATTTACTGCCACATGCCACTTCTATACAACACAGACTGACACATAATTATAACCCTAAAGGAACCAACTTCTGGGCTCCTACGTATGTGCAAGGCACTGCTGCCTTCACAAGCATATCCCAGCAAAAGCACATCATTAAATGTTGCGATGAGAGAATGAACAGCTGAATAGATCCCATTTTTATTCCTTTTTTTTTCCTCTGAATAGGAACATATTGCAGCATACTCACAGGTCTGCATATTAGAAACCTCCTGTAACTTACATTTCTTATTCAAGTCACATAAGATTTGTTTGATGCTATGTAGCTAAAACCATACTATTTGAAAGTCTCCAGTTTTAAGTGCAGTTAAGAAACAACCTTTTCCTCACTGACATAAGTGATTCACTGATAAATGTTACGGCTCAGCTTTTCCAGGCACAAAAGACACTTGACAACAACCTATTGCAGTTTGACTTATGCTCCTAAATGAGTCAAAATGCAGTGCCTCAGGAAAGCATTTTTAATTACTGTGAGGAGCCTTACCAGTTCATTAGCTGCTAACAATATAAGGAAAGTATTATACATATCTACAAATACTTATTTGATCAGGTATCTGTAGACAGATGCAATTCACTTTATCTTTCAGCAAACTTCATTGTGGGGAGAAACTGTCAACAATTTTTTCTTACTTTGATTAGACACCCTTTTAGCCTCTGCTCTTCTTGTTCTTAAAATCTTTCGTCAAAAAGCAAAGTTCTCCACCTGAGTTTGCATTATGTTTTATTTATTTTTCACTTAATCCATGTAGAATTAAACTGAAAAAGTAATATTCTTATATTCACATATATTACAGCATATGCGCTACTATTTATACAAGAGAGTCCACACACTTATTCAGGCATCTCAGGAATGCTGTACAAAACCCCATGTGCAGTCTCAAGCATCAAGTCTACAAGAGAGGAAATCTATGTTTGCTTTCATAATAGTAAATCAACTTAACGTGAAGGACAGAACAAAATTCTTTCTTACTAGTCACCTGCTAGTTACTTTCATAAATTAAACATACAGAAAATAAAACGTCTTTAACCCTACAGTTGTATTTGTAATCCCTGACTTCCAGACACAAAATATGAGCCAGCCACAGCACAACCATCCGAACTCCTGCCCTATACCAGCCCAGGTCCGGCAGCTGCCCCTCAGACCCGGCTCTTGGGCCGCAGACAGTGACCAGCACTCAGGTTCACCAGCCCACCTCCAAGCATCTCAAGGTTCATACAGACAGGCTCAATTCCACTAAAACACCCCGTAATAAGTTTTACACAATCCCAAAACACCGTGGCTGCAGGAACCCATGTAAAATCCTATGACCCTTATGGCCATTGTCTTGTTAAGATCTCATGGCATCCTGGAGAGAGGTTTCTTTTGATGGCTTTCATGCCAGTTCCTTCACATGGTTACTGCTGGTACCAGCTAACAGTGCTACCACCTGCTCACCACATCCACTGGGGACCCGCAGAATGAGCCGTTTCAAAAGCAATTTCATTTTGTTAATGAAATAATTTAGAAAACTTGAAATTCATTTCAGACAGTATGACCTGTTGTCCTGTGATAAAATACAAACTCAATGGAATGTTTGTGTTTTGATGAAATATATTTTAGAAAATTTCACAACAGGTAATTACATGAGGGTGCTTAGTCTAGGTTGACAATGGAACAGCTTTTAAATTGGCAGGATTATGAATAGTAAAGATAGGTGTCTATCCAATGTAAATACACCACCAAACACATGGGAACTCCCCACCCAAGGCAGTCAGTGCAGTCACCAGCACTGGGCAAGGGTGTAGCAAAGCCAGTGCTGGAGATCCGTTATAAACAAGGCTGATGTTCTTAATAACCTGCCTTTCAACAGAACTGTTTTCATGTACAAGAGCTATGTTATTAAGCATGCATCACAGACTTAGCACTTCCATCATACGCTCCTCATGACAGAGACTTGGCACTTGTCACCAGCATATTTACTATGATTATATCACAAATAAATGGACTAAAACAGAAATTAAAAAAAAAAACTAATAACTCAAAAACATACTAAAAATACAGGCCTTTACTCTAACAAAGTCAGGATTTCAGTTTAAATACTTAATTAATTGCCATGAGAAAAATTTAATCTAATAAACACTGAATTCAGTGGTATGTTGAGGATCAAATTTGAGATGCAACAGGAGCCGAGAGAGGGATTTCAGTGATAAGAGCTGGAATATGCTGACAGAATCAAGATACTTCTACAGCATCATGTCTGCCAAAATCTTCCATTTTTTTTAATTCTAAGGTTTTGGGTTATATCAGATTTGTAACTATTTAACATGATGAGACTAAGAGAGGAGCCCTTAGTGCCAAATTCCAGGATGTTTTTTATAGTTTTTTAAACTGAAAAATAAATTCCATTCTAAAATGTAGCCCAGTGGATCTCAGCACAAAACACAAACAGTAGGAATAAATGTTATCACAATTTCAGAAGTTTATTTGCAAGTTCCATGGTCCTAAAATAGAAATAATGTATTACCAAACATGCTCACCCAGAGGTAAGTGGAATTTCAAAGAACAGCTGAGGAATGTTAATGATCAATAAAAGAGATTTACTTGAACAGTTCAAAGTTTGGGAGCGGTACTGAATATATCCCTTTCAGAACTAATTTTGTGTCAGTGACCTAGATTATTGAAATGTCATCTATGGCACCCTAGTTCGCTCTTACTTTTGAGTTATGACAGGTCTAGTGCAACATAAAATTTACATCTCAAATACTATAACAACAGTTTACTTCCCAAGCAATCATACGATGCACTGACTTCCTCAAAGTAGTAACAAACAAACAAAACCAATCACATAGCACAAGACAAACTTCTACAAATTTTGGTGAGAAATTCAACATTGTTTCAAAATCTCCTGACAAGTATTGGCACTTGAGCACCACATAAATAATCTGCTCCTGGCCTTCTATATTCCTAAAGCAGAAGTCACCTACTAGCATTTGTATAAACCTGAAACACCCAAATTAGTACATCAATATCCTTCCTAAGTAGATCTAGATACTGGCAATGCTACTGTTCAGTATTATATTAACTAATCTCTGCTACAGACAACCAATCTGGTTCTGTCTTCCTTAATCCTGTTCCTTTAACAAAAATAATAGAATTATTTTTGTCTTCCATTGCTGTCTATGGAATTTAGTTACATATAATATAAAGAGCAAGTTGATTTAAACCAGTCAGTCCTACACCATACTTTGAACAAATATAATCTATAATAAACATAATACATTTCCAGGTTGAAAAAATAATGCAGACATTTCAAAGCCCACAGATCCATTATTCAGTTCTGGTTTATATGTACTTTCAATGTACTTGGCATTACTTTCAGAGTAGGTGCGATACCTACACACACTCTGCTCAATTTATATTGGACCCTAAAGAAAACCAAGCCTGGGTTCAACTACAAACTGACAATTCCACTGAGCTTAACAGGACTCCAAGAATTTTATTTGAAAACAGAAATCATCAAGTAGATTTTAACTGAATCTAAACTGGAAGTATTGTTTTAATTACAGAAATTAATTTCACCATGTCCAGCTGCATTACTCAGCACTATTCGCATTTCCAGATTCAACATACAACTGATACCAGCCATTCAGAAATCCTTAACCCACAGGGAAAAATAACAATGGGCTATTTCTGAAATAAGAAAAGAAGTGGGAAGAAAAAAAAGTAAAGGATTGCTAACTGGATTACAGAACACATTTTCGGTTTCAGTAAGAATGGTGCATAGACATAGTTTCAGTTTTGAGCATGAGTAATCCTATTGATTCATACAGAAGTATTCATATTCTTAAGATTTATTATATACCTCCATAAATTGCTGACAATTGAACACCAAAGATCTTAAGTGAAGCAGAAAAACAGCATCCTCACTTCTAAGAAAGCAAAGTAGTCAGATGTGTCTAATAAACCTTTTCTCTTTTGTTTGTTTCAATATGTGAATTTAGGGAAAACAAACCTTGAGAACACCCTCCTGAACATATCGGGTTTCTTAAAAATGTACTTAGCTTGTTTGTTCATTCCCTCTAACAAATATTCCAGATATCTTAGTGCAAAATATATATAAAAAAGACACAGAACCATAGCTAATAATGATTTAGGGAAAAGGCGGGGGGGGGGGGGGGGGGGGGGGGGGGGAGAAAAATATATCAAATTTAGAAAAAAACACACCACATAAGAATAGGCACAACTGGCTAAAATGGCTACAGGAACAGAACTGGAATATTATATATAACTTGAAGAAATCCAGTAGAGATCATCTCTTACTGAAGGGCAAGGAAAAGAACACAGCTTAAATTAAAGGTAGCCATTAGAAAAAGAGAAGCAAAGAGGCTGAAGTGAAATTATTTCATTCCGCAGCAGCAATCTCCTTGTGACTCAGAGACTCTCTGCAGTTTCCAGTGTAATCCTTTTTGTGCCTCAAGCCCCGGCGGGTTCCTGAGCCTTCACACTGCGCCCTCCACTTCCCCATGGATGTGTGTCCCACCAGTGTTTGTACAGCAACACAACACCAGCATTAGCCCAATACAATAACATCCAAGCAGAAAAGTGCTTAAATCTTGTGCTGTATCAAGTTAAAATGTAATACAAGTAAATGTTTCAGTTAATAAAAAGTCTCTGTAATAACTGTTAATCATTTTGCATTAAGATAACATTTATCATAATAATATTCATTACAATGAATAAGCTGATTTGTTAATAATTCAGATGTCACATGCACTTCAACAGGATTCCTTTATTCACCAACACCACGGCCATTATTTTAAAGTGCTTCCAAAAACATTAATACACAATGTTAATCTGAAATCCATACCTCAGTTATTTTCACAAAGCAACCGGCAAGGTTTATTTAGGAAATTTCATGCCAAGCTTCAGAAGTGTGCACTCTAACCTTCTTCAACACATAATTCAAAATAAACACTTTCTTCATGACAGACGTTTCAAGAGATGAAGGAATGGAACAAAGGCAGAAAGTGACACAAAGCACAAGTTCTGCACCATTAAGATGAATAGATGGATTAGCTGGAAAATCCATAATGACACGTTGGGCTGGCTGAAGCGGTTCTGTTTATGTAATTACAGCGTTGGTATTTAAACGATGGGAAGCTCTGAACAAGACCTTTACCTTCGTACCCCTGCAGCAGCACTTCAGCGGGGCTTCACTATCTCCATCCACCAGTGCCAACCACTGCAATTTACCTGAGATCTCATCAAAGGTTTTAAAGCATTACCTACTAGATCATTAGGCAAACTGATAGGGCCAAATACAATCTCTGTGCAAACCATGTCAAGTGACATTCAGGTGTATTGCCAGCAAGGGCAAAATAAAAGGTGCTCCCATCCAGCTCAGTCAGCCGCTCAGCCACGTCTCTCACTTACCAACAAATTGCAAGACAATGTCTTCTGCTTGCTGATAATAATAAAAAAAGAGCTCTATCCAGCCTATCTTAGATGCAAACACAGAGCCTGTGTGTGCTTCGCTCTAGAAAGAAAGATTAAAGCAACTCCGCACACAAGAAAGGCTGCTGCAGTCAAGCCTTCCTTCTCAACTCACGTTTACAGCAACACTGAAGATCACAGTGCAGAGGTGAGCTATGAATTAAAACTTGACCAAGCTTTTTCTTTCAGTACTGACTTATCATGTCCTAACTGGCATGACACACACTGACTGAGATATTACAGGAGGAATATTATCTATAAGAGTTTGGCAAAACTGGCTCTCCTGGAATAGCAGGATCACGGAAAAGAAAAATAGTTCGAATTTGTGCAAGAGTGCTCTGCATTGCTCACAAGGAAATGCAGTGAATGCTACTCAGAGAAACTGAAATATTTTTCTAAAGTTAAGAATACCATATTCCAAGGTTTGCTGAGCACAGATTGCTGCAGGACTGCTGTGTGTAGAATAAGATGGAATTACTCACTGATTTTTCATGTTCTTCTTCTAAAAAGGTGAGAAATATACTGACAGAGATTGTCCTATGAAACAGAACACCTGTCCTTCAACCTAACGATCTAACGATTATCACTGTTTCTGTTTCACAGTCACATAATTTCCTTACAGCAAAACCAGCATTAGTTCATGATGAAAGGTAATATGGGCACAATATGTGCCGAAAATGATAGGAATGCTGGAGAAAATGCTATAGAGCAACATTTATTGACTCTCATATTCCTGCAGTTGCATCTGATGATCAGTTTGCCCCTCCTGTCTTAAATTCCATGAATCCATAGAAAATGAGGAATGGAACAAAAATGTCCCAAATATTAGCATTAATCGCAGTGGCAGTAATCATAAACACATTTTCAAATCTGCTTCAAAAAGCCACTCCAGTGGCACAGCACAACTTGGGAACTAATTGTAAAGGACGTTGGGTCATGAAGGGCCAGCAATCACAGCTACTCATGCCCAACTTGATACACCAGCTAGTTAAGAGTTAGGGGAGTACACAGCACTGCAGGAAATACTTGCATGACTAATTCACCTGCACAACACAGGGAATCCAATACTCTGTCCTATCACAGATCAGGTACAAATCCAAATATAAATAATCAATGTTTTTCAAACTCCACATCTCCGAAGAAAGTTCTCGTGAACTCCCACATGGCTTAAGTAGCACCAAAACTCAACAAGCATCTGTCTGAGGATGCTGTAGGTGCCCAAAAGTCAGTCTCTGAGTAAACCACTTCTTTGGCCCAAGCTATGCAGCATTTTGGTTGAGTCTGACCCCAACTAGCCTAGAAAGTAGGCTAAACATCACCTCAATCACTGTCACAGTACCTGTGCCCGGTACATAACTGACATGTACCAACAAAATTAGGCTTCTCTCAAAATGCAGGCATAGAAGATTTCTTTTTAAAGCACACCTGTCCCAGAAAAGTAGTTTTGCTTCAAGATCCTAGCCAACCTTCCCCTGACAGCCTAGTTTAGCAAGAAGTAGGAGACCTAGATCCAGTTCACTTCTCAGCTGGAGGAGGTCCCCAGCAAAATTTCTGCTTTCCAAGGAGTTATCCAAATCCAGACAGTTGGACAGTTAGGGTTATGCAAGGAAAAAAGCAAATTTAAAACATTCCTTGCTTTGGCCAAGGGAAGATCTAGGTCCTGATGCCTACCCTCAAGATTATTTTTATTTTGACTGTTTCATAAGAAGTTCAAAACCAGAGTCAGAGCCTTATTCCAGGGGTCTAGTTTTCTTAAAAGAAAAAATATTACAATACAAATTTAAACTCATCAGTTGTATCACACGCCTTCTGAGCATGTGTTAGGATTCTGGGCAGGGAAACTTTGGTTACTATAAAATCTCAACAGTCAAAGAAGCTGATAAATATAGCTTGCAATGTGATTATACAGAAACAGTTTGTTCCAGTCATATGGGACTCTTGACTTGACATTCCAATTAAAAAAAAGAAGTGACAGAAAAAACATTTCAGAGCCATACGTTGGTACTAAGTCGGGGATGTGTAGAAATTTCTTTAATTTCTTTTTCTAAGATGAAGTAATTGGAACAACCGACATTTTAGCTCCATCAGTTACTTATATTTCCCATATTTTCCTTTCATTTCTAGATTAAATTAGTTTAAAATTTGCCAAATGCATGAAAGCAAACTCTTTGTCCTTTCAATGACTATATAGTTCCTTATCTCCAGCATTAAACTAACGGTATTTCCTGTTGATGTTTTAAAATAAGTAAAAAAACCCACAAAATCTCAAAATTGTAAAAGCTCAGCACTTCTCACCAAAGAGCAGCAACTTCTGAAGGAAGATTAAAAAAGCTCAAGTTTATGCATATCAATACCAAATCACTTCTCACAGCAAACTTTCCCATAACACTCTCAGGTTTCTTCCTCTAATAGGAAAAATCCTTCCGCTTTGTTGGTCAGGGTCTTGAGAAATAGGTATTTGGCCTGTCAAACAGTGGGCTGCGCAAGTCCAGATTACGACCTGATCATCCCGATGGCTTAACAAAGCCGGCTACTTTCTCACCATCAAAGTGCATCCCACTAAAAGAGCTATGGATCCTCTGGGACGTGCCCGGAGCGCCAGTTGCTCTCCCGGTGTGGGATCCTGCGAAGGAAGGAATGCATTCTCTCCCGCCCAGGGGAACTGCCAGCGCTGAGTTTGCATCTGCACTCGCACCAAAGCTGCCGAGGAAGGGAATTGGGCTTCCAAGAACAAAGAAAAGTTGGCTAGGAGTTCTCCCAGGAAAGGATTGGCACAAGGGAAAAAATACACTTGTACTGCATGGCAAAGAAAAAGCCACATTAAAATGCCCATCTGAAATCCACGTAACTAAAAATCCTGGGGCAGTATTGCTTTTAGTGGCCTGAGTAAATTCATTTGCTCTGTTAACAAACAGAACTCGGCTAAAATACAAAAAGTAGGTATCAACTACTTAAAATCCATCTATTATTATAAATGGGAGTTCTCTGACCTCTTTTTCACTGTTGCCAGGTAGGTCAGGCCAGAAACAACACGAGATTTCCTTTTCCCAGTTCAAAGGAACCTGATTTAAGAGTCTGCAAAAGGTGCAGCAGGAAGAATCTCATGCTTGAGCGTCTTGAACTTAAAGATGCAGTTTAAATTTGCTGCTGTTACAAAAAAAAAAAAAAAAGAAAATAAAAGTAGCTGTGAGGCATAAATTCAATATTCAACAAATCTGGCCAAGCATTCAGCAGTGCCAGGTTCTGTCGTGACAGCCCGCTAGTTCCCAGGCCGCTTGTGCAGCAGACCGAGGAAGAGGCCGGCTTGTTAAACTTTCCATTAGGTTACGAACAATCTGCTCTCCAAATCGCAGGGGTACTCTAAATGATGCCATCAGTTCAGTTCTCTGTGTATTTATTTGCTTTTAATTAGAGGGGTCTGTACTATATACCTCTGCTATAAGAACTTACTGAAAAGAAAGCTGTAATAGGGCTAATTCTCCTTTGTTCATCATTTAGACCATGTGAGAGTGAATGTAAATGACAGCCATCCAGTTTTATGATTTTGTACTGATGTAAATGAATGCAAATGTTTCGGGTTAAAGGTAAACAGACCTTTAAAGACACTATAAATGTTCTTCTGAAAGCTTAAGATGCTGAGCATTTATTTCCATTCCTCCCTTCCAGTAATCTATTATCCCCACACACAGAGATAGGAATTGATACATACTTTTCAACAAATTGTTTTTATTACGTTTTGTCTCAGTGAGCGACTGTACCCACAGCAACGTCTATGCTTTGTTATATTCCTGAGAGACAATGCCCATTACTTGAATTTAGTTGCAAAATAACTTATCTCTACCACCTACTCAATGTCACTGACCTGCATAGGATTTCATTGGGTTTTTTTTGTCTCATCTGTCACAGTCTCTCCCTTAAAGGACCAAATTGTGAGAATGCTACGAAGGACAAGACATGTGGTTTAACCATCTGCTGTAGCTACTGTTGACCTCTTTACCTTACCTTTTCTTTATTACCAGAAGCATGGTACCACCAAATGGCTGGAAAAAATCAATCAGAAGAATGCCAGCAGGTAGACAGTGCCATCAAACACCTGTTTATACCATGGTATAGGACACAGCTTAGTGTAAATCACACTTCAGACACATTTAAAACTTGCATTTTACAGAAACTATTATCTACGTGTCTGGATGAGGACCTCCAAAATGCCTTAAAAATCTAATAAGGAGCCAGAAATTCTTGTGGTTTCATTCCAGTCCTGCTACTGGCTTGTTGTGTGGTCTTGGAAAAGGCACTTTCTCTGGGTTTTCTTTCTCACATATGGTGATATTAATATGCAGTAGAAACTAAGGTCGTACTATAAGTGAAGCTGAGAAAACAAGTCGACATACATAGGAAAAAAAAAACACAATCAAACAAAACCCCTTCGATTATATTCATCATCATAAATACCATTTCAAGCACTACGATTATTGTTCCTTGGCAGATGAAAACGTTACTGTGAAAAACACAGAGCACAAGTGTAAAACCCAACAGCTAGTATTTGTTATTCACCTATGTGTACATTCTTACCCAGCGGTGTCTTGACAGGCACTTTCTTGCCTTTTCCACCCAGGAAAAGCGTACACCACTGCAATTTACCTTGGGGCAGGTGCTGCATTGCAAGATGATGCCTCATTGAGCCCATCGTATCTTTGTCACACATCGTTCATAATCTTAAATCCCACTGCCGGGCAGCTTCCTCTAAGAGGCAGTACTCAGAGTAAAGAATAGCAGGTTGCGTTTCATTATCATTATGCTCAGAAAACTGACAGAGACACCCCATGGCCAGCAAAGATTTTCCAACCTTGTGAAGACAAGGTTGCAGCATTCACATGGCAACAATCTCTAATGCCTGATCTCTGCATTTTACTCTATGTAGTACCGATTTAAAAAATCGGTCCACGTAACGATTTGATTTTGCAATATTAACATAACTCAGTAGAACATACTGACATAATGTCCAAGTTTCCCACTTTCAACTTTGAAAAACCACAACGTGTTCTGCAGAGCCGGTACAGTAAGCGACCTAAAGATTTAGGGACAAGAAACACCATATAAATGCAGTGTATTAATAATTTCTGAGATTGCCTTAAACAGCATGAGTGATGCATGACAGGACCAAGGCTCAACAGAATGGCTTCTGAACCACGTTGAAGCCTACCAGATGCTGCTGAGCAAAAGGCTCTGGGGTCCTCTATGAAAGAAGAGCCTTGCAGACCTTCTCATGGGGAAAAACGTTGGGTTTTTTTTTGCTATACTGCCAAATAATTAGACTTCAAAAAATTTCCCACTTCATTCCAGGGATGAAATGGATGCATTTAAAAGGAAAACAAGAAAGAGACTCAGCCTCAAACTGTTGAGTAGCTGCACAGCTGGACACCACGATGTCAGCCCCAGATGTAACCAGGGCCAAGGCTGAGGCAGGGAAAGATGGGCTCCGGAATGCTCCAGGAGGCCTCAGTTCTCCTCTAGGCTTTATAAACCTTTCCAATTTAAGTTTTGGTTTGTTTAATTAGGGTTTTTTTCCAATAAAAATCTTCTTCATTGCATCCACTGAGAGAACCTTCTGAAACTCTGGAAGAAAGTTTTCTATTTGATATTCCAAACAGGAGTGCAAGCAGAAAGTCATAAAAACCATGCAGGGAATCACCATGGCGTTTAGATACTTATGAAATAATAAGAAAACTACTTTCTACGTACTACACTACAGCAAAATTGACACACAAGGCCTGATTTAAAGCATGCCTGGTATACTGTGATCAGTCCCTTCAACCTGCAAAGATCTCCGCTCCTTAGAATACACTGCAATACAAGCCTCAGGAAAAAGCTGCTCTTTTTTTCCCCCATTGGAAATTCATGCATAGATAACTGGCTATTTTTATAGAAATTGTGAAAAAAAATCATATCTGAGATGTCATAATTTACCTTAAGGTCCATGAAGCCTAGAAGAGCAGTGTAACAAATTTCTAAGGTAGCAAGGAGGACAAACTGTATTTCACACTGGCAGTTCTGAAGAGATCGATTTTTATTCTGCCTAAAAAAAAAAACCCTGTAGTTCCCAGGAAAGCCAGATGGCCAAAGGGACTCACTTTATTATAAATTCCAAAAGAAATAGCATTCACACCTAATTTTGGAGAAAATATCAAATGACAGGGTTTCATTATAACTCACAGGCTTTTGCAGCCATTAGACACCCCTCCATTAAGGCATAAGTATGAAAGTAAATGTTTTTCTGATGCTTTTAGGAAAGTTTCTCACCCAAGATGTGTATTATGCTGAAGAGAGTTCATAGCATCTATAACGATTAGTTCTCAAGGGAAAATGTGCCCCATTTTCATGTGATATTCATATTCATTATCCCTATGTTGTGAAAAAAGCATCCAAAGAACACTTTATCATTAGCTAATATTTTAATGATGACAATGTTGCAGTTACAATATAAAGGAAATATGTCCACGGATTCAAACATTTAGATTTAAATGTTTCCAAAGTTGTGATGTCTGCATTTGGTCTCTTTCTTCTGAAGCTAAAACATCTGGGAATGACACAGCAACCCAACACCTGCTCTTCAAAGCAAGGCCATGGATTTTCATTGGTTTTCTCAGTCCTTGTTGCAGAGATAGTACAGCACAACAGATAGTAAATTTGATTTTGCCTAAGAGGAACAGACTTTAAGGTTCCAGTCCTTTTAACCTTTATAATACAAACATCAGCATCTTCCCTAAACATATCTGTGTGATAAACAGATATAAATACTACTGTGCACCTGATGCAGACACAGTATGACCTATTCCAAGGTCTCAGAATATGAAAAACAGTATGAAAATTGAAACCACACCTTTGTCAGTCCTTTCATGAAAAAAGCAGGTGGTTGTGAGTAAAACAGGATCCAAGGGATGCTTCATTTATTTCCAAAATTAGTGACGTGCATGTGTGTCACAAACCGCCTGTATTGCCTTAAGATTCCATGTTGTTAGAAAGTATGAATAATAAAAAACTATTTTTGTAAAAGTCTACATGGATGTCTGAGTGATTCTGCTTTTAAAATGTCCTTAGGCACCGGAGTTTATTGCATCATTCAGTGGAATATAAGAACAGTGCAACAGAGTTGGCTTGTTTGCTTGTTCGTTTTCTTTTTAAACAGACGGATAAGCCTTTTGTCTACAGAGGGATGAGAAACAGAGATATCAATTTAAATTATGAAAGATACCAGTGATCACCATCCAAATTATATTCTAAACACATTATTTCTCACATTTCATTTCTGTCTTCAGAAAAAGAGCTGTAATGTACAGCAAATGCGATACTGTCACCGTACTGCCTCATGAACGTAGCACGACTGGAAGGTTAAGTCTCGATGACACCTCGTGGAAGCTGCAACACACAATAAAATTTAACAGAACCAAGTCTATGACAAGGCGCTTTATTTTTTGAGCACATGCTTGAGATGACAAACGTTCATTTCACCCTCACTGAAAGTATACATTGCAATTGCGCTTTTTCAGCATTAAAATGGCTGGAGACATTCTCTGTGCAAGCTTCTCTCATTCAGAAGAGCATAAAGAGACAGTAACTTCTCCTGCAGAAGAGACCGAACATGATGCATCTGCCGCATCTCACCCCTCAGCTTTGTTCTGAGATTTCTGCACACCAGCTACTGTTTGCCAACACCACAAGGTTTCGCCAACAGCAAAGTGTGTTTGGTTCAAACAAAATGCAGGACAGCAGCTCTTTTTAGGTAATAAAGTCCTGTCTGCATATTTTAGCTGTTGCATAATTGTTACCTTTAGCTCATAAACTTCAAGGTCAAATCAAGGTCAAGAGTAGGTGTTTAGTACATGAAACTCAGAAAGGCTGCTATAACAAACAGACTTTGTAAATCACAATATTTTGGGGTTTTTGTTTGTTTTGGTTCAGTTTTCCCTTTCATTCTCCTCAGTATCTGGTAGATTTTAATCTCCCTGCATAAGATGTACGTTTATACAGTACTTTCAGGGTCAAAGTAAAATTTATATACTTGGAATGCAGACTAACATACTCCTATAATGCAAATTTGAGTATTTCCCCTCTAATATCCACATCAAATGTTCTAAGTTTGTCTGCTGAAGAGCAGCACCCAGCCACTAAAACAAGGCAGCATTTATTCACAGCTAGTACCAAACATTTGAAGAAATTTATGTAGAGAGAGAACTTCAGTTACAAAGACTATTACAAATAGTTCTCTCATATTGAAAACCATGATAAATTTTGCACTTAATTCCAATCCAATACAACTGAATTTGCATTGCTTTGCCTCACCTCTAAATGTTAACTGTATCACAGCACAAGTAATTGGTAAGGTAACTTTTTCTTCATTTTTGTCCTGGTTATTTTACTTTGCATAGGACAAAAGCACACTGTATATTAAGAAAAACATAACAATATAATTGGAAGAATACTAAAAAAAAATGCAAGGGAGTTCACAAACTAAACACTTACATCTTTGCTGACCTGAGCCTTCCCACAATATAGTTCAGAGTGGTGACTGGTTCTGCACTCCCTCCTGCTTGCCTGCTCTCGATACCCAAGATACAGCAAATAATGTCATCGATTTCCTTCAATTACATTATGAAGGATTAATTTGCACCCAGGGAATAAAAGGTTGTGACGGTAGCTTTTGCATCACTCAACAACAGAATCCAGCATTTACAACATCACTCAGGAGCACACGGGAGGATGGAAAAAGTCATTTACTTAGCGTTCTTTAATTCTTTGTAATACAACGAGACCGTATCATGATTTATGGCTAAATAGCACATACATTTTTCTCGGGAGAAAAGCCTTTCATAACCTGCTCATTTCTGTGGCACTCAGGAGTTGTGTGATCCAAGTCCACTCATAAATGTGGTGTCCTGCTGAAAGCTGTTTGATAGCCTTTTGATTAAATATAATTTTATGTGCTGCGGTGTTCTCAAACCGTGTATCAAAATGCTAAACGACCAAAGTTTAAAAATGTAAGCTTTAATGATGGTGCACAAAATTAGTTACTTGTTTGGTTGGTTTTTTTGATGGGATCATTTATTGTTAATTAAGCATGCTTTTCCTGATTTGATTACATAAGAAGCTGGTTTGCAACACAATAGCATATGAAGGTCAGTACAGCTACAGGAGAAACCCTATATGCTGTGACAAATCCGATAACCATCAGGGTATTTGGTTCATAGAAATAAAGCATTTCTTAAAATATTTTGCTGATTCGCTAAGGTATTGTGAGACATTTTGTTGAGTGCGTAGCATGACATTCCCAGAAGGAGATACATTCTATAGTGAAGTTGTGACCGAATTTGCTTGTGGGATAAAAGGTTGGCGCTTACAAAGTGAAGGGTGTATTAATAGGTGATGAGGATTGGGGCGCTAACACTAAAAGAAGAAGGGTGGAGAGAAGCGGAAGGATGAAACTGCTTTCTCACCCTCTGCTTCTACTTAGAGAGGAAAAAAGGCAAAAAAAAAAAAAAAGTATGATTTCTCCTTATTTGCTAGGCTAAACAGCAAATATAAACGTTCACAAATTGTAATATACTTAGTTTTTTATAAGAAGTAAGGCATCAAGGAAATTGTTAATGCTGTATTATAAAACTGAATCAGATGGGATTTGTGGCAGGGAGGGGACCATCTCCTCCTTTGCCCCTAAGTATGGCCAAAAACCACACACAGGGATACACGCACCCTCCCCAGTTGCTGTGCCAGCCCAGAGGGACACGCTCACAGCCCTCCCTCCATCACCCACCCGTCCCACTGCTGGAAACATCATGGTCAAGAGCTGTAAAGTTCAACATGTCAACTGTGAAATACATTTCTGAGTAGCACGGACGACAGTATGTTTAAACCTCAAACTGAAAAAGCAGGAATAAATACAGCATCAGAAGGAGAGTGAGTAATTTACGCTAGGAAACGGTTTCAATGCCATGTAGAGGTTTGCCATGGCTGCTGTAGGAAGATTTCTGGCTCCATCTAGGGGTTTCCACCTGCCCCTTCACAAAATGTACTTTTTAACATGCCCTATAAACATCCCGGTAAGGGAGAAGAACTAGATGAGTCTGATACAAGTAGACATGCCAAGAACACATTTTACAGTTTTCATGAAGAGAGGCCTTTTTCCCTTCTCTGGAAAAGCCAGTAAGTATAACAAGCCCTCCTTTTCTTTAGCCTAAGAGCAAAAAATTCCACATGCATTTGTTCCTAAATCGCCACCATGTCCTCACTGTTTGTGAGAAAATATTTGAAACCAAAGCAATTATGTTCGCATCTTTATCGTGAATAATCTCACAGCCAAACTCTTATGTGAACCATCACTAATTATTTTTTCTTCAAGTACAATCATCTGTCATATTTATGCATTTCATCACTTTCAGGTTTTGTTCTATCATTCTTAATATTATGAAACCATCATTATTTATTTTTAGATTTTAAATTACAGCCTGTATTTGTAGTTTCAACCTACCAAACAACATTAAGCAAAAGAATGGATGAATTTGTTGTACAGTGTTTCATAGACATCCAATTTGAAAACACTGTATCCTAGAAATTTGCTCCATCTTTTTGAAACACCCTGTAAATCCTGCTCTAAAGATTGTTATCTGGTTAGACCTCAGCTGGAGCTTAAGCACTGCTAGCACACAAGGAATAAGCTCACTACTTCAAATTAAGCCAAACAGTAACTTAAGAAAAACTAGTAAGAAAGAGAAGCAAAAGGACTGTAATGTTATGAAACACTTCTGCTCTCTACACTTACACAAAACAAGGTATCAAGGCCTAAAAAGCAGTGTGCCTTTTTCCATTGCCTTTATGAGGCTGCAGATCAAGCAGGTCACCAATATTTTGCCTCATAGGGAATGCAGGCAGGACAATTAAAGAAACTCTGAAGCTGAGTTATTAGGTCATTTTTAACAACTACAGCCAGGTCTTGGAAATGTCATTTCCCTGAAGGGTGTTTGTGGATCAAGCCTGTCCCATTTGTATGAATCCCTTGCAGGGTGGATCACTCTAGCTCCGGGTGCTCAGCACCCTTTGCAGACAGACGGGAGGCTGGGAAGTAAATCCAGCGCAAGTTTAAACCAGAACTAAGCAAACCCAAGCAAACTAACACATGCAATAATACAAACAACTCCGACTATGGGCAATTCCATCCAAATGCATTGCCCAAACAACCGTAACTTGCTTAATTTGGATCTAATTTGAAGTCTGGAAGCCTGTCCAGGGCTCTCCTCTCCAACCACAGCACAAGGCAAGCCCAGAAGCAGCCTGGCAACAACAAAGCCATCACATGCGTGTCTGCTGCTCCTGGGGGGATTAGCAGGGGGTCAGGCTCCCATGGCCGCACCTGCAAAGCTCAACACTATGACATTAGCTAATATCCTGCATAAATCATATTCCTTCTGTTTTAAAAGCAAATAAATAGCTGTGCACGTGTCCTTTGACCTTCATTGCTGGGAAACCTTTGCAGTTTATGGCAATCGACCACGCTCAGCTAACCACTGCTGGCAGGGCTTCACTCTTACTGTTTTAAGCAGAAATGAAATTCAAACTGGCTATCCTCATAAAGATATATATATTTTTTTAGTCCTTAAGAAGTGGAAGAGACTTTAAGAAACGTGAAATAAGGAAATCTTAAAAAATACAGTAGACCATATATGTGGACTATACAGCAAGAACTACAGTAAGAAACCCCTCAAAAGATATTTATGGGATAACATAAAAAAAGTCCAAACCATAAGTCTGATTAAGAAAGCACATGAGCTTTTGATCTTATTTCATAATATGAGGAGAGCGGTGAATGAATTTTTGCTTGCCACAGCTTCTACAATACACTTAACACTGCATTTAAATTCAGGCTCAGATCCCAATTTTACAGGTTCAGTCTATATGCAAAATACTACAAAACCAGTTATGTATTCTTTACCAGAAACATACAAATGCCAAATATATGGACATGGTTGCATAATAATAATTTTTTTTAATCTACGAATAATATTAAGCAGATAGATCTGTTACTGGAACTATTATTATTTAACAGACCTTAAGAATGGCAATAGTTTCTTAAATAGCTTATCTCACTAGAAGATATTTTTAAGAATAAATACTTAATCTTATTGGGGGAGAGGATAAAACAAACATATCATACTGAAATAACCTTTTTTCTTTAAACTCTAATTTTACAATAGATCCTGCAAGGCGGTATCTTGTAAACCACACATCTAGAAAAACAACTAACTGGGGTGGGAGACTGGGGGGACAGGGATGGCAGAAGCTTGGCGGTTTTTGTTGTTTCAAGAAACCACATAAAAATTGAGTGTATGCACACACAAAAAAATATTCTGTTATTTTTTCTGTTACGTGTACTGTAGTGGCACAGTGTAGTGCCCTATCTAACTGTAGAATCCATTTATGACATCTGAGTAATTTTAAACAACCTCAGATACTAAGAGATTCTGGCAATCTAGCCAGGAACGCAAAGCAAAATAATCTATTCATTGGAATAATCAACTCTGTTCGTGTGTAAAAAACACATAATATGTTTTGATAAAAGTGTGTTTCTCACATAACCAGAATATTTACAGCAATATAATATAAATAATAGAAAATATTTAATAATTATATTAAGTAACAGAATAAAACTATTTAAGAATTAAAGCTAAAAGGCTGCTTTAAAAGTTTAATCCTAGCTTCTTTTCAAACTGATAAATCTCTCTATTAAGAAAGAAATAACATTTCTTATTTCTACATAATGATGCTGTAAAAATTAGAGATTGAATATGCTATATAATTACATAAACAAAAGTGCATAAACTGCAGAAAGTACCACCGATGTGAGTGTAACATTACTATAATTAATTTCAAAACCAAATTACTAAATTTCAAAACCAAAGCTCTTACTAACCAATGAGAATTCAGCTTTCTTAAGAAAATACAGCTGTGAGATAAGACTGGAATAAAATATACCCAGGTTTCTTTTGTTCATGGGATTTAATTCCACTTTGAAGTTTCGTAATCTACACTGTATTCCAGGCCTATCAAAGCTCTCTTGCACAGAAGCTTGGCTTAGAGCAGCAGCAGTCACTGTATGTCTCATAGGAAGGGACCAGATCCTCTCTGCAAGCAGAACAAAGGAGGAAAGCACAAACCTGAGCGTGATGCAGAATCCCGAGAAAATTGGTGTGAAGAGGCAAAAATCACTCATTTGAGATCCTCCTGGACTGCAGCATTCTTGCCAATGCAAATGCAACTTTTGAATTTAAACGCAAGGCTGTGTTTTTTCTATTTTATTAGCTAAATAAATAGTATATGTAAAATACGTCCTTTAACTGCATCACTAAAACCTACTGTGCTCAGTCAAAATCACCTTAATGTCACAGGCATCTTTCTACTTTTCTTCTTTCTCTCTACATAATTTCCTTTACATTAGATTGAAGGCAAAGACTCAATACAAAAATCTGGCTTAGCACAATGAAAAGCACAAGGATATCTGATAACCTGAAAATCTCAAGCTAGCTTCAGGCATGAATGGGCTTTAATCAGAGTTTGGCAACTAAAATGCATTTGCAGCACCCCAGATTTAGAGAAAGATTTTTTTTAAAAAAAAAGGGGGGAAAAAAAATACAACACTATTTCTGGCAAGAGTTTCTTGTCTAGAATTTAGTTTGCTAAGGCCATTCTCATATAAGCTAAATTTAGGTAACTAATACACTAACCCAGAAGATAAGCAAAAAATCTGAGATGATTTCTTATCTCATAAGTACAAATCAATTTAAATTCAGTACTGTTTAGGGACATAGTTTAAATGAGCTCACTTGGTTCAAGAGTATGTTTTTGATGGATATGGCCTTCTGTTTGTTCAGCTGTACAAAAGAGGAATGAAATCCAGGTTGATGGTGAAAAAGGGATAGCAAAATTTCATAAACTGAATATTCCGGAATTTATGACACCAACTTTGGATATAAACTTGCCAGAAAAAAAACAAACAGCATTACAACTCCTGAACTGAGATGCAAAGCCAATAAATAAGCATCCATATAAAAAGGGAACAGAAGGAAGTAACAAAAAAAAAAAAAGAACCAAAAAACTCCACCCAAAAGC
Source organism: Nesoenas mayeri (assembly GCF_963082525.1). NCBI lineage: Eukaryota > Metazoa > Chordata > Aves > Columbiformes > Columbidae > Nesoenas > Nesoenas mayeri. The sequence continues at coordinate 132,230,519 of NC_137543.1, forward strand.
TACCAGAAACACTACAGATTGTGTACTGCATTTTTTCATCTTCAGAATTTAATTAGCCCCAAAAGATTATTTCCATCCCTCTCTCCCACACACATTGTCTGTGCATTCACATAGATATGGTATTTGGCAAACAAAGAATCATAAAATCGTTTTGGTTGCAAGAGACCCTCATGATCATTGAGTCCAACCATAACCTGACTCTAGCACTAGCCCACATCCCTAAGAACCTCGTCTAAACACCTCTTAAACACCTCCGGGGATGGTGATTCCACCACTTCCCTGGGCAGCCTGTTCCAACACCTGACAACCCTTTCTGTGAAGAATTTTTTCCTAATATCCAATCTAAACCTCCCCTGGTGCAACTTGAGGCCAAGGTTCTGGAGCACCACCGGGGACCGGCCTGGAGCAGAGCCCGGGGAGCTGCCAGCTGGGCTTTGGTCACACCTGCCGCTCTGGTGATGATGACACACTGAAGAACAAACTGGGACTTATGTGAAAACACTCAATTGAGCACTAAGGCCAGCAGAGGGACCCGTAAGGCAGAAGCAGCCACGCAGTCAAGCGACGGCAAGGGACACCTGTTCAGAGGGCAGCTGAATGGTAAGGGGGAGTTCTGCATGCGTGTCCCCTTCCCCTGGGCTTCCAGCAGGCTGCGTGCGGATCTTCAAGTGCACTCCCCAGCGCAGAGATCTCCTTGTGCTCTGTTTTCTGAAGAGGGTTGGGGTTTGTTTGTTTGTTTGTTTGTTTTTGGTTTTTTTTCCCCATTCTTATCCGTCACTGCTGCCATTCCCAATTAACCAGCCAGCCTAGGAAGGGGGATGGATGACTGAGGAGGGCTCGAGGGTGAGCTCGTTGTCCCCTGGTAGTTTTTGGCAGCAGGATGAAGCACCTGTTTCCCCTCAGGGCGGCTTGTACGCGATCAGAGGTCCATCAGTCGGTCACCTGCTCTGAACTGGCTCAATTCAAGCTGCTTTTGAGAGGATGACAAAATGTAACCAGTGTTACCTCTTTATCAGCCCCAGTGTTCCTCAACCACGGGTCAACGCTTGTGAGACTGGTGACACCAGCCTCACAAGGCAGCAGCCTGCTCCTGGTGCATTCATGGTGGCACATAGGAAATAAGAAGGCAAAACCACAGCAGAAAGACTCAATGAGCCTCAATGAGTCAAGCCAATGCAACACTAATCAGATCAAGCTATTAAGCACAAGGAAGACGTACCTCCATACTCCTTTACTTCATGATAACAGAGGGCAATAATCTGCAGGTCAAGTGACACTATTAGACCTGTCATCTCACTGTAAAAATTTCAGTGCAAGGCATTGGGTAACATTTTTTGCTTCAGTTCTCAGCTTACACCACTAAATGTTATTAACATACCTTAGTTTTATACTACCACTACCATGCAGTTCATTATCTGGCAATCATAACCACAATTTCACAGGCCTGAAAAACAGTGTTCCTTAATACCTATCAATTTTCTAGTCAACAGAATTATCAAGAAAGCATAGAAACCATCTTGCCACCAAAATAAAACACTTGAATCCTGAAACAATAAATATGTTGTTTTCTTCATATTTCAATGTTATTCACATAACGACAGCTAGGGAAAATAAATATCAGCACCTCACAGAGAGCACCCACAATCACCGTCCTCTTGTTCAGGCAAGATATTAAATTCATAGCACTCTTGGCCTAAAATACTGTTGAAAAGTAATAGAAAAAATGTTTAATAATCACTATCAAAGCAATACCATTCATAGATATTTCTGCCAAATAAGAACCACGTATTGCACTTAGAACAAGCTAGCTGATAAAACTATGAAATCATCACCGGAGCTATTTAACGAAGGAGTCTTACAAAGGTAGAATGGACTTTCCAGATGACTGACTGCAAGCACAGCCCAGAACATGTTCCTCCTTTTTGAAATAATGACATCTTCACAGTATTAAAAAAAGCAGGTTTTAATCACAGGAAAATATCACTTCTTAGAAGTTTTGATTCAACAAATACCAGCTGTTAGGACCACCCTGCACTGGAATTTACCCAAATAGCCATGCACAGTGCTTCAAACAAGTCTCTAAATCCTAGGGCACCTGACAGCGAGTTCAAATTTTGCATTTTTGGGACACATCAAACTCTGCCATTCTGTGCAAAAGAGGGATAAATGACAAAGAGAGAGCAGCAATGATGTACAGGCTACTGTGTAATTTTAACCTGTTGCAGCTTACTTCTAATTTGCTATTACAATTTTTTTTTTGTCACAAGCATTACTGCCGTTTAATATTAAACACTCCCTGGTACAATCCTTAAATAATATATATCTTAATCTCTTTTTAAAGCAACACTGACAGTTTGGAAATTAATTTGGAGGATGTTTTTGTAAGATCTATCTGGCTGCCTTAAACCACCATAGTGATACCGTGACTAAGATCCATCAGAAATTTCCCATAGTAATGCCACAGTGAATTCTAGCAACTAACCACTTCTGACCAGATCCTTGCCTGGTATAAATTAAACAAATTTAGATGCAATATGAGCCATGTGTCTTTGACATAAAACTAAAGAAAGTTCCAGACATCTGCCTCAACAGGATTTTGTTCAAAAACACACTCCTACATGCCAGTTATAAATACACAGAAGGTTATATATATTTATTCTGGAAACATATATTTGATAAAGATGACCTTCTCTGAAGAATAAATTGGAAAAGTCTGTTGGTGGGAACGTGAACTGTGGAAATGAAAAAGAGTGCAGACAGTATTTTGTTAGATCAGGGCTTATGTTCCAAGAAAGGACTACAGCAATGCAAACAAATTGGAAGGATCTGGCTTTTTTTTTTTTTTTTTTAATTTGGATATTTAATAAAATATAGAATTGTATCGCCTGTACATAAAGCAATGCAATTTAACTATCTGGGGCTTTACTTCCACCATGATCATCAACTGCCCATATGCATATGGTATGGAAATATTGCACAGCCTTTAGTTCCTCCAGCACATGGGTCTGCACTGTCTGAGCTTTCAATGTCCCTATAGAAGGAAAAGCAACCTGTCCACATGTGGGGTGGGTTCCAGCCAGGAGATGGCAGCAGTACGCAAAATGAGTGCAGTGGTTCCCTCATTCGTTTTGTGTATATGCTCTTACAGTCCTAAGGTCAACATTAACAAAAATATAAACACTGGGGAGAAAAGGGGGGGGAGGAGCAATTTTTCAAGGTCACAATATTTACAGTTACACTGAATTAATACATTTGTGGTTTCTGATACTCACTATTAATTCAACACATTGAATGGCCATTAACGAACAGAAGAGATGATACACTTATGGTTCCTATGGCAATCCACGGCAACGACATTGGAAGTGTGCCTTCATGACATTTAGTGCACAAGTAAGGGCGTTTTACTTTTAAAGATCAGTACAATCCCTCCCTCTTAACCTTCTTCAGACTGGCTCAGCAGTACTGGGATCTCTCATGGAGTTGATTTGCCTCTTCCCTGCAATCGATTCCTTTGGCAGTGCCAACAGCACAGCAACGGCTGCTGCCACTCAGCTGGACCCTGCTGTCAGGGAGGTGACAGAGGGGACTTGTCTGTATCGAAAATGCACTCCCTGAAGAGAGTTCTCACCAGTAGAACATTTCCGTCCAATGGCCATTTTCTCAGACTTGTGACTGCATCTAACCCATTTTGTTTTGGAGGAAAAACAGGTATCATTTTTAAATGTAAATAAAATGTAAGTACCTATTAAATATACAATGACATTTTAAAAAACAAAGGGAGGAAAAATAAAAAATACTGCATACAAGCATATTCTAATTAAATGCAAAAGAGTAATGACAATATCAAAAAGCAGGGCACAGGATGCCAGTGACAGACTTCTGGTAATGTTAAGAGACATTCCTCAGAAGAAGCTATGGCATGGATGGACTTTGTATTAGAGGAGAAAAAAGCCCACGTTATTGTATTTGCCATAGACCTATTGAATGAATTACAAGCAAAGGAAGATGTAAAACAGGATGGCACTTGACCGTTGATATAATGGAGGGAGGTAGTATTTTTTTAATACACCAAAATCTTGAGGAGCACTTTCACACATCGAAAATTGTCTAAAGATGGGAAAAAGAGAGAAAGAAAACCATTAAGGTTGGGCTATAAAGAGGGAGTGGTCAGGAGACGAAGTCTATACCAGAGGGCTGGAAATCCATGTAGGAAAGATCTTCTAAAGCAGCTGGGAAATGATATGCAGAAAGAAAAAAAAAAAAGCAGCATGATAAGACAAGACTGGATTTCATCCATCTTTTAGGATATTAAGATCTTGGCAGAAGATAAAAACTTAACAACAGAAATTAAAACGGGGAATAAATAGTCAGGTGCAAGGCCTGACAAGTTATTATCCAGCAAACATATTCCAAAATTAACAGGAAGGCATCAAACACTCTGTGCCCATCATACCTTTGCTTTTATTCTCAGAATAGTGTCTCCCAGTGTGGCAGTGCACGGCTGCCCCTTGTCTCACCCTGGCCCAAGGAGCCAGAGCAAAACCTCACACAGGTTCTCTGGGCAGGGGGGATCTTCAATGCGTAATGTAATAACCAGAGAGCATAAGCACTGACAGTAGCTCTGTGTCCTAAAAGCCAAAGAGATGCAACAACTAAATAAACAAATACCTTGGTATTGGTTTCAATGAACTGATCTTAAAAAAGCTGGGGAACTAATTTTACTTTCAACAATATATTAATGCAGCAAACGTTTCTCAAATGTAAATACGATGAAACATACTGTCTCATAAAGAATATGCATTTTCTTAGTTTATTGCTACCGTATTATGACCTTATTTTGAAAAGAGATTTAAAAGTTACTGAAAGAGTCCTTCACAAAACCTCAGGACTTCTTTCTTCCTTTCCATATCCATACATTAAGTTCTTTTAAACATAGAAAGATGAGATCTACTAAGAATTTATCTCCACAGTAGCAATTTCAGAAGGAATAAAAATTTAAATATCATATGGAAAGCTACTTTAAAAAAAAAAAAAAAAAAAAAAAAAGTGTTTCTGAATTTTCTCAGGAAGGGGAAAAAAACCAGACAATTGTTTAGTTTACCATACAAAAAAAGAAACTGTATCTCTGATTACAATGCACTGTGGGCTTAAAGCTAAGCAGGAGAGATCCTAGTTAGTAAACATCATCTCACTCATTCTTAAGCAGCTTAAGAAATGCTATCACCAAACTACTTGACTTAGTCTATCATAATAACTGAAGTAACACATACATGTTGAACTCAGGCTGTAAGAAGAGCTAATCCAAACACTGGTTTTAAACATTTAAAAATCAGAGCACCCTATTGGGATGGATATTTGGTAAATCTCATCTTCAGATATCTGTATAGAGATCTGTGCAGAGTTCAGGTGATAATGAGGAGCTTCAAAAATAATCTCAGTGCTCCAGATGTTTTTTTTCAGTATCATATCAATACTAATTTAATGCACCATCTGTAGGTTTCTCTGTTATTTGGTGATTTTGCTGAAGGCTGAAGAAACATTAGCTCCCAATCAGTCATCTACATGACTTTGTCCAACATGATGCAATACTTTAATACAGCCAACAGTCAGAGATTTGGGATAAAATGCCTATTTCTGAGACTAGACCAACATACTCTAAAAGTAATGAAGAGGCAGAGCTTCTTTGACATTTCAGGTACTTTAAGGAGTGCTTGATATACAGTAGAAAACAAAAAGCAAAGAAAGTAGGGATGGGGAAAAGGTGGTCAAAAGAAGTGAAGAGTTTTTCCTTAAAAGCTGTTACACTGACAAGGAATAGTTAGCTCATGTGGCCAGAGCACTTAAGCAGAATGAGAAAGGCTAAACCAGTTTCCTATAAATAAAACCCATAGAACACCTTAAGTAAGAAGCAATACAAGAAAGTTATTCAGACTGACAGAGCTTTACAGTATACTTAAACATTGAATTAGATAATATCTGTTCCTCTATGTACTCTTGTTTTTAGAAATAAATATGCTTTTGTAATGCATTCAGCTGAATCTAAAAGGAACTATCATGAGAACAGAGAGACTAGTGTGGTTAGAAACAGCAAAAAACTGCACCAAATGGGTTTGGGTCATTTTCAGTGGTACCCACCAGCAAAGGAACAAGTGAAGAACAATTTTATAAACATATTACAAAAATATGAAGAAGATGACACTTGAAAGCTGGCTGAGTTAAATATTCCACTTCAAAATTCGCACAACATGATCTTGAAAAAAATCTGAACTTAAATGAGTTATTCCCCAACTTCCATGTTGAAGGTAACACTGTGCACCTTGAAATCACGTTAGATTCAAAAGGGTGAGGGGAAATCTCAATTTGAAAAAACATTTAATTGCAATGGCTACTCTCATTAACAGCTTGGAAGTATCAAAGCCTATTGCTCCTCAATAGGAGAGCATGCCCAGCTTTGTGCTACCACACAGAACTGCAGATGGCACCCAGGCATGGCTTGGATGGTTTGCAACCCCTATACCAGTGTGTCCCACTGCTGACCCTATCACTCTTTACAACTACCTGAAAGAAGGTTGTAGCATGGAGGGTGTTGGTCTCTTCTCCCAAGTAGCAAACGATAGGACAAAGGCAAACAACCTCATGTTGCACCAGGAGAGGTTTAGATTGGATATTAGGAAACATTTCCTCACTGAAAGGGTTGTGAAGCATTGGAACAGGTTGCCTGGGTAGAGTCACTATCCCTGGAGGTGTTTAAAAAAAACCCCACGTAGATGAGGTTCTTTAGGGACATGGGTTAGAGTCAGAGTTAGGTTAATTGTTGGACTTGCTTATCTTAAGGGTCTCTTCCCCCCAAAATTATACTATGTTTCTATGAAAACAGAAGCAAGAATTTTTAGGCTCATAGTAAGTGGAGCTTGCCTGTGACCGTGCAGTCAGCAACCAGCAAAGCTTCAACAGTGCTTTTATATGTGCAATACACACACACACAATTGCTAATATACCCTAAAAGACTCTTCATTTGCCAAAACACCAGTGTCTATCCTGGCACCTATGTAAGCTTTAAAAAAAAACCACGCTAAGTAGTATTGTCAGAGCTAAAATTTTCTGGGTACTTATAGATCAAGACATGAGAACCAACTACTTCATATTTCTGAAAGACACATCGTTTCATTTAAAGCAGTTAATGTCTTAAGTGAATCTCTCTGAAGATTTAACTAGAGCATCTGAAACACCCTTTTAAACTTGTAGGTGCATTCTTCATGACTAACAATAATTCACCTGCAAGTATAAATGGTAGTCTGCACAAAATAGGTGACTTCCATATATACTGCACATATACAGGACATTTAAGTGTTAAATGCCATTTTTTCAAAGTGCAGCCTGTAAAATTACTCAGAGTGTAACAGCATACTTCAGCATCACTTATATTCTTGATGAACAAAATCTGTGTGTTGCTTCTTGTAGTCAGCCTGCACTCAGCAGGTTTCATTGTTAGAAAATAGCTCACAGAAAAGATGGAGCTCCATTTATTTTGAGCTGTGAAATTTAAGCTATAATTGCCTAATTAGATTTCAAAGCCCACTGACAAGCACGATCAAGCTACATTTGATTACCTACTGATACAGACATGGAAGTGACCCCTACAAGATGTGGGAACCTCATTAGTGATGAACAATTATGAAATACAAAACTAAAGAAGTTTTAATAAACACAGAGTGAATATTATGGTCAACTATAACAGCCATCATGATTTTAGAATTCATGACAGATTGATGACTTGGTGTGTGCTAGAGCACATTTCCTACATGCTCACAAGCAACTCCTACATTACCACCAGACTTTTGAAAGTGGAAAAAAAAAGGGGGGGGGGGGCAAAAATGTAATCCTTGCATTGCTTTTTGAAACACAAAATACTCAAAATCAAAAGTCTTCAATTTCCAATAAGTAATGCAGTATCTTCTCTCTGATTTTATTTTATACATGCACTTCAGAAAACAAAAGTCAATTCAAGGACTAAATCTATAAAGGAAGTTAATGCTGTAACAACTACATTTTGTGTGGTAAACAGACTCAAATGCAAAATACAATGTTAAGGACCTCTGTTCCCATTATAGGGCATTGTAGGTCATGGAAAAATCAAGTCACCTCAGAGGACAAACCACAAAACTAGTGCAGTTTAACAGAAATTTAATTCCAGGTAGTGGCACATCAAAACTAATGCCAGTCCTTCAGAATGTCGAAAGCCAAAAAACGCTAATTTCTTCTAAATTTTTCCTGAATGTTCCTCAAAATATTTAGAACAAGCATCAGACACTTCCCTTGACAGACCATACGCTTCAAAAGCAGCAGCTTACTGAAAAGAAGTGTAAGAAAGAGATGGGGGAGAGGGAGAACAATAAGGCAGACGGAATAAAAGACAAACGTGTTGCAGTATCCTTTCAGGAATGTTATTAAGTGAAACATGCCCAGTTATCCCTGCTATGAACAAGGCTCTGTGCTGTAGCAGAAGGAAAAAGAACCGCACTCGTTCCTGTCAACATGACTCAGAGGAAAATTCCTTCCTATCTGAAAAATCAAACCATTATTCTAACCTGAAAGTGCACGCACAACACGCCACTTGGCCAAGTGTCTTTGTTTTCTACCCTTCCCTGCTTCAGCAAAGCATCCCAGAGCATCTGCTTCCCTGGGCCACAAACCTCCACCAAGTTTCTGGACCTCACGTGATTTGCATCATCAGTTCTCACCTTAGCAAAACACAGCACAAAGCCTGGGTAGTAACCTCTCCTAACCAGTTCTGACACCATGCAACGTGCCAGCTAAGCTGGGATCTCTGACTTGGACTACTCAGCAAGTGACATGGGTGGCACAGTGACTGAGGTCAGAGCAAGGAAGGGGAGTCAGGGACAAGGGACACCTGGAGGCAACAGCCTTCAGAGAAGAAGATGTGTGAGGAAGAGGCATGGGGGGAGGCAGGGGCAGGATGGAGGGAGGCATGGAGAAGGAAACGCCACCAGGGAGACTGCACTTCCAGACAACATCCAGTTTCACCTATAGAACTTTTACAAGGCAAAGGAGTGGCAGCAGATGGGGAAGTGCCCTTGTATCACTCTTTGAAACACTGACACTTACAGTTTACCCTTTTTCTCCCTTTCTTTCCTTTGTTTTTATCTGCAGGGAGGGCAGAAAAGCCAACTTGCAACTTAGCAAGACAAGCAAAAAACAAACAAAAAAACTCCACCACAAACAAACAAAGAAAACAACAACAACAATAAGCAACCTTTCCAATTACATTGGCCTAAAGACACTCAATTATTTTTTCTTTCCTTACATCTCCTACTTGAAAAACTGACACAATGTGACTCACTATATTCATTGTGAAGATGAGAAGGAATGTTGTCCACTGTTCATCCTTCCGTGCTGCTATGGAAATCAACACATCAATTTATAACAGGGTACGACTCCACATTAACTCCTTCAAAAACTTGTACTGAACTTACCATCCTAACGTGAAAGGACACCATGGCTGTCCTTTCAATAGCATAGCTTCCAAAAGCTTCCTTTCAAGGAAATATCTTCCAGTAAAGGAAAAAGAAATATTGTGAAAGCAATTGTCATTTACTACCTGCATTTGCCACTATTGCAGCATCAGTTTACAGGAACAAACAGGAAAGTGTCTTCTGTGCTCTGCTATGTGATTTCCACCAGTGCTGTATTGTTCTTCAGTAACCAGGAAAAGCTGACAAAATTCAGAAATGCTCAATGTCCTATATAATGGCAAACAAGGCAGGAGACAAGAATAAGTTCCAACTACAGAGAGAGAACAGAAAAGTAGTTTTAGATTGTTACTCTTCTACTTTTTAACCTCATTCCTAAGAGCTTTTACAGACTATTCATAGTTATAATTGTGTTTGGTGTGTCAATGTGCTCTACAATAATTCTATTAACAATTTAATTACTAAAAACTCTTTTTGCCATTAGAGTGTTAACATATGAGATGGATAACAAAAGCACAGAATAATTAGATGGGGATATTTAAACCACATGGAATTCATGCATTTATTATACACTTGGTTGCCCATCTAAAATTAGGTAACTACTCTGAATATGAATGATGAGAAAAAACAACAATTAAAAAAAAATTAAAAAACAATACAGAGATAAATACAGTGAGTTTTCTCTTTATGGCTGTAAGTGCCATTTCTATTCTTGATTATAAAAGCAGCCTAATGTGATTTCCTATTTGGTTTATGACTGCAGGCTGGTAGCAATGCACATCGTTAACTGATCAGCAGAAAATACTTCATTTCTTTTAGTTTATGTTTAGGCTTTGATGATAATTTCTCTTGTGATCTCTGCCAGGATTGTTTGTCATACTTGAACAAAATCCCTGAGCCACATAGGAGATGCTAAGCTTATAGCTAGGCATTTGCTTATGAATAATCTTCCTATAGTCTAATTTACATATTTTTATTGTTTAGTGGATTCTTCCCATGCAGATATATTGCTGTCAGTGCAACTGTACTTAAAGTGGTGTCAACAGACTGTGCTTCTGAGAGTGATAGTTTGCATATAAAAATCTACTCTGAGCTAATATATGGCATATATCACAAAGCAATGCCTCAAAAGAAATTCAGTTCACAGAACATCAGGAGGAAAACCAGTTCAGCTATATTAACCTATAGGGGTACAAAACACAAAAAGAAGGCAGAGATTTTTAGAGCATTTCTTAGAGCTTAAGAATCTGTTTTCTGTTTCTTTTTAGGGTGAAAACACATGTAGAATTCTGCCTTTGGGTTTGGGATATTTGAGAATTAAAACCTGAAACTGATAATTAACGTTATGTTTAGAAAGGTTAGTTTTCCATGTCAGACTGAAGATATTGGGAAAAGATATTATCAAGATTTGTTTTAAATAATTGAGCTCTTTGACAGGGGTTTTGCCATTCAAAGAACTTGCTAGTTTTCATAGGTGCTAGCACAAGGATCACCTATTAATGAGATTATAAAATCTAAAATATCATCAATGTCACGAGAATACTTTCTGACCTCATTGCCCAACCCTCTACCTGAGCAAGGACCTATATATTGTTTATCTGTTACTATATGCTACCCCTTTCTGAATTCCCTTCATGCCTCAAAATCTTTAAAAATGTTTCTTCAATACCAGAGAAACTGAGACTCAATACACAGAACAACTCACTCCTGCTGGTTAAAATGCCAAAACCCTTTGTTGATCTGGTTTAAGTGATCTGGGCCCCTTAATTCTTTATCGTCCCCCAAAAGTCTTCTACACTCTGAGAAGTTGGTTCGTGTTGATCTCAGGCCAGTGCTGCCACTGAAAGGGGTGGGCGTTAATGATAACAGAAGATGCCCTGAAAGACTCTTTGAGAACCAATCAATGAACTTCACCTTCCTCCCACATCTGAGAAGGGCTTCTGGATTCACTAACACTTCTCGAGACTGGACATCTGCATTATCAAAACTGGCACTGAGCCCAGGCAGCCAGACCTCAAGAGAGGGCAATGAGCTCAGGGCCCTGACACCTTCTACCACTGAGAAAAACTAAATGAAATCATAGAATGATAGAATGTCCCGAGTTGGAAGGGACCCACAAGGATCACTGAGTCCAGCTCCTGTCCCTGCATATGACAACCCCACAGTTCACACCATGTGTTTGAGGGTGTTGTCCAGTCTCTTCTTGAACACTGTCAGGCTTGGGGCTGTGACACCTCCCTGGGGAGCCTGTTCCAGTGCTCCATCACCCTCTGGGTGAAGACCCTTTTCCTAATGTCCAACCTAAACCTCCCCTGGCACATCTTCCTGCTATTTCCTCAGGTCTTAAATGCTTACTCTCTATCAGCCTTGGGGATGCAAAGTTAAATTTTGCTTTTGGTATTCATAGGTTTTGATCTAGCCAAGCAGAAAATAAGTGTGCTTCAATTACTAATTTTGTTGCACATACAGGGAAAAAGTGGGAAAGCTGAAAGAAATGTGATGTAAATAATTCGGATATGATTGCCATTTGCACATTTAGAATGTATAATTAAAAAAAACTACAAACATACAACTGTTTCCATTACAATCCTTGGCTACATTCACATGGGATAATACAGACAAGCCTCCTTCTTGCCTTGCTTCTCAACTACGTTAGTGTGATGCCAAGTGGAGCTAAAAATTCTGACTTTTCAATACAGTATATTACTTCAAATTTGACATGCAAGTTTGCCAACTCTGAAATTTTAAATACAATTCCCACATCCTCTGCAAATAGCCTTCTCACTAGCAACACCTTTGTAAAGGTGTTTTAAATGTACTTAATGTTCAAGGTACAAAAAACACAGTACAAAGTTATTTAACAGCAGGAGTTTAGCATATCAAACATAAGGAAGTAAGTGCTACAAAGACTGAGACTCACCACCCCATCCCACTGAGATCAGTTGATGGAATATATCTGATTCTTCGAGGAGCAGGTAACTTTATGTAATATGGCAGCACAATATAAGCTTTCAGTACTAAACACATTTTCTGGTTGTTCATGGTTGAAGCCAAATTTTCAAACTGCTATTGTACAACTCTCTTCCTTTGTATTTCTTAGTGCATGCATGGTTTTGTAATGTTTGTTTCCACGCTTTGGTGTATTCCATTTTTATTGACAATTTTTCCTCACAAAGGATTAGTTCTTCCTTTTCTTTGTACAACAGAACCTCCTGGTAGGATTTTCACATTGATGAAGGTTCTCTGTTTTGAGGACAGGAAGACAATAACTCATTTTGTTGAATGAATTTTTACTCTTTACACCAAATAAAACCTCTATTGGAAACAAACAAAAAAGTGAAGAAAACACCACTTTATAAACACCTACCTAGCTCTCAAGAGATATCAGTGTAAAGAGAACAAGACTGTACAGTAGCTTCATACAAAACAACCACGTCTCCTCAGTTAATCTAATATTACAATAGATACCCAGACAACTGAAGACAAAATTTTGAGTGATCATTTTCTCACACAAACTTTAAACTCCAACCAAAGCCATGGGGGTGGAAGAAAAAAAAAAAAGCAGGAGTGAGGGGGGTAGGAAAAAAAAACGAAAGTACACATTCATGGATAAACTGTATAACTCTTGGATACTAGAGCAAAATATTCCTAGCTCACATGGACTGCAAAACATCTTCAAAATACATGTTTGTGTGCCAACCCACCTACTTACCTACTGGCATTTCTGCAGTTATGCTTAGGCCAAGGAGGCAAGTGAAAAAAACCTCATACTGATCTCAGTCAGCTGCTTTCTGGAAAGCTAATAGAATGGGAAAAGTGGGAAAGCCTCAGGCCAGAAAGATTAAAATCAAATACCCAGGGGAAAATTCTCAGGTATTTGAAGACGCAAAGGAACCGCCAGTTTCTAGGTAGTCAGACATAGGTGCACATCAGAGAGGGGTAAGGTAGATTGCAGATTTACAGATTTCTGAATATCCCGCTTAGTCACTGATACTGTAAAAATTAGGACAGAAAAATTCTCCTGAGTCTCTTAAAAAATGCAGGACTGAGGTCTTTGCAAAAACACATGGAATCATACTTCTACTCATGTAAAAACTGCATATATAAAACACATTCCTGATAACAGGCTTAAACTGACAATGTCTAAAAGGTTTTAATATTAAAATAGATTTCAGGGAGCTGTGGTACAGACTACTTTGCAAGAGTGAATTCAGTTGAAATTTTAGCAACTGATCTGAAAACCATTTAAAACTAAAATCTAGAATGCAAGCAAGGTATGACCTCCCTAAGTACTGCAGTACAACTGGGCACAATTTTAATAAACAAAGAAATAAGCTTGTACATATCTACTTGTACTCCTGCTCCTCCTACCACACTGGTTCACCTCAGCTAGAGAAAAACATTTTTGCCATTCTCAGCATCCACAGCTTCATGTGGCTGCGCAACACTCAGTTGTGTTCCTTGTGCTTGATAGATTTTCCCCATCAATCAGATAAAATGACAAAATCCAGCAACTGTGACTCCCCAGCGTTTGCTTTTATGTAAGGGTTACACTGATAGTAGAAGCAAGGGTCCAAGCAATATAAGAAATAAGTTAGATGCTAGGGCTACACAAATATTTGGATCCAGTTTCCCAGTACGGCCTCAGAAGGGTCTTAATTACTGGATGTTTTTTGTAAGCAATCTGGTACACTCTTACTCTAATTTTAAAATGTATCAAGACAGAGCATATAATCTGCATGTTACTAATACTATATAACATATATCATAGTTTAATTGTCTCTCCTATTATTTCAAGTGTTCAAGTTATGAAATTCACTATTATTTTAATTGACATTCTCATTATTACAGTTATCTTTAAAACAAAGCTTGAAACTGTCTCCTTTTAGCAATGAATTTAATTTTTTCTGTATTTTAAACAGTGCCAGAATTATAATTTTTCTAAGTGCTCCAAATTAAACATTGGATTTTATTTTTTTAATAATGTTTATTTTTTGTTTTGCCAAAACCTTAACCCCCTTTCCAAAAAGAATTTCAAATAAGAAATTCAACTTCAGTAAAATTATCCTTCTATGAATGAATTAGCAAATTACAGAAACTGTCTTTTTGGTTTGGATAGAATCTTTGTCCTACAAGCAATGCACTTTGATACAATGTTAATGGAAAAATGTTGTATGAATTTCTTGTCTAAAGCCTTAAAAGTCTGAAGATGAGTAATTTTGCAGAGTTATTTTAAACTCGATGAAATTTACAACAGTTAAAGGCCTGGTTTTCAAAAAACAAAATCTCTTTGAGAAAGCTAAAAGTAAAAGTTGACAGCTGTCAGTCTGTTTTGGGCTTTTTTTCAGTTTTCTGAGGTTAGTGAATGATTATAAGCTATGACAAATTGTTTTTGCATAATCCAGAAATGAATATAGAAACCTGATGTATTACAGCTTCGTCACGCATACAGTGAAGTATACATATACAGTACAGTACATTTATGTTAAATTGTACCCTCTGATAAAATACTAAAAATACTGCTGAAGGAAATTAAATATAATTCAGTCCAAAACTAAACACCTTATTAAACAACAGAAACACAGCAGAAAAAACGAACACCAAGATGATTTCCCAGTCTTTATTCCCAGAACTGAGCTTAGTTTTTATTCTAATATGCTGCTCTCTCTGTTAACAGATCTCACTATTATCTCATATCTCCCTACCAAAACTCAAAATCCACTTTTTTCCTATTATCATGTAGACTCCCACAACTACAACATATTTCTACAGCACCCATTGGAGGCAGAACCACATTGAATATCATTCATTCTTCCTAAAACACGCACGTCTTTTGACAGCGCTGAATGCTTATGAATTATGACTTCTAAATTCAGAAAATAAATTTAAGAAAATTCTAGTCTGCTTTCTGCTAAAAAAGCATTCGAACAGATCTGGAACAAAAACATGATTTTTATTTTATTTTTTTTTAACAACGCTTCTTTAATATAGTAAAACACAAACGGAGTCTGTCACATTTCAAGTCTCACGGCACTTCACAATTTTCAGCAAAAGCTGACAAAACTCTGTCTAGTTCAATATGACACAGAAAACAGATTTTTCAACTATTATCCTATGTCTTCACGTAGTAGCTGAATCTCAAAACAGGTTCAAGAACACTGTATGTACTAGAACTGAGACTCAAAGGACTCTTGAATTCAGGGTTACAAGACGGCAAAGTCTCCCTTTAGGGCAAAAGGAATTTACTCAAAGACAATATTCCAATCTGTCTTCTGCTACATGAGCTGACTACTTACAGAATATTGTTAAAATTCACATGCTATATAAAAAGACAGCTCTAATTATGGAAGCAGTGTACCAAATACAGGCAGAAACTAATATAATTTCTCTAGCGATACCTGTGTGAAGAGGAAGCAGCAAAGGCATGCTTGGTTTTGGGTTTTGGTTTTGTTTTGGTTTTTTGTTTGTTTGTTTGGTTGGTTGGTTTGGTTTGTTGTTTTTTTAATCTGGTCACAGAATCACAGAATGTCAGGGATTGGAAGGGACCTCAAAGATCATCTAGTCCAATACCCCTGCCAGAGCAGGAACATCTAGATGAGGTTACACAGGAAGGTGCCCAGGCAGGTTTTGAACATCTCCAGAGAAGGAGACTCCACAACCTCCCTGGGCAGTCTGTTCCAGGGCTCTGTCACCACCAAAGTAAAGAAGTTTCTTTTCATATTTAAGTGGAATCTCCTGTGTTCCAGTGTGTACCCATTACCCCTTGTCCTATCATTGGTTGTCACAGAGAAGAGCCTGGCTCCATCCTTATGACCCTCACCCTTTACATATTTATAAACATTAACGAGGTTGCCCCTCAGTCTCCTCCAAGCTAAAGAGACCCAGCTCCCTCAGCCTTTCCTCATAAGGGAGAAGCTTCACTCCCTTAACCATCTTTGTTGCCCTGCGCTGGACTCTCTCCAGCAGTTCCCTGTCCTTCTTGAACTGAGGGGCCCAGAACTGGACACAATATTCCAGGTGTGGTCTCACCAGGGCAGAGTAGAGGGGGAGGAGAACCTCTCTGGACCTACTAACCACCTGCCTTCTAATACACCCCAGGATGCCATTGGCCTTCCTGGCCACAAGGGCACAGTGCTGGCTCATGGTCATCCTGCTGTCCACTAGGACTCATCCACAGCAACTGGCTATATTATCTCTAATATCTACAATCTAAATTTCTTCAGAAAGGAACATCTTTTTGTTTCAACATTCTTTGCAGAATCAGAATACATACCTTAAAAAAAAAAAAAAAAAAAAAGCTTGATTTTTACAATAGCAATTTGCAAATATTTGAGATGTGAAGGTTGATAGTAAAATAGCCAACAGATTCAGAGGAATTCTAAGAAGAAACAGTCATTGCTCTCAAATATTCCAAGATCAGTCAGTCCCTCCCTCTGTAACACAGAGCAAGTCAATATAAGGCTAGGAGCCTTCTAAGTCCAAATATTTTACAAGCTGATATGCAGAGGAGTTTCTTTGTGTAATCACCAAATGGTTCTCCCTCTGAAAAAGTAGAGCTGGGCACACCAGTACAAACATGAAAATGTCTCTGTATCTGTAAAGTCATTATAAGTAGTTGATTGTCTGACACACATATGATACTTCTAGAAAAAAATGTTTTTTGAGTAGCACTAAAGTTAGACACTGCTGAGAACTGCTGCTCCCAGCACAGTAACAGTTTGTGCCCTAAAAAGTCTCCCCTCTCAATGAGACATAGTGTGGAGTGATAATAGAAAAATGTGGTTCCTTCCAGGTATTTTTCACAAAGTAAGCAAGAAGTGTATATCTGTACACATGACGGAAAACATGAACTGTTTTCACTTCAGTATTCGACCATATATCTAGCATGAATGGGAAAGCAGTGGATATTCCAATTATTTATATAGCATATATCTGCAAGAAATACAATAAATACTTTTATGGAAGAACAGTATTATATTTACAACACTTTCCTATTCCCTATAAAGCTCAGTGTTTGGAAACCATTCCTTTCTACATTCACCTAACACAATGTGTAATAACATCCTGGCTTCTGACTGACATCTGTAGGCACAACTGAAATGCAGTGAACCACCAGCCCCTGCACACCTGTTTAATTACACTAAGCTAGAATTAGGCAGAAAAGTGGCTGGAGAATTGCTACTGTGCCAGCTCTTCAGATGCTTCCTAGTCTGTTGGGCTGGATTATTTTCTTTGTGTTCTGTTATGGTTTAGTTTGGGTTTTTTGTTTTGTTTGGGTTTTTTTGGTTTTCCAATCTTCTTGCATCTCTTCTTTTTAATGAAAGTTGATCATTTTGGTAAGTAGATGCCTTGCAATCCTCAAAGACACCACACAAAGCCAAAGGTTAAATGCTGTTTTCAAACAAAAGCTTGAAGAGAAATTGCAGCCTCTAAGAAGGTGTAAAGATACACACATGCTAATCTTACCAGCTGGAAATGTTAAATTCCTCTTTAGAAACTAGGCTAATACCCCTTGGAAATGCAACTGTTTACATATATACCCTACTTTTTGATGAATCTTACATAAAAGGAGACTCAAAACTGCAAAAATGCATTCAGCATTTTTTTTCATACTTACCAATTTACACTTAAAAACAACTATGGTCTTTAAAAAAAAAAAAAAGTCAAGGGGCTTTGCAGGCAGATTCCTTTTCTTGTGTTCATAGTTTCAAAATCAGAGAAGTTTAACAAAGTTAAATTACTCAATTTATGTATGTAATCTAAAACACCAGTCCTCAAGATAACCCCATTCATCATTTAAAACATGTCTTCCCAAGCCACACATGTAATATGGGACCATTTCCAGACAGGACTCACTCTAGAAGTAGCAGAATAGATTTACCCTACAAGCAGTATTTAAGAGAGCAGAACAACTGCTGTCTGCTGTCTGCTCCAGCATCTGCAACACAGCCCTTTGCTGGGCAGTCACCATATGGCAGTATCTCACATGGACAGAGAGAGAACATTTCATGGCAAACTTGCATTTTCCACTGAATCCACACAATTAAAGACAAGTGAAGTTCCTGAAGTTTCCTATTATGACAAAAGACTGATGGCTCCACAGGGTGTGGGGTGGGGAGAAAGAAAAATGTATACAATGAATACAAATCCAATGACTATATTGCATAATCCAATGCATGCATCACAAACAGATGCACAATAAGCTATGGGGAATAAAACTGTTCAAAAATAAGTATTTTGAGTCAGTTTCACCAGAATTTCTCTGTTATTCAATTATTATTATGTATTTTTTCAGCATGTTCTCACAGCTGCCAATTTCAGCTTTTTTTTTTTAGCAAACAGGAAATAATACTCAGAAGTTAGAACACACAGATAAGGACATTTACTGTGTTGCTACTTCAGGAGCAGTGGTCAGTTTTTTAGGAAGTAAGCAATGATCAGCTTGAGTAGGAAGAAAAAAAGCTTCAACACTTACGAGGCAACATACTCTCTTCGCTTCCCCCATGCCAGTGTTTCATCCCAATAATAAAACATTTAAAAAAAAAAAAAAAAGTGGGTTTGTTTTTTTGTTTTGGTTAGTTGGTTGGTTTTTTGTGGTTGTTTTTGTTTTCTGGGTTTTGTTTGGTTGGGGTTTTTTTTCTCCAGTTCAGCACATCCTGATCCCACGCAGGGCAGCACGCTGGTATGATTCCGGTGCTTTCAACATACAGAGGCATTATGTGAACAGACTTAGACGAGAGTCTCTCCTTCTCCACGTGTGGGAAGGGTGTCAGGGCAATGCTCTTCAGAGCGGGACAGCCAGCTGAAGAGAATTACTGTCAGACCAAATAAAGGGAACTTGAGAAGACAGAGCAAAAATCCAACACCCTTCATCAAGCTGACCTGCATCCTGGCGTGCTTCACTGTGGTCAAAGGATCACACCAGAGCAAGGCACTACTCAGAAGAAATAAAAACCAAATAGGAAAAAAAAAATAACTTGATTTTCATTTTCTTTTGATTATCCTAGAATCATGGAATCATTTTGGCTCGAAAAGCCCCTTAGGATCAGCAAGTCCAACAATTAACCTAATACTGTCAAGCCCCCCACTAAACCATGTCCCTAAGAAGCTCATCTATGTGTCATTCAACCACTTCCCTGGACAGCCTGTTCCAATGCCTGACAAACATTTCAGTTAAGAATTTTTTCCTAATATCCAATCTAAACCTCTCTGGCACAACATGAGACCATTTCCTCTTGCCCTATTACTTGCTCCTTGGCAGAAGAGACCAGCAACCTCCATGCTACAACCTCCTTTCAGGTAGCTGTAGACAGCTCCCCTCAGCCTCCTTTTCTCCAAGCTAAACAGCCCCAGTTCCCTCAGTCGCTCCTCAGACTTGTGCTCCAGGCCCCTCACCAGCTTCACTGCCCTCCTCTGAACTCTCTCCAGCACCACAATGTCTTTCTTGTAGTGAAGGGCTCAAAACCAAACACAGGATTTGAGTTGGGGCCTCACCAGTGCCGAGTGCAGGGGGACAATATAAACAATAGTATTTAAATCACACTGCCCTGGTTTAAGATATAATCAGTATTTGAAAAGCATAGAGAAAATCATGTACAACACTAAAACCGACAAAGTCTTTTGAAGCTATTTCATCTTTTAAAAAAGTAGAAGTTTCTATTACAATCCAGTTTGGTTTGATTCAGAAAAACTTAAGATTATAGCAGAATGCTAGTTAACTTGGGCAGTGCTTCATGTTTGGAAGAAAAATTTCAGAAAGGACAAGAAAATGTGCTTGCACTAAAGAAATATTGTTGCTATATTATATGTGTGTAGGCACCAGTGTGTACATATACACAAATACAAGGAAAAATCAGTCTTATTTCCATTACAATATTCTATCTTCCAGTGAAGATAAGCATCTGATATGTTATCTGTTGGGCTTTGAAATGTAACTGTTTGAAACGTCCCTGTTTGTCCATATTCAAAAACCTGTCTCAATAAGAAAGGACCAAATATTAAAAGCTTTTTATTCTACCACATGGTAGAATAAAACACATTAGCAAACATTAGCAAACAACCTTTCCATGGGTTAAATTATGTCTAATATAATTCCCATTAAACTAATAAGTCATAGTTCAGACCAATTTGATTCTATTCTCTCTGTAGGTAAGCTGGTATATATTTCGTAGGTAAACTGTGTATCCTTTGAAGCACTAAATGTGTTTTCCATCAGTGAAATAACTCAACTGCACACAACAAAGTATGTAACAAGCATGACAGATCAAGATACATCACTTGTTTCTGTTTATGCAGGCTACTCCCTAGAGTTCCTCAACACTTTGTAAGGGTCCCTAGATACAAACATAATTCTGAAAACCAACCAGCCAGGCTGCAGAAGGTGCTTTGGACACCTTTACAGAACTTCTGGCAAAAATTCAGCACAGCTGTCAATAATGGCATATGAGAATACTAGGATTTTTTAATTAAAAAAAACCAGTGTGATCTATAAGTAATATGTCATGAGGCCAGGGCTTCTAGGATATTTCACTATCTAGCTCAAGTAATGTAAAAGAAAATACAAAGATATAAAAAAAAAAAAAAAAGCCAAGTATGGTGGACTTTATAAATCTTGAAGTTATTCACATATATCTAATGTTTTTATTTTTTTTCATTCTTTTTAATAATCCTGAATAAATGAAATGTGCCTACAACACAATGAGAGTGTTGCGTTCTTGTTCCAGCTCATTCCAGTATTAGAGAGGTCTGACTGTGCTATTTTCAAAGATGTTACCTCTAATCTTTCTAATTTTTTTATTACCTTAAAATACTTTTCAGAGATTGAAATATTTTCTCCCATCTGTCAAAGTATTGCCAGCAGAATAAAGCTGGCAGTAATTTGTCAAAATATTTAATTGCAAAAATTATCTTAAAATGAGGCTCAACTCCTTGAGCTACTTAGAATAAGTTGCCAGAGACAAAATGTTTTCAGAAAAATTTGAAGGATTTTGGTATATTCATAATAAAAGTGTTTCAGCAAAATTGTAATGCCAGGAGTAAAATATATAGACAGTGAAAACTAAGTTTCGATTTTCTGGCCTAAAGCAACAGTTTACAATATATAACTTAGACAATGAAAATTAGAATAAGTGCTCCACAGAAAGTATATATACCACTAGGCAGGCTTCCTCTCTTCATTTACATCTCCTTAGGAACAAAATACAAATAACAGCAACAAAGGAAACAACAACAAAACAAAACAAAAAAATCCGCAAAACAAACAAAAGACTTATCCATTCAGATTTTCAAAAGCTATCCACCAGGAAAAGGAAAAAACAGAATATTTTATTATTCTGTTTTCATACTTTCAATATACATATTTTACAAACATAAAACTCTTAAAGAATATTAATATTATGTTATATGCATTACAGCAAAAATTTTATCTAAGTGCTCATATGTTACTTAAAATCCTGATATCAAGGATGAATGTTACTCATTTAACAAAAAGCTTTTGTGATATTTTTTCTCCTATTTAGTGTATTTAGTGGTCAAGGTTCCAAATTCAGTTTATGGAATATTATCTACAGTCTCCTCCTAAAACAAAATCATTCACTTCTTCAAAGAGCTCCCTAAAGTGTTGAAGAAAATCACCTTGAAACACATTTTACCTTTTCAACATCCCTCTAGTATCAGAGAATTCTCTACACTGCAAATGTGGGGGGCGGGCACCAGCTTCGTTTACAGACCAGTTTCCTCCCAGTCTGGCCTTTTGCACGTAAGCTGCCCCAGTTTCACCACACTGCTCCCCTGCGCCCACCTCCTTGCCCAGCCAGCACCTCTCTCAGCCCAGTTCCCACACCTGACAGCCCCACTAATCTGTCTGGCATTGCCCTGGCTCCCTGAGGATGCTCTATCAGAGTAAATACTTCATACAACACATCTTCACCTGCCAGTCGTTCAACTAAAATTTTACTCACTCTAAACTATTGCTTCTCCAAATAGTGTTTCATTTCTGAGCTGGGAAATACTCCCTGTTACAAAAAAGCCCTAAAACTAGGACACGTCTCATTACCACAATATTTGCTGCGTGAACTCCTGGTGGGACTGAGCCCCCGCCTCGGGTTCTGTCCAGCTGCCCAAGGCAGGCACGGTGTGGATCATGGGTCCTGCAGGAACTTCTCTTGTGCACAACACTGCATAAAAGCCATATATCAGACCTTCTTGAAACACTTTTCCATCTGTACACCTCATCTGAGTTCACCTCAGGACTAAACCAGAGCTTGAAAGAGTGCTTGAAAAAACTGGTTATTTGCTTTATAATAGAGAAACAAACCCTCAGCCATGCCTTTAGGTTTGGATTTTGCAAAAGCTTCCACCATATGTTAAGAGCAGGGCATGATAGAGGTAAATGTCATTCCCTGAACCTCCACACAGAGGACTCCCAGCCATTCCATACAGTATGAGATTTCCCATATAATCCTTTTCTTCTTTTTAAAAGCATAGGGGTTTGTTAACTTTCTCTCTGTTTTACTGCTGTAGTTACATTCTCAGATTCTCTACTAAGCTCCTGTGAAAGAACCTGAAGGATAAAGAAATACCTGCCAACAAAAGAGGCTGAAATATCAGGTTTGGCTGTAAGAAACACCATAGAGAATAAATTCTCTATTTAATGGCACTACCAAAAAAAGCTCCTGGGATGATACAACTTGGGTATTACCCTTTTTCAGAAATACATCAAGTGGTGCGTGACTCTACATGCACTGTGCCAGGGGTGCGTTGTATTTTGTTTTATTTTATTCTTTCATTGTGGCGAAGGACATTAAGACAGCCAAAGCAAGGCTTAGGATATTCACGTGCAATACATACCCTGAGAACCTCAGAGTGAAAGCAGTAAATGCCCAACAGTGTTTTCATTTCCAATAACTGTAGAAAGACAGAATCTGCAGTACACACCATAAGGCCCATGGAAGCAGGATTTGACCTTTAAGCTGTGGAAGTGATATTTCAGATTAGCCTTATCCTAATATATCAGTATAACAGACAGTGCAAGAAATGACATGGATTTTGCTACTGAACTGTAACGTGTCTAGTACAGCAGATTTTGAAAGACGCACTTAATAAAGCTAATCTGTTTTTGCAACTTCCAACAAATACTGTTTTTCTGTTAAACCTATTCATTCTTACACAGTAATTTCTGAGAATCATATTTGAGGGAGAAACAGGAAACAGAACCGACTGAATCAAAAAGCTTAATTTCCCTGAAAGCAGGCAGATTTTTTAAGCTCTTGCAAAAGCTGCTTATAGCTATGTATTTCATTTAAATATTTTTTTTTAAAAAAAGAAACAGCTAAAGGACTAAAACACCACACAGGACAGCATATTTGTGTCTCAGCTATCATTTCAAAATGATCTGCTTATGTAGATATTTAAATATTTTTATAAATACCATATTTTGAACGCTCTTCAAAATGGAGTCATGTATCTGAATGGCAAACTGCCTAACTCAGACCAGGATACTGTTGACTCCTGCTCAGCTTGTCCACCAGGACCCCCAGGTCCTATTCTGCAAAACTGCTCTCCAGCCAGTCAACCTGTAACCAGTACTGGTGCATGGGCTGAACCTCAAAGAGAAATGCAAGTCCCCCATCAGATTCCTGTTGGTCCATTTCTCCAACCTGTCAAGGTCCTTAATGAATCTTTTAAGCAATACTGGCACCAGTTATCAATCCTTGGGGCCCTCTACAAGTTACTGGCCTCCAACTGGTGTCCCAAGAACTGCCCAGGTTGTTTCTACAGAGGTGAGATAAAAGGACTTATACAACTCTAGTTGCAAATACTTAAGTATTTGACGAATTGCTAAAGGAGCTTGCCACACAGGAATTTTGGACAGTTCTAATGTTTCCCCCAGCCAGGTCCTGCTGTGCCTTGACAACTTATCTGCTTCAACATGCTAATTAACATCTTGATTGGAGTCTCTGGCCATTCCAGAGAGACAGTCGGGTTATAAGAATTCAATGGAACTGTGTTCTGGCGAGTCTCACCAGATGCACTGTTCCAAGGACCCAGCATCCAGACCAGCAGCTGATTCCTCTTGTCCAAGAGATTTGATTGTTGTGGGAGTCTCTGCCATACGCTTCTACTATGGGACACTCCAATACTATATTTGTTTCTTTTCACTGTGTGAGTCTACAGCTTGAAAAGTCATCATCAGTCACAGACTCATCAGAATTTATTATTTTTATTTATTTACCAGTAACAGTACTTTACAAGCACCTGAAATGTCAATGTAGAAAACAAAATACAGTCACTTGATACAGGAACTGCTACTGTTGGCATACGCTACAGGTGCAGTCAGTAAGCCAGACCAAAGAATTAATGTGATCAAAATTTGCATTCATAATTAATTAATTGCATTCCTGGTTCTAAAGTAATATTTCTCTCTGCATTACGCACTTATACTACTACACTATTATGATGATCTGAAAAATGAATATAACAAGATACGCATACAAAGTACTGTAAGGATACACTTACAGTTAAACACTGAATCTCATTTTGCTTTGAAGGGACATAAGCGAATCATTGCCTTCATAAAAACCCCTCACAGATAGCCACTGTTTTGGCATCTGTGTTAAAACAGGAACAATAACTTGAAACATACATGACTACATTAAGAAAATAATTAGAACATTGTAATCATTACGCAAATGTGTACATAAAGCACACATAGTTCTGCAAACAATGCCCTTTCTTTTATGAACACATCTTTTCAGCCTTTTCCTTCCTCTGCTTTTGACAACACTGAAAAAAAAGGCTGTGTAACAAATAATTCTGTAAAAAAATCCACATTTATTTTTAAAAAGACAGCAGAGTACATAGACAAAGTTCAACACGGGTTACCATAGGTAGTCACTCAGATTTTCCTAATTTGTTTATTTGACTTTTAGTAGGTTTTAAGTCACTGAAAAGTCCTTCATACAAAGTACAGGCCTCCATTTCTGACAAATAAATACCTGAATAATAAATTAGTTTACAAAACAATTGAGGAGAATGTTACTGTAGTATTCTATTTTTGATAATGTTAGTATATTCAATGAAATAATTTAGTATCAATTTCACATTTATTTTACGAATCTGAAGTCAAAATAAACTATAGACAGAAATAACCAGGTAAAAAACTAAGATTATATTGAGAAAAACTGTAGGGAAAGAAAATGACTGTTCACATACACTAAACCCAGAGACACACAAATCTGATACAGCCAAAGTAAAGAAAATATTTAAATACCAATTCCTTTACCTGCTTCCACCATAATCTTTATCTTGTACTATACAACCCCAATAAATAAAAAAAATGTGGTTTTGGCAGCATTGAGATGCTTTGTACAATATTACAACTCTTCCTCGCTTGTGCAAATCACTGTATGATATTGCAATTCTGAATGTTGAAATGGCACTAAGATAATTACGAAAATTCTGTACTGATTTAGAAAAATCACTACCTATAGCACAAAAACATTTTGCTGATAAAGCCTGACATTTAGACATTTATTACTGAAGGTGATTTTACAAAACTCAATATTTAATTAGCTAGTCCTTCAGATATATTTCGAGGCCTGGACACCAATTAATGTATTTCACTGCTGTTGGCTTGGAAAACCCAGGAAATAGTTACATTTTTCAGAATATTTTGGTGATATAAATATGAAATAAGCAATAATGCTCAGCATTATGCTCATTTACTTCTCCTAAACAGATTTTTTTGTTGCTCACTGTCAAGTTTATTAACAAATTACAGTAGTTTACAACATGAATTCCCATTAAAGGCAACTAGATTGGGAAAAGAAAACAAAAGTATTTATGCCTGAAGTGGTATTTTTAAGTATGGTAAAAATGACTAAGACAAAATGAAATGACAGAATGGCGCTATTTAGGAAAGAATGTTCCATTCACTGTCATCACCAAGCATAGAACGGTTCTATGGTGTGAATGACCAAATTCGCAATACTGTTCTTGGATATCAGAGCAGATAAAATGCAATGCAGACATGTGTTCATCAGACACAGATGTCACATCTTAGATGTATGAATTACTGTAATCCAGTATAGCATTCCTTATCTACATTAATACATTGAGAAGCATGAAGGAGAAAGAGGGCATACAAAAAAAAAATAATAAAACCCCTTCTCTGCAGGTTTCTAGTCATTCAGCATCATTAAGACAGCTCTCATAAGAACTGATAATATGCATCCTAAACACTTGCCATCTGACTCCATTCACAGTAGTGCAAGAGGTAATGGAGGAAAAAATGCAAAATATATCTATGTATGATTGCTATGAACCATCTTTAAAAACCTGAAAGATGGCACTCTTAGAAACATCATATAGGGAGCATGATCTAGAAACCTTTAAAACTATTTCTCCACCACACACAAATATATAGCTATATCAAAAGTAAAAATATATCAACTTTGCATTTTTTGACTCGGTAATAAAAAAATCTGTTGTATGCAATACTGGAAAATACGTTTATTTTTTAACTGTTACAAATTAGAATTAATGCTTCATTAAAAATGTATTATTATTAAAATATTTATGTAAAAAGTCTGTAGGCACCGCACTGAGTAAGTAAGAAAATATACTTAAGCTGATGCTAGAAAGAAAAGAAAAAGACCTCAGTCAGCAGGACAGAAACCCAAGACCTGCGTATGCCCTGGGGAAATGGTGAAGTTATACACCAGTTTAACGCAGAGATCAAAGCACCGGGCTGCCCACAACGCTTTAGTCATCCAAAATTGTTAGTCATGATTCAAGGAAAATAGTGAACCATTACTCTAAAGAGACCAGAGACTGAAGTGATAGTAGTGTTCTATGAGGACAGCATTTTATTTTACTTCATTAACTTTGCCTTATTCAATTTTGCCAACCCTTCTGTCCAGCTTTGGTATTAAACATGTTCATCATTTACTACACTTACATCACATTGCTATAAGCCAGTCCAGCACCTGAATTCAGAGTAGAATCCCAAACCATTAAAAATTAGTTTGTACTTTTGTAGCTTCGTAAGCCTTTAATGCCACAAAGCCGTGAAGGTTACTTTTAACTACAAAAGGCACCATCAATAATTTATTATACATATATCTTTATGACTCTTTACATGATCTACCCACCAACTGGGATTTATCAGTCCTCATCTCAGGCAAATTTTGGTGGTAATTAAGAGGTCTCAGCTACCAACGCCAGTCCCAGCTGAAACTGCAGAAGATTTTCTTTTCTTTTCTTTTTTTAAAGACATTAATTATTCCTCTTGTCAGCCCTGAAATTCAAGGCAAGAAATGGAATAACACCAACTTTTACAGCTGAAATTTACCTTCAGGGAAGCTCTGTCTTGGAACTCTCACAACAGTTCCCAAATGAACACCTATTATCTCATTAACAAATGCTCTGCTTCATGGGAAAGCAGGTGAAGAAAGAACCAGAAGTGTGGATTCCTTTCCAAACAAAAGGATGGAAGGCTACCACGCTCTGGATGGAACACTGCTGCTCATTTGTGTTCTGCCTGCCCGCAGCTCTTACCTACCCAGCAGCACAACCCATAGTGACCAGTCACCTTTGCCTTTTGGGGACACAGGTGTTTATGCCCTGCTAACTACTAAGCGCTTTACAGAACTCAGAAAATGAGTAATAACCAAAAGCTTAATTTTGGAACAAGCAACTTGTGAGGCACTGTTTGTGCCACCTGACTTCTGGGGGAGGGAATCTCTTTAATTAGACAAGGAAGAAGAGAATTTGTATGCAAACTGAATTAAGCTATCAGTAAAGCATGACACCTGAATGTGGCTGCATCTGACAACTAAATTAGGCATAGGGAATAGAAGAAAAAAAAAAATCTTATCTTCACATGTGATAGGGTCCATTTAAGCTCCTAGATGAGATTACTTTTCTCTACAATACATTACCTAAAGGCACTTCCAAAACTGATGGAGTCTATAACACGGCACTAATCAGAACATTTTTTTTATAAGTAGGTCAAATGTTGAAACAAAATCTTGAAATTTTATGCACTGTTAAAAAAAAAAAATAAATCTGAAAGCAGTAGAGCCAAGGTGCTAATCACTTTCTAAAATATAAAAAACGTTCTGCATAAACATTAAATGTAGCAGTTTAAAATGCACAGTCATACACCTGAGGCTGTTCTTTCACTGTCATTTTAATTCGGTCTTTAATAACCAACTGAATTTTAATTAGACGAATGACTTTATTTGCATATATAGTTGTTTGACTTCACTGAGGTTTACTTCTTTATTTTTTTTTTTTTTTCTGAAATCAAAACATCCCCAGTTCCAAACGGTCAGGCATATTTAGACTTGAGGAATATGTTATTTCTTTAGAAGAAAATTAATAAACCAAGATAAGGGGTTTTTCCTGCTTTTATTTATATTATACATTTTATATCTTTAAATAGCTTTGACTGAGAATGAGGCATAATGGGGAAAGCCAGTGAAGGTACTAGCAAAACTGAAGGAGAAATAGTCTTATTGCCAGACTTCAGAAGAGACAACTCTGACTTCAGATTCCAGGGAAACAACAGTTTCACACTGTCCTGTACTGCACATAACTTTGCAAATTCAGAAACTAAAAATCTCATCAGTAGAGCATGTTTTCTAGCCATTGTTCTAAAGCCTAATTGAAGATCATCCATTACTATCTTCATGCCTTCTTTCAAAATCCAGAATCAAGGTGCATACAAGTTTGTGGATGGGAACAGAAGGGAGAAGTTGCCACGGCTTTAAAGCCCTTTAAATGGAAATACCATTAACCTCTCCAAAGGCACATGCAATAAAGCTCTGCCTGCCCCCTGGGCTGACTGAAAGCTGTTTAACTGCAATTAGGACAGTGCTGAACCCCTGTTGCTAAGAAATACGCACAATTAGCTTGGGCATTGTATCAACACAGCGTTCTGTAACCTCAGGATGCAGACAGAATCATGTTCCAGCTGTTTGCAGCACGGAAACTGTAAACTCGCCTCTGTCTAAAAAGGACATATTGACTTACTGATGTTACACCTATAAATTCAGAATCAGTATTATGAATTTTGCTAAAGTAGAAATCATCAGGGAATGATGACTGGAAGCAGCCAAATCAAATCTGAAAACAAATAAAATATGTGAAATATTACTAATTTTGATTAAAGTGGGATGGAAAGAAGTGGGTAACTTGCTGGGGAGTACAATACAATATCATGGTCTTGAAAATAAAGCCAAAGTAGCTTCCTAAACCAGGTGAGATTTAGAAAGGCACAAGGGGAAGCTGCAGCTTTACTGCCCAAAGAAGCATCTTAGTAATGCGCTACATCCAAACTGCTGTAAGCTGTGCTTCAACAAGAGCTTCACATAAACGCAAAGTATTTTTTAATTATTTGTGGATTTAGAGGGTTTTTTTCCGATCGACAAGATGGAGGGTTTTGTCTGTAATCTCAGAGGGGTTTTTTTTTGGTTTATATGGGAATAAAGAAAAATTCTGGACAAGAAAACGGCTTGTTAAATAAGCTATTGTGCCTTATGGTTGTGGAAAATGTAAAAAAAAAATAAATACTATACTTGCATGCAAACAGCCTGCATCCTTGTTAACGTAATGCCTTGCAAATAAGACAGTATATAACCGAAATCCTCACATAACTGCATAAAATCAGACTCCAGGATGCTGTCTTGCAGAAGAAACAGATTATCACAGTGAAGAATACTTGAAGAAAGAGGGTTCTTCAAAAATGAGAAAATCCTACCTACGTACACAACACAACAATACTGTCCAAGTGTAGGTTTGGTTTATTTTCTTCACATACATAACCTGTAGGCTATATGTGACTATTGACTATATGTCTACAACTCACATAGTAGTAACATTAAAAGGTCATTTTTAAGCCCAAGTCAAATTCTGGAATGATTCCATATTTCCCCCCTCAATTTATTGTGGGTTAATTTGAGGCACCAAACATTGTTTTCTAAAATATCATGTAGGTTTCTACACATTTGTTCTGGTCTACAAATATGTGTTCAAGCACGAAAAATAACCTCAGTTAATTAGCAGATAATTAATTTAAGGAAGAACAGTGTTCAGCAGACATACTCCAACTTTTGTCATGCATTCATGGAAAATAAAGTAGCTCTCCTAATTCAATCAACACAGTAAGTAGACATGCACAACATTACAGAGAGAAGGTTTTGATTATAAACCATAAATATTCATTAAGGAACCACTGCATGGTCTTTTCAGAGGAATACATGTGTGAGAAAAAGATTATATTCCTTAGAATTTTTGCCAATTTCTTATTAAATAGCATTCAACTGCATGTAACATTTCTAAATGCAGCAATTCAGAGTGAGTACATAAAATTATAAATCTGGTTCACACAGTCTAAAATCTTCTTCACACAGTCTGGGAAAACACTACAATAGGAAAAAAAAAAAAAGGAAGAAAAAAAATCTTCATCTGACAGTCAAAGATTCTCCTGGCATAACTTCAAAACTTCACTCCCACTTCACTATACATTTTGATATAAAAGTTCATCCTTTCAAATCATCCTGTTAGACTAGGCTAGTAATCTTGCTAGAATATCTGCGAACAGAAATCTGTATGAGAGTAAAAAATAGTTGCTATCTCCAAAACAGACTTATGACCTCACAACTTAAAATTCAGAGTTTTGTTTATTCTTAAATACCATGTTAATCTGCCTAAAGTAGTTTGCTTATGGACCTTTTTTCTTCACTTCTCTCCCTATGAAGACATATAAAAGGAATTGGAATCACAATACCAAACATGAAATGAATAATGCTGTTTAAAGTTATTCAATAAATTGTACTGTTTACTTCCAAATGATGTATTCAGTGAGTATTTTCTGCTGTATGAGAAAAATGTATTAAGTCCTGCAGTCTTTGTGTCTTATTTGCACAAAATACGTAGAATTGGCAAATAGATCCCATGTGAAAGAAAAAGAAACCTCACAAGTCATACAACCATTTCTTAAAAAAAACAGCAGCAATAACAATCTTTTGCACAATAAAGATTTGACAAATAATAAGTTAATGAAAATCTACAGTTACCAGGATTATAAATTACAGAATCATCAGCAGCATTGTTTTCATTTACAAAGCCAAAAGTAATTATAAATAATGAAATTAGAGAGCTCTAGTAACAGCCTTGGTTAAGAGTATCAAATTAGTGAGCTGAGCATAATTTGAAAAATTTAACAGCACTAAAGAGCAGTCATAGTCATAATTGTCAGCATCTGCTCTCTCACTGCACTAGTACATCAAATCCAGCTGTAAATATAGGGCTTTTTAAGCTTTCTCACAGAGTTGTATACTCTCTTGCTCCCTCTGCTTTCAAATACAGATGTGCAATGATCGTGCCTCATGTAAGAATATTTGATGAAAAAATTATGGTTGAAAATAAAATTACCTACTAAGACTTTTGACCCAAGAGGTACCATTCTAGGCAGAAACGCAAATAGGGCAAATGTTTTCTACCCTCTCTTAAAATATTCTCAAGTCATTATTTGACAATTTTAACTTTGTTCCTACAGAATTCTTGTCTACTATTCAAACTAACTCTATTCCATTTCATCTTCATCTGAGTAAAAAAACCCAAATCAACAAAATCAGACATACTACTCAATGAACTGTGTTATTTGAAATTCCCTATCAACTCTTGCTGACATTATCCGAGATAGAGAGGAAGCAACTTAGAATATTCAGAGACGCTTTAAAATGTTACTACCTCCTACAAACCGTCTAAATGGGACTAATTTGGGGTTCATATCAAAAGAAGTGCTGTGAGATATCAAACCTCACCCTTATTGAAAACACAACTGAAGTTACATTTCCTATAAGTGCTCAGGCACTGAAGGTGGAAGTGCACCATGGAAATTATATAAAATTCTAATCATGGCCCCCATGTAATTTGCTCACCACAGTAACTACAGAAGATGACAAACACAGGCTGGGCCTTCAAGATACCTGTGATGGGGATGGAGATTACATAGAGTTGAAGCTAAGGAATGTGCATTTGCCACAGAGACATTCCAGTTGAGCTCCCAAGTATCTTTTCCTATAAACTGTGAAATCCTAAAGAGCTTCATTTCTTCCATGTGCCTCCAGAAACAACTATATAGATAATGCAGTATTAAAGACCCTCCCTCACCATTCCTCTTTGTGTCCTACTTCCACCTACAGAAGTATTATGTGATCAGATTTTAGAAACATTTCATTAAAGTACCCTACATCCCTTCCCACTCACAGCATTTAATGCATTTTAAAAAAACCCAACCAACAACAACAACAAAAAAACCACAAACAAAAACCAGCAATTGAAGGCTACTTTGAATGCTACATATTTCCTAGTCTGTGATTTTTAAAACTTGAACTGCCTTTTTATAATATAATGTGATGTGCCTATGTTATGGATACTGAAATGGTAGTTTTAAACTGGAAATACATAATTTGAGAAGGGCTGGGGTG
Organism: Nesoenas mayeri; assembly: GCF_963082525.1. Lineage (NCBI taxonomy): Eukaryota > Metazoa > Chordata > Aves > Columbiformes > Columbidae > Nesoenas > Nesoenas mayeri. Next base: position 132,263,508 of record NC_137543.1, read on the forward strand.
CACAACAACCTTTTCAATATGCCATATAGCCCAGAAACAGCACAGAAAAAGTCATCCTGGGATTGTTTTACATTTGTTTACACACCCGTTCACTTAGAACTAACTACAAAATAAAAAAATGAACTAGAGGAGGAAAGCTGTCTAGCAGCAAGCTGCACTTCGAGACATCTCAAAAAAGCAGGTTTCTCAGGCTGAAAGTATTCACTCCCCTCCAATATTCAGAATCCAATGAAGTTCAGTAATTTCAGTGACAGTCAATTGAACAGTTAATACGAAAAATAAGTCTACACTTGCTATGACTATTAACATCATAAATTTTGGAATGGATGATGTAACAATAGCTTTGAGATGAAATATGGGATTTGGAACACTGGTCTGAAACACTGGACAGCCTTGGGGTCCTAGAGGCTAGGGATTGGTGACAAAGATAATTAAATTTTAAGACTTCTAAGCCATTATGGCTATTTCTGAGACCAAAAAGGTATCCTCATGAACACCACTAAGTATATCTGAGTGCTAGAAGGAAGAGGAAAAATAACTGACAACCCAATATCTTAAAAATTAAATAATAGGTCCCCCACACTATTTGGCTAAAATGTCATATTTTTAAAACAATTAGTTTTTGTGACCCATTTTGAAACAAATTTGGTACTAACATTTTAAAAAATTTCCTGTGCACACAGAAGAGCTAAAACTTATTTTTAGCCTGGTTTCCTAAGGAAATGAAACTTATCCGTTAAGCCCTCATCACAATAACCTTTGAATTCATAGAATGATTTCTGCCAGGTCTAACAGGGTGTGAAACATCTTAGGTTCCCAATGAGAGAGGAAGGAGAATTTAGGTGGTCCTCCCCGCTGTGGGATTGCCTTTGCAAGGCACTGAGAACACCCTGGACTTTGTCCCAGCCACCTCTGAGACCAGGCCGCTGGAGCTGAGCAGCTCTGGGGTCTGGATGGAGGGGGAGGAAGAGGAGGATGTTCTTGTTTCATTGGTTTGTTTGCTTTAACGAAAGCTGGGATGGTCATATATTTGCATAATTCCAGTCCAGTTGCAAAATAAAGTAGCACTGATGAAATCCCTCACTTGTGTAACTTGTCACAGGCTCACCACAACTTTCAAGAACAAGTGTAGATTTCCTGAGGATCCAGTATCAGACAGTGCAATGCGGTGAAGACTGAAGAGGTGAAATTTGTTACGGACACAAATGAGGGAAATATTTGAAGAATTCCAAGAGGATCTCCTGTAGCTGGAGAACTAGGTACAAGAATGATAGTAATACACTTCTGTGTAAAGAAGCAGAGGGAAATATTAAGGGTTAAGGTGTTTGAAAAACAGCCTTATTTTGTCACTTCAGTAGGAACAAGTTACTTGCTGATTACCTACATGTTGCCCAGAGGATGGCCTCAAAAAGCAACAAATTCTGCAGCTATTACTATATTACAGCTAGTACCTTATTTACTACTGTTAGATTTTAGTATTTTTTTCCTTACAGGACGTACTGGATGTTTTCCTTGATGGCTCTCCAAAAACATTGGTATTAAAGATAAGCTATGTAAAAGTTTTTCATTACAGCACACCCACATTTTAGGGCAAGACTGGCTGACAAACACAAGGTCACTTCTAGCTGAACCTTCCATGGTCCACCATGTTTTCTTGTGCAAGATTCAAAATAATTACTTGTACTATTTTTTCAGTATGAGAATATAAATAAAAACAAAATTTAAAAACATTTTTACCCATGTCATGAAACTCCTGAAACATTTGGCTTAATGTTTTTATCTTTCAAAAGTAAATACCCAAATATAAGAAGAAAACATAGAAGTAACTTTGCAAATACCTATTGCAAAAAAAGTATCAGTGCAAATAGACTGCTTGCAATAAAGCAAATTGAATGAAGGTGTTAACATCATGTCTTGAAAGAAGAACCTAAAAGGTATCACCAACTTTTTAATGATGACTTCACTAGGAAAAACATCCATTACTAAGGTTTATTGTTTGTTTCTTTTGTGTTTGGTTTTTGGGATTTTTTAGTTTGGTTGGGTTTTTTTGGCTAGGAAAAGTATCATTAAAAAGCAGCGAATACATTAAGATATATACTGACAACAGAAATTAGTGCAATCCACTAAATGAACACTGCTATAGAACTGATTCTGAACTGGTGTGCCTTTCCCTAGTTTTTGTGTATATTTAGCCACATCACAGACACATTATCAATAAGAAATAAAGAAACAGCTGGAACAGCTGAAATCTCTATTAAAATTTTTGGCTACATATTAAGAATCCAGTCTAACTCCGATTCAGACCAGTAAAAACAGGCTAGAGCCCTCAATTCTACTGCTGCTGAGATACCAGGCTTGAACTTCACACAGACTTTATGGTTGATTGACAGTTTTTGAGCACAGCAAGTGTAAAATCATCTTATTTTAGCCTTAACTATATGTCTCCACTGTAAGACAACTTTACTTCAGCTTGCCTAGTGTATTTAAAAGTGAAATTACTGAAAAGTATTTGCTCGTTTATTTAGCCTATTATTTAGGATTTTAAACTACAGAAACCATGAAATAAGAATTTTCCAACCAGTAAGTGGTAACAGCAAACAACAGAGATGGCTTCAGCCTGTGAAGGACAGCACAGCATAAAATACATTACTTGTAAGGGAAATGGACGTTCATATTTCAACTAATTCAAAATCCATCAATTAAACCTTTTAGACCTTATGGGTTTGCATTGTTTTTTCAACTGTTATTATTATTATTTTGGTAGTTAGCTTGTAATTTGTCAGGGAAATATACCTTCTGAACCTGCATGAACTTTGTTGCTAAGGCAGGAATGTGTCTGGATTTATTTACTAGGAACAACACATAGGATCATATTATTTTATGATTCTGAAAAAATACAACAAAGCAATACATCTTATTTAAATTCTAATCACAGATGATCACTTCCAATTCAATTTTCTTTTTAGATCTTAAATGAAAGAAACTTACCAGTTAGAGCGTACATGGTCTCATTTATGTAACTCATGGTGGTTTAGAAAGCTAGTAAGCCTCCTCTGATATAAAAGCAACAATGAAGGGAAGTGGTTAGTCAACTAGCTGGTTCTGTTATTCCCTCCCACTTCTCACAGCAGTACCTAACACTGTAGGCTCATTATCCAGCTTACCATTCTAACTCTTCCTTTTGTTTGTTTTAAAAAGAAAAAAATAACAATAAAAGCACCACACGAGCTTTGCAGGATTATTACAGTGTTTAAAACCTGGTGAACTACAGAAACAATGAGATAGGAAGGAAAAAAAAAAATGTACCTAGGAGTAGTTTTTCTCATTGACACTTAGAACTGAAGCTAATAAAATGCAAACCATTCCACATTAGTGAGGATGGAAGAATAAATTAGCTAGATAGGTAATTAGTCAAGTTACCTAACAGACTTGATCTAGCTGACTTTGGAGTCCACAGACAAGAAATTTTATGCAGGCATTTATGCATCTGTACATGAATAGGAGATGCTGTCTGACAAAACTTTAGTATTTTATATCACTTCATACAGGTCAAAGTGACCAAGGGTAATGAGAGACAGAAAAGAATTAAAAGTTACCTTTTTTTTTTTTTTCCAATTAGCATGTTTAATTTTTTACTTAAAGCCACATTCGTAAATGCCTTTTCATACATGCACTGTATACTTCTTTATGTCAAATTACAATTTCACTGCTGCCCTATGATATTTTCTAATACACAATGTTTAACATCATGTGTAAAAGGAACTCTGAAAGAATTAACCCAATCTCAGTGTCCTGATTTAGTAAGATCCTTTAAAACAAAGAAATTCCACTTTTAGCAACAGTATTGGGGGGAGAGAGGGGTAGAAAAAAACCCAAGAAAAATAAATAAGACATCTCCCTTTGTTTTTGTGCATTAAAATAATATAAAACAGATTAAGACAGGTTGGTTAAGCCACAGAAAGAGCCCAAGTTTATTTTTACATTTGTGGTCTCATGGTTCACTCAATGCTTTCCTTTGGCCTTTGTAAAGTACCTCAAAGATTTAGTGCTTAAGAAGTCCAGAGGTTTTGGTGTTTTGAGTTACTTTAGATAAATCATAAACTAGATCAATGTTCAACTTCTCTAGCTATCAAAAGAAAAGAAATCCCTCACATCAAGAAACCTTGAGTGAAGCCACACAGAACTGCACTCTCTGTGTCCAGCAGCCTCCAGCTGCTCTCCTGCTTGGAGAAGCAAGTTTGCATAGGAGTTTTCAATGTACCCAGCAAGAGTTTATCAAGTGTTCATCACCATCCTCTTTCACGGCAGGACAATTTTAATAGCCAAAGCCCATTTGCTGCAGCTTGCCAGTGCAGAAGACCATACAACAGTACCATTAATTTCTTGAGTATTTACTCACTGAACAGCCTCTGTGGAATCATTTCCCTTCTCCTGGGAGGAAAAGAAGACAGGATCTGGAGAGATAGAGACTCTCCAGAACTCGGTGAAAACATTAACTTGGGAAGGTTATGAAAAAAGACCTTACTCAGTAGGAGCAGACGTGGAGTAAGCAATGCTACCTTGATTTTGAAGCAATTTCCTGGTATAGCAAGCAAATATTTCATATTCACAAACTCATCACACTACAACTGCTGTGCATTCCCCCATCTCCCTATTAAAATACTGTCCCATAGTTCCATTTCCTTGATGGTTAAAATATCTACACGATTTCCAACAGATACATACTCCTAGCTGGTCTGTAACCACTGATTCTTAACACTAAACCTGTCCTTTAGCTTATTGAGAGCTTTTCCCTTCCTTGTAATGGCTGGAACAGTATAAAGAGATCTGAGCCTGAGAGATTTGAGCAGTTTTGACAGCCTTCCACTACACATATTCAGGGAAATCGGGGGTGGGCAGGTGGGTGTGTCTTGAGCCATGCTGCACATGCCAAGAAAATGTGTTCTTTTAAGGCTTTTAATTTTTTTCTTTCAGAAGTAATTCCTAAACTGGCTCATTCAAAGTCATTCTCATTTTTTCAGCATGTACTCCAGTATCTATGTGCCATACACGCTCTGTGAAATTATTATTATCCATGCAAATAATTTTCTCCTTTATCTCCTAAGGTATTCATCATTTTTGAATATTCACTGAAGAGGAGAATTTTCCTCTCTTTCTCTACACATTACAGATCTTCTCTCTACCTGGTTCTTTAAAATATATATTTGAATTAGCAGAGTTTCTGAAAGCAAGTAATTCGTAATGTGGGAGATAATCATCATTTAGACATTATCACTTAAAAGTATACTCTTAACTCCTTACTATGTGCAACATCATATTTTGCTTATTATTTGTGAAATGAATGGCACATTATTCATGTTATTCCAACAGAGAATTATATGGTTTCCCTTTTGTATCCTCTATCCAGGATGCTTTGCCTTGCTGATTTCCAAGTATTTGTCAAGCTTATAGGGCAGACACTTGTCTTCAAGACAAATATTCCAAAAAACAGTGTCTCATGCACCCCAAAGGCTTAAAAAGCAAGACAATAAATTGTGCAAGCTGACAGTTGGACAAGCAGGCATTTAAAATATAGTTTAAAAAAGTGAAGGTAAGAGAGTGCTAGATGTGATAACACAGACCCAAGAATTCTATGCACTTGGATTTTCTATTACTGACTAAATAATAGTGCAGTGATACTACAAACATTATCTATAATTAAAAAAAAAAAAAAAAAGAAAAAAGAAAAAAGAAAAAAAGAAAAAAAGAAAAAGAAAAGAGTCAAGTGAAAGAAGTGATAAGTTTTCTACTTCAGAAGATCACCTAGACATCTTTACAGTATTCCCCGGATTTCCAGCTGCGGATGATCCAGAAATTTCAGCTGTAATGCATCACAGAATGTTGCCTATAGTAAAACCTGGAACAGAATTCAGTCTAATCAAGGGTAGGACCCTTCGCTGGAGCAGATGTGTACTCCACTACCGACTTCAGCAGAACCACAGTGATACAGCCTCATCAAACAAGGATGTGGAAGATTAATTCTTACAGTACTTTAGCCTATTCACCAGTCAGTACAATATTCTGTAGCTTTTAGAACCAGACATTAACCCACCCGATTGTTAGGTGGAAAAAAAACTGAGGAATCATCACCTAAAAGCTTATCTACATTAAGATCATCACTACCAGCACGCTTTCAGGATACAATTTTTTTAAACAAATCAGAGTCCACTGAAACATTTCTATAAACAGAAAAGGGGAGCAATGCTTTATGCATGTTAACTATATCCCAAAAGAAAACACCTACACTAGAACAGCCCCCCAAAAAGCAGCTCTCAGATTCTCTAAATCTAATAAACAAACTATTCCAGCTTCCATGAAGAGCTTTACACATTTTTCCTGAACATCTCTGGAAGCCCTCAGAGAAACAAGGCTGGAGATCATATTAGTATGTCCTGCACATGACTCTCCTCTGTATCTGCTTGTGCCTTTTCTACAGATTATGAGACAGCATTAGATAAGGCATTTACTTAAATAACAAGAACAGAGCCAAATTTCCAGTGCTAGGGATTGCATCATATAAAGGGGATACTATCTTCTGCTCTAGAACCAACAATTTAAAAATCCTTTTAATACCTGCTGAAATCTCAGCAATCATTTGCACAGTGGCTTATCAAGAAACAGTAAACTTGAAAAACTGATAGCAGATGTAAGTTCCTGTGCTGGAGATAGTGTAGGAGCATAGAGCTTTCTTCATAAGTCATGATACACATAATAAGGATGCCACATGACAAACACCATGCCAGACATCAGGGCACCCCACACATTTCAGTGTAGTTAACTATAGCGTCTACTACTCTACTCATTCTACTTCTACATGTGCAAATGCTGCTGTGTTTGCTCAGATGTTTCTAATAATTTAACACCACCACTGCAGAAAAAAAAATAGCTACGTGTTTCACTTAGAAATAAAAAACACGCTGAAGTAGGAAAACTTTTGTTTTATATATTAAATATCTAATTTTCTGCTAGTGTAACTGTTAACTATGCAAGTATCTAGCCAATTTCTAAAAATCAACCTTGCTCTCTCGAGAAATCATTACAGCTCTCCTTAAAATAAAAACAAATAAAAATGCTTAAACTGTTCCAATCCCCATTTAGGCCAATTGTTATGCATTACTGAAATTCCTTGAGGAAGTGCAACATTTACAAATTTGGACAGCTTGTTTCATTTCCCTAAGCTGTTTCTTTATAATCTCTTTGCCCAAAGGGCGGGGAGAGAAGAAAAAAGGCAGAATCTAAAAAAAGGTGCTCATATGGACAAAACAGAAATGCCACCTTTAGAATTGAGTTTTCATTACTAAAAGTTTTGGTCTGTTCAATGGACTGAAAAAGCTCCTAATACATTTTACAATGCCAGGACTGCACATCCCGATGCGTGTATAGCATGTGCTATGGCACAGCCTTCAGCTAGTCACAGGACCTGGGTTTCCTGAAAGTTGTTTTTTTAAATAGCAAAACTCTTCCAGTATTGCTGTTCCCAGAGTCCCGGCAACGCTGCCTGCAGTGGCCCTTCCCAAGGACGAGAGCTCCATTTGAGGAAAGCTTGGGAATTATTCTTCTTGCAGCAGAATCAACCTCAGCTGTTCCTGTTCCAACCACCTTGAGGCTTCTCTAACATGCAAAGACTCCAAGACTAAACAGTCACTAAATTATATGAGAACCTTTCTTGATTCTGTGTCAAGTTACACAACAAGCAAATTTACTTTATAAAGAGAGTATTTTCAGAGTCTAGAAGACAAATGTAACTGGAGTCTGCATGGCTGTTGGTACAGGTCCCTCAAGCTGTTCCCAGATGGAGTCACTCCAAGAAGGTTCAGCTCTGCCTCCTCCATAAGCAATAGTCACAAACCAGTGTCTATGTTCGTATGCTACCCATGTTCCACAGCCAGGAAATAAAATGTATTTTGTAGATGTTCTTATACCATGGATTCTCACTGTGTGAGAAGACTGAGCAGGCTGAAGCTTCCAAAGCTATTTTAGGTTGTTTTCCTAGATGTTTTCTTCTATCATCCAATACTTTTCATTATGTGATCTGAGCCATTCTTCAGTGTGACTTAAAAAAACAGATGACCAAAGCAATAGCTGTGAATCTGTTGCAAAGGATTGCATATCCAAATTAAAACTCTTAGATGAAATTTACTACTTGTCTTAAACCATACCTGTTCGGGAAATTTTCTTATATATACCTGTCAAAACCCAGAATGATCAGCACCTGAAGCACAAGACCAAACCACTAACAACAAAAGCATAACTGTTTTCCATCTAACATGGTGTGATAGTTCATTTGCAAAATGCTTACACAATTAAAATCATGATTTTCACATCTGTCCATAGGCACGTGTGTGTGAAATGATACCACCTCGTGTAACATTTTGTGTAACAGCTCTCTGTTCTCTGTGCTTACACACATTTTGTACTTCACAATGCATTCTAGACGCTTCCTTTACCCTCAGCGTGAAAGATGACAAAACAAGCATTAAAGGTTGTTTATGACCCCACTGCTAAAAATGACTGTCACAGGATGCTAAGAGTGAAAAAAATCTAAACAAGATTAGATCAGACAGGATGAGATCTTCAGCTCTCTCACTCTGCACATTTCAGAGTATGCAGCGGCTATGGAAATAATCCAAAATACTAGTGTATACAAGTCAAATTGGGCATAATTTCTTATTGAAGACTATGCATTTCCAACAAGTTCAAAAATAGTAAAGTTGGCTTCCAAAACCTCTTAAAAATTTCCTTTAATTTCCAGATGACATACTGAAAATATGAAAAATGGCATGAAATGTGTTACAGATTTGGTGCCTGAAACAGTAGTTCAAAACACTCATAGTGATTTTTTTATTCACCTTTTGTCGCTTTCAAGGTTTCAGTTTTTAGCTTATGTGTTCCAGATATACCAGTCCAGTGTTTTGAAGAACCTAAACATAGACCCTCAAAATGTGAGTCAGAAAAATAAAAAAAGAAGTATAAAATCCTTGGTCAGTTTGGAGAACACTGACCTGGTATAGCTGGAAAATGTACATTTGCAGGAGGAAAAAATGGTGCAGAGGATAACAGACTCCAATTCTGTTTTTCAGAGTGGGTGGGGAAGGAGATAAAGGACAAGTGTTGCTGCATGAATTCTGCAACTACTCTTCATCATGTTTTCTAACATATGGCATGGATGCACAAGGCTCCAAATGAGGAGCATTTTGGACGGAGCTCCTTTTTTTAAATCACAAGAATAAACAAGTAAAATAGAGTAGTAGGATTGTATCTACAGAGGGAACACCATATAAAGCACTTTGCTCCTCCTTATCACAGAAAAGTATCTTCTACCTTTTCTACAAATCCTGTATCAAAACAGCCAGAGAGCATATTCCACATGTTGATTTTGACCAGAAGACCTCAACAGGATTACTCCAAAAGTGCCCAGATTTCATAGCTACAGAGGCTAGCAATGTTTTTGTATTTTCATGTCTTTTTACCAATAATTTACCTATCATTTAAGTTTCCAGGCTGCATCTGAAATCTATATTAGGATGAGATCTGGACATGTATCAGTTATTCCTCTGCATACTTATTTCACAGAAAATAAAACTGGTTACGTGGCCCAGCCAGGAACTACAGAATGTAGCAGTAAGTACCCATGGAACAGATCCCAGATACACATAAATATCATTAAATTCACAAGGATGTTTTTTTTTTTAATCACTAGAAGACAATTCCAAACACCAAATACACACTTGTGCATTGAAGTCTGAACAGTAGAAAGACTATCTTACCTCCTATACATCCCTTTTATGGTACTACTTCAGATACAGAGATGACTGCTGGCTCAGAGGAAAGTGACCCCCCCTTTTCCAGGGAATTGTACATGGGAGTGGTAGAGTTACTACATTTAGTCTCATACTTTCAGCATTACAGAGAAAATATCAGAAAAAAAACAGAGGAGAAAAACCCCATAAGGATTCTTTTTCTCCTAATTTCTCAATAATTTTCTATCTTCATTTTGTAACTTTCCTTTTTTCCTTGTTTCTCTCCAACAGTAGCAACACAGGTAAGTTTATAACACAGGTACTAAGGGGATCAGGCTGGTTATTCAACAATCATGAGAGAGGGAGAGAAAGAGAACTAGGTTAAAAATACACATATTGAATGATTATTATATGTCTAATGCCAGCTGAATTCTTTAACCTCTCCCTGCTTTCCCCCCCTGAACTCTGTATGTCTCTCCTTTGCCAATATTTCTTCTTCTGAAAGAAAAGTCCTGCATGATCACTTCTTTCTTACACACAGCAAATGACAGCAAGTGGCATGTAGATTTTTGAAGTGCAAGTGATTCAGAAAAGAAAAATATTTATTTACAAATCAAATGAGAACTGATTTTTGTTCTGCGAAGACTGTCCTAGGGTCTAGTATTTTCAAACTGGTATCTCCTGAATAGTGAAATTTTAACAATTAAGATTTTATTTTACATAATTACTCCTGAAGCTTTCAAAGCTCAGTCAGCTTTACACTGAGTATGTAGAGCTTGACGAACAGAGCAGCTCTATATGGATTTTATGTGGTAATGCTTTAGGTTTTAGTTATTCCACATCCAACTGCAACTTAATCTTCTAATCTCTTGTTCTGCTCATCAGTATGACTTTTACTTGTGCCAATCTCTAATTGTTTAAGGAGAAGCTTAAAAAAAGGAAAGAAAAAAAAAAAAAGGGAGAGATTTAAAGGCAGAGATTTTGAACAACTTGGTGTCAAGTTTCACTTCACTTTCTTTAGAAATAAAATAATCTCTTGCATGAAATAGAGAGATTTCTATACAGGAAAGTTTTAATCCTCAAAGCAGGACTTCATATATTCCACACACACACACACCCCCCCTTTTTTAAAGCAAAATTTGTTCTTATTTGCTGAGGCATGGAAAAATTTGAACAATATTGCACAGGTGATTCTACTGGAATAGTTTTCCAGTGTCTAAGCACATATACCCAAGTGCTTTCTCTAGTAACCTGAGAATCTGTTCCAATGTTGTCTTCATTTTTAATTCTAACAAGAGATACCTGCATTTGGCTGTCAGTGTCTTTAAATAGTAAGCAATAGTATGGCTCTGCAATGTACCTTTCTTGTAAGAAAAAAAAATAGCCTGCAATTATCACTGCATGGTACCCTGTATGTCAGTGCACACTCAAACACAAAAAGTGCCTATTTTCTGTACTGTTACAGACTGCAAAATGTGCACCTTTAAGGCAATGCAGCAATTTACCAATGATGCTGCTTCTTTAAATAACTTTATTAGAAAAACGAGCATTAAACAACTTTTAATGGCTATGTCTACAGAAGACTTTGAGGCACTAAGCCACAGATCTTTCTCATCTGAAATTTATATTTAGGTCTGTAATTTCTTTTATCTGTATACCAATTTCTCATTGTTACAGAACATATGCTCTTCCTCAAAATAACTTGCTATTTTTGTACTATTACTCAGCCACATACTTCCACAAAGCTGCAAGTGTTACTTCAGATAAACTTAGCGGCTCTTTGGCAAGTTTCCATGTTACTTTAATGACAGGAAAAAAAAAAAAAAGACTACCTAATGAAGCACACTCCTGTATTTCCCTCCACCAAACCCAAGTTTGAGTGAGGGCAACAAAACCAGTTGTTTATCATTCCCTGGTTGACTGGTAAGGATGGAGGAGAGGTAAAAGGACGAGTTCTTGCACATTTCCCCTCTGGAAGAAGCACTTTGGACAGGAATAGTATCATATCCTAACTAACTTTGATAACTTTATCCGCTATTTTCAGTGTTTCTGAGTGCAAAATAGTAGCAGTCCAAATTGTAAGATTCTTTCATTAAAGGACTGATAAAAGAGAATGTTCAGCATCCACAAGATTTAACAAAACTCTTCACAAATCTGATAAGCATCTTTCTAAATCTTTGATTTGACACATTCAGCTACAGCAACTTAAAGTTCAAATGTTTTAGATAAATTATCATTGTCTCACTAAATGCTATTCAGCAATTATGCAATCTTTGAATTTAATAGTCATATTGCACACTACTACTTCCAGAACATGTTTGCATCAACTGTCATCATTAGTACACTAATGCCATTTCACCTCCCAGTAACAAGCATGACCACACAAGACATACATTTCAGCAACAAAAGGTCTTATTTTATCCTTAGTAATTTACTGCAACAACAGAAATATGTTGGGTTTACTATGTACTTTTTAAAATAAAGGTACCCCACACACTTCACATTGAAATAAGGTATTTTAGTATTCTTCAAAAGGCAGCAGCAGGTTCCTTCCTATAGGATTCAGAAAACAATTTTACAGTCCTCTTCTCCATTTTGATCATCACAATAGAGTCAAATTTGTACAAACATGGAAAAATAGGAATTTAGCATGACAATGCTACTTGCTACAACACATTTGGGTTTTATTCTAAGTCTGTATACATTTCTTACCAACTATATTCTTTCTTTTCTGTCTTACATAGCTATTTCGGAACACATTATGTGGGTTTTCATCATATAAAGTAATACATCCTCATGCAAAAAAAATCTCACTTGTTTAATCACATCTTTTGTACATATTCTACCCAAAACTGCTAAAGTCTACAGAACCAGAAATTTATCATACAGGCATGTAAATAGTTTCTAATTTAAATATATATATTTCTTCTATAACTTAAACTAATTTTTACCCAAGTAATTTATTGGATCCTGATTTCACAATGTTAAGCCTAAAAAGGCCTTGCTAAACTTAGTGACTTCAGGCCAGTGACCTTCCTCTGCAGCTCCTCCCTGAGGAAGCTATTAAATCTCTGTCCTGATAGATCTTCAACATGTTTTGAAGATCTAACATTTAAGTAACCAGAAAGTTTCCATTTGTTTGGGGATGTTCTGAGAGTAAACACACTGTTTTCATCAACTGCTTGAAGCTACAGCAAAAAAATGGTTTGGACACAACAATTCTGAAAATTGGTAGCAGATGAAGCTGCTTCATCACACAGCAATTGTCTCATATGCTGGTTGCACAGCTCTACTCCAGTAGCGCCCTAGTTCTTTGGGTAGTTTCTGGACACCCAACATGAAAAATAATCTACGAAACTTTGTGAGCTTACTTTCCCTTAAGTGCATCTTAATATTTTTCTTTTTTATTTCAGTGTTTTCTAATCTATTTTTTTGCTACAGTCCTTCAGAGCTGACAATTATTACCCTATGAAAAATCATCCTAAGCTGTTTGTGATCGTAAGTAAAACTGCCAGGACAAAAATGAGTTGGGAGGGGAGCAACCTCCAGGTGAGAGCACTGAAAGAACTGAGAAGGGCAAAACAACTTCAATCCCTCCAGGCAGAACCAAAAGAGGGGATGTGACCTGTTTAGGTTGTTAGCCCCACATTTGCCAACAGAAATTAGACTATTCTTTTATGAATATATTTCTGTTGCTATTGCCCTACCAATATTAACTATTCCGTAAGCTGATTTTGCAGTTTGCCATATTTGTGACACAGCTCCTGCTAAGGACTGTTCCACGTTACACAACTGAGCAGGATGCAAAAAGATCTAAGTAGGAAATCGAGGCTGTACACTGAGAGGCACGGAGGGGACATCAGTAACGTACTGACCTTTTGTTTTCACTTTTCCATACTCTACTGTATTCCACATGCTGCTGGTAAGTAAATTACTCTGCTTACTTAAAACTAGCAGAACAAAGGCAAAAAGTCAAACAGCCATGCTGGTTTAGTCATCAGAAATCCACTCTCTCTTATGAAGTTATCCCCATAGAAGAAAGTCTTCAAATTTCTTGATAATAATTTGTTGTTTTCTCTCCATTAAGTGAGGATGAACTGAGCTCAGGTTACTTTTTTTCTTTTTTCTTTTTAAACTGGAATGAACTACAAAATCTTGTAATTTAAGAATTCAGAAGTCAAAGATAACATGCAACAACTTCAGCTGAATGCTAGATGAAATGTAAGATAGGACCAGTATTGTGTTTTTATCAATATTTGCAAGCAGATGTCCAGAGAAAAGAATAGAACATATACGATACTTCCCTGAATACTCTTCCAGATTCCAAACCCTTTCCACTCAAGGAACCTTCTGAGGCAGATATAATTGCTGTATACTAAGAAACCGTCATGCATTACTTGCCATGAACTTGTCCAGACTCCTTTTAGACCCAGAGAAACTGCTAGAAGCTCCTCTGAAGTCCAACAGAACCAATGCCAGCCAGCCCCAAGACTGACCCACCACTGGCCAAGGCTGAGACCATGAGCAACAGTGGTAGAACCTCTGTGATAACATAGTTAAGAAGGGGCAAAAAAACCCTGCGCAACTGCAGCCAGCCAAGGCCAACCCACCAGAACTGGCAAACACAGCTACGCTTACACATGCCAGTCGAAAAACCTGACGTCTGGCACCTGAAACATTCATTTGGCCCACACCATAGTGCAATACACCTCCAGAGCTAACTAACTCCGTGCATTCGAACTATCAAATAAGAACCTGTACTAGAATATTTGAATCATTATTCAACTTAAATGTCTGTGACTCTGCTCTCCTGGTTTTATTGAGCCAATTCCCAGTGAATTTGTTGTGCAGTTCTGCTGGATCTTTAAAATTCTGGAATTACAGAAAAACTTCTGGATTCTTATTAAAAAAGAAATCAAACAAACAAAAAATACAGACAAAGAAAACCAAACAAAAATAATAATAAAAAAATACCCACTTCAGACTCACTGAGTTTACTTACACTTCGAATCATTATGAAAAGGAACCATTCTTCAGATGAGAGCCTTATACAGTTACCTGTCTAAAGTATGTGCTGTTCAATTCCCGTGCCACACATTATTGTGATTGCACCTATTACAGTTTACAAAGAAAACCCTAAACCCAGTGTACCTTACATTACTTGCATATGTTTCAAAAGAGTATGTAATTTAAAAGAAATGCTTCAGGAAATTATTATTGCTTGTTAAGGAAGGCATCTTTCTCACAATCCTACATCCACATTGAAATAACCCAAGAATTTGTCAAACACCAACTATTCAGCAGATACAAGAAATATAGCCTGATACGCAAAAAAAAAGTATTAGGAGTTCGAATTATGCGTTTATTGGGTAAAATGTTATTATCTTCATTTTAAGTGCATATTTCTACATCACAAAACAGACTTCGTTTTCCACCTTCAAGAAAACTAGCTTTTTCTCTGGCCATATTCAGCCTACTGTTATATAACCCTGATCAATACTGTTAACTCCTTCAAGTCTTGCATTTTTTGGCAAAGAAATACTTTATCAATAAAAATAAAGCACGATAGTGAACAAAAATCCAAAATTTTGAGGTTTGATGAGGAACATTAGTAAACTTATTTGAATGTAATAAGTAGTTTTATCTCTTCAAGCATCCAAGAGACATGCCAAATGCATATATAAGAAGTATTTGCATTTCTTTTACCTTTAAATTATCTTTTCCAGTATATTAGAATATAAGTATGCAGAAATTGAAAAGATATGGAAATTCAAGCCCTCTAAAGCCATTTTCAACAAAATTATTTTAATTTATTCAGGATAAAAATGCAAATAAATCTTTTGCACACATACTGAGCACAGAAGATTGCAATGAGACTTCAATATGATTATTATAACATGGCAGAGAGTGGAGAGAAGTATTAGTGTGGCAGCTTGGAAAAGAGACCTAAATATACAGCTATCAGATAAGCACTGACAGGGTTCAGTGCCTTTCAATCCATGAGTACCAACAATAATTTTCAAACTAGTATCAGAAAATCCCACAAAATAATACAACTCTTTCACTGGAAAGCCCAATATGCAATAACACAGGATAGTTAAAAAATATATATAATATTTTTAATGTAAGAAAGATGAGAGCTGCTAGTATGTCTCATTGCTGCTTGAGGCTGAGAAGACCTTGCGTTGAGTACAACTGTCTGATCTCTCTTATCTCTTATGCACCTTCCTTTTGCTTCTTTCTCTTTCTTCCCAAAGATATTTTATGTAAATATAGGAAAGAGGTCTACAAGGTGCATCAGGCTTCCCTCTGGGAGAAAGAGTGGACAATCAATATTATACTTATGCAATACTAATTAGTTAATTTGGATACTAATAACAGCTATACATCCACCCTAATTAATACTAAAATTGTTTCATTCACTGAACCTCACAGACCTTTTTAGTTTTTTTTCCTTAATTTATTGTGACAAATGATACAGAATCATAGGATAGTTTGGGTTGAAAGGGACCTTCAAAGTTCATCCAGTCCTACTTTCCCACAATGAGAAGGTACATTTTCAACTAGGCTTAGAGCCACGTCCAGCCTGGCCTTGAACATTTCCAGGGACGGGGCATCTACCACCTATCTGGGCAACCTGGTCTAGCATTTTACCACCTTCATTGTAAAAAAATGTCTTCCTCATGTCTAGCATGAATCTCCCTCTTTTAATTTAAAACCATTACCCCTTGTTCTATCACAACAGGCCCTACTAAAAAGTCTGTCCCAATCTTTCTTAGAGGTTCCTTTTCAGTACTGAAAGGCCACAATAAGGTCTCATTGGAGCCTTCTCTTCTCCAGGCTGAACAACCCCAACTCTCTCAGCCTGTCCTCATAGGAGAGGTGTTTCATCCTCTGATAATTTTTGTGGCCGTCCTTTGGACTCTCTCCAACAGGTCCATGTCTTTCCTGTACTGAGGACTCCAGAGCTGGACACAGAACTCAAGACGGGGCCTCACCAGAGCAGAGGGGCAAAACCAGCTCCCTCGACCTGCTGGCCATGCTCTTTTTGATGCAGCCCAAGATACAATTTGCCCTCTGAACTGCAAGCACACATTGTTGGCTCATGTCCCATCTCTCATCCACCAGTACCCCAAGTCCTTCTTGGCTGGGCTGGGCTGCTCTCAAACCCTTCATCCCCCATGAGATGAGAATTGTGTTTACTCTAAAACACAGTATGATGGGGTGTGACATAACAGTACTCTTTTGAAAAGCTTAATATGGCAGTTCATCATGAAAGGAACCTAAGGGAACATGTTAAACTTGTGTCATTATATTCTTCTATTTGTACAATAGGCCAGCCAAAATTTTATGAGATAATGCAGGTCTACATGGAATGTAAATTCTGTCAGTCACATCTGATAAAATTTTTAGGAAAAGACTGAAGTTTAAATTCACTATTCCATAAATGCAAAATCTGATACGAGAGAGATAACACACATCTGCCCACCACACCCAGTGACTTGTTGCTCCCCTAACCACTATTAGACACTTCCAGTTGCTCACTAGTTCTGGCTCATCCTGCCTCCTCATGGTCATTGAAACATTCAGGATTTTGCAAACTGTTTGCGAAAAGTGTTGGCTTCTGTTAAACAGAAACAAACCCAATATATCTCACAAGTCTAGCTTAAAATACAGCTAACCTGGAATACTATATATATCTAAGAGGGGATAACTTCCAACATGGAAAGATCCTCTTTTACCACATTCTCTTCTTTCAGACCTTCTTCTACCACTTCTGCCATCCAAAAGGAATAGTAACATGGAAGACCTGCAATACCTACACCTTTCAAGGCACAAGGGCCACAAAATCCTCAGGTAAAAAATCATAGTTGACATTCAGGAAGAGGGTGGTATGCAATGTCTGACAGTGATTTTCAAATTGAGCAATGAACTTTAAGCAAGAACTACTCTGAACTTTAAGCAAGAACTACTCTGTGTTCAGCTACAAGGGTAGGGGAGAAACAAGAGGATCCAGCTCTCCAAAGTTTCACAAATGCATTGCTTGCAGTCTACCTCAAAGGACATTTTACCAATAAAAATGCAAATCACTTTAAAGGAACTGGAAAAACGACATCGAATAGAAGCACATACAGGAAGAACATGAAATTCGAATGAGGTCTTTCCTGGGAAATTGTAAAGAGCTGGATCTCACATAGTCACAGTGAAACAAGCCCTGATACTCCCCATGCTCTGCCATGTCTCTTAAGAGAGGAAAAAATGCCCTTTCTTTTTTTTTGAGCCCTTTGGCTGGACTACCCATTGCCAAAAGATGGAAAGACTTGGAAGCTCCTAATTGTACTTATAAACTGTTCTACAATTTAATCAGTTTATTACAAATAATCAGTTTGAGTGGCTTTGGATTATTTAGTAGTGATACTACAACAGACTAATTTTAGTGGTTTCAGTTAGTGTGGATTTCCTGACACATGAGTAAGAGCCAAACTAGGGTGAGCAAATGGTTTTGCTTACGGTAACATAGCAAGTTCAAAACAACCAAAAACCCCAAACAACCTACGTATAGTAGTATTTTTAGCAATTTAATCTTAAACGAAGAAGAAATTCAGAGAAAAATCAAATATATTAAAAGAATCTCGACTTAATTTTAAAGAAGAGTGGTTAAACTAGTTCGACTCCATTATGGATACTCATTCAGGATTAAATTAATTCCATGCATCTTAGTCCACTTCCAAAATAAATTAATATAAATTAAATTAAGGATACTAATTTTGAAAGCATTCTGAACACGGATTTAATGCAATTTAACTAATCCACTTCAAGTCTAGTTAATGCAGATTAATTTTTAGTGTCCTTGTGTAAATAAGCCCAAAGATCTTTGAACTGCTGTCATTAAGAAAGATTGGGATAGTTTTAAGGCCACATACTATAATGTGTGCAAGACTCTATATAAAAAGAATTAGCCTTTATTACAGCTCTTTTTTCCTGCTTAATTTGGTTTTAAAAGGAATGTTTGAATTTAAATTATTACATTTTTATTTATTTTTCTTTAATAAATCTTGTTTCTGGTGCTGGCATTACAATGGGGATGTAGTTTTAGACTAATGCTAAAAGTAATCACAGAGAGAGATTTCCAGCTAGGTCTAGCAACAGTCATAATAAACAGACATTTCTGCATATATGAATATTTATTTTTACATAGAAAAGAAATTTAGCACTTTATGCTTAAAATCTAAACAGTAGTGTACTGTGTGAAACCTGTAGTCATTTTGCTATTTTCATTCTTTAACCCTTATCTATATCTAGGCATAAATCGATTTTTAAACATTACAAATAAAAGGTATTAATTTACTTTCATGCATAAACTCAAGCACGTAGTAAAATACTTTAAAATTATCTACCACTCACACTTACAGGAAACACTAAGACCTTGCTTACCATAACTCCCAGGCTACATACAGTAAGAAGGAAAAGAGGAACAGAAATCTGACCTAAACATGGAGCTCTATGGAGATGACCTGACTGCCAGACAAGTAAGACCCAGCTCCCTCAGC